>NC_142488.1:2739160-3049426 GCF_049115385.1 Moschus berezovskii | reverse complement strand
GGATTGATGGGAACACTAAGTAGTTTGCACCGACTTCTGGGTATTCCTGCTTCTCTCTGACAAATCTGGTCTGCAAATTCCTGCAGGTTAAGGCTCTCTCACCAAAGCTGCTCAGCAATAATCAAGCAACAAATTTATAATTTCATATGTCTCAAGATAAGAGAAATTACCTAATGTAACAGACAAAGCTCTCTAGTGGTAGACCGTAAGATATTGGGACAAATAATTGCTACGTGCAATGTTTGGCATGTATGAAATAGGCTCAGTAGGTAAAGAAACCGTCTGCTGATACAGGCAATGTAGAAAGGCTTGTTTGATATCCGGGTTGAGACGATCCCCTGGGGAAGGAAACAGCAACCAACACTAGTATTCTTACCGGGAGAATCCCATGGGCAGAGGAGCCTGGTGGGATACAGCCCATGGGGGTCGTACAGAGTCTGACACAACTGAAGTAACTTATTGGGCATTAGACATAAAATAGCATGTGCCCTTATTGATTTATCTGGTGGGGAAGCATTAATAATGAACTACGTTTACTTACAAAAGTGTTGAAATCAACTTTATTTACTCCTCTGGACAGTCATCTGGGGAATAACAAAATGGGAGAATAAAAGAGTTTCTGATTACTACCATTTCCCAGTATTTTTAAGATATCTTTTCCTTTTTAAGTAATGTATTTTATAAGAGGAACTTCCCTGGTAGCTCGGTCAATAAAGAATCTGCCTGCAGTACAGGAGACCCAGGTTCTGTCCTTGGGTCTGGAAGTTTGCCTGGAGAAGGAAATGCGAACCCACTCCAGTATTCTTTCCTGGAAAATCCTATGGAGTGAAGAGTCTGTTGTGCTACAGTCCATAGACTTACAAGAGTTGGATATGACTTAGCCACTAAACCACCACCAACAACCATTCTACATGAGGTTATTTATAGAAAAAGAAATTTTAAATAAGTTGATTTGTTTCCTGATATTTACATCCCAGGTGAATGATATAGTCAGGAAAAAGTGTATTTTCATTACCACTATCAGTGATATTCACGATATTTTCTTCTAGAATCCCTTTGTCACTCGCCTCCTTTTTGAACTTCTGATAATCTCTGTCTGAAATCTTGTCACGTTTGCCTGAAAGTCACCATGCAAAAAGGAGAATATTGCCTCCGAGAACACAAAGAAATTTCTGAACATACAGAACAAGGAACTGAATGTGCCAATCTGATCTCCACCTGCATAATTTAAGACAGCCTCAGTTTCCATGGCCCATGTTGCAGATGTCTGCTGTCTTGAGATTTAATTTCCCTCTAACTCTGTAACTGAACCCAGCCAGCATCAGTAGTTGGACCCCTAAAGACTTGCAGAAGCTCCATGAATTTGCGAATCAACCCATCACAGTAGGCAACAGACTTGCTTCTTTGTCACCTTCCCAGAAGCTGTACCTGACACTCCTGTCTTGTTCTGGACCCAATGTTTTCCCATTGTGGAGATACATTAACCCCATCACACACCACTTGGGAGACAATTTACTCCTTAGCTAACCATTCTGCACAGTAGCTTTTCTGAAATAGACATCTACTATCTGGAGAGTCCCTTGGACTGCAAGGAGATTCAACCAGTCCATCCTAAAGGAGATCAGTCCTGGGTATTCATTGGAAGGACTGGTGCTAAAGCTGAAACTCCAATACTTTGGCCACCTCATGCGACGAGTTGACTCACTGGGAAAGAGTCTGAAGCTAGGAGGGATTGGGGGTGGGAGGAGACGGGGACGACAGAGAATGAGATGGCTGGATGGCATCACCGACTCAATGGACATGGGTTTGAGTGAACTCCGGGAGTTGGTAATGGACAGGGAGGCCTGGCATGCTGTGATTCATGGGGTCACAAAGAGCTGGACACGACTGAGCGACTGAACTGAACTGAACTGAACTGATATAGTCCATGGGGTTGCAAAGAGTCAGACATGACTGAGCGACTTTCACATTTCCTGGATATTTAAAGTGGAAAATTGTGTGTTTGAAATCAAGTGACTTTTGCACAGACACACATTTGCAGGGCAGATATTAAATCAGTTTATTTAAACTTTCAGAAATCAAATCCCCCCAGACAGCACATGACCAGTGACCAGGAGAAGTGTGACGGGAAAGAGAGTGTGAGTGTGAAGAGAGAAGGATCCTGTTAATCAGGAAGCAGGAAAGTCATCTTTGTGTTGTTGATCTGGATTCCACGCAGAAGAGGATGTGCCTGGTCTCAATGACTCTGTAGGTGAATAAAACAGGATCGAAAGCTTAGTAGAGGTGACTGAGTGATGGCTGTCAGGGTTGAGCCTCAGGCAGCAGGCTGTCCAGGGTACAGGAGGTGGTAGGGGATCCAGTGGACAGAATCCTGGTGCATGTGGATATGCCACATCTCTGAGATGGCAGGTTGCCTGTGGAGTACTTTCCCCAGAATGTACATATGATGGAGGATTTTCCATTTGGGATTGACTTGAAGAGTCATGATTTCAGAATGCATGCTCATGGTAACGTTGCATCTAAAGGTGGCTTACTGTCAATGTAGTTGAGTTACATTCTTCTCCTAATTCCATAAATTTTATCTTTTGGGTCTTCAAATACTAATTTTTTTTTTCTTTATAATTTAATTTTGAAATATAGGTGGTTATCATGTTGTGTTAATTTCAGGGATACTAGAACCTGATTAAAGTTCATACATACATATATTAATATTGATTGTTTCTCAGTTTCTTTTCCAATTTAGATTTTCACAAAATATCACATTTACTCCCCTGTGCTATACAATTGTACATTGTTGTCTATCCATTCTGTACATAATAGTTTGCCTCTGCTGACCAAAACTCCCAATCCATAGCTTTCCCATATCCCTTACCCTTTGCAACAATGAGTCTGTTATCAAAGTCTGAGTCTATTTCTGTGCTGTAAATAACCTCCTCCATCTCTTATTTTTTATTCCATACATAAGTGATACATATTGCATTTCTCTATTCTTTCTGACTTACTACACTCAGTATGACAATTTGTAGGTCCAACCACGTTGCTGCAAATGGCATGATTTCATTCTTTTTATGGCTGAGTAATATTCCATTGAATATTTGTAGCATTTTTAAAATCATATTCATCTGCAAGCTGGTGTTGTCTTTGCCATTTTTCTTTCTTTCTTTTTTTTTTTTTTTTTAGGTCAACAGGAAATTAAAGTCACACTTTAGCTGAGATCAGTGTTGTTTTCTGAGGCTGTCCTCCTTTTGAAACCTTAAAGATCCCAGTAACAGAAATTACCTTCTAAAGGCGAATATGATTCAAATGCATATTTCAGACAGTGTGGTTGGAATGTATTTAAATTCTGTAAGAATCATGTGAGATTAAACCCCTGTCTTGAGAAACTGTGAGCACTGTTTAATCCCGGTGTTCCTGGAGGACAGACGTGTGTGGACAACTATCAGGTCAGGACTGACGGGAACACTAAGTAGTTTGCACCGACTTGTGGGGATTCCTGCTTCTCTCTGATGAGTCTGGTCTGCAAATTCCTACAGGTTACGGCTCTCTCACCAAAGCTGCTCAGCAATAATCAAGCAAACAGTTGGTAATTGCATATGTCTCAAGGAAAGAGAAATTACCTAATGTAACAGGCAAAGCTCTCTAGTGCTAGAATGTAAGTTATTGGGACAAATAATTGTTACGTAGAACGTTTGGCATGTATGAAATAGGCGCTTGTGGTAAAGAACGCACCTGCTGATACAGACAATGTAAAAGGCTTGTTTGATCCCCAGGTTGAGAAGTACTCCTGGAGAAGGGAATGGCAACCAACTCTAGTATTTTTACCTGGAGAATCCCATGGTCAGAGGAGCCTGGTGGACTAAAGCCCATGGGGTCATACAAAGACTGACACAACTGAAGCCACTTATTAGGCATTAGGCATAAAATCACAATGTGTCCTTATTGATTTATCTGGTGGGGCAACGTTAATAATGAACGATGCTTACTTACAGAAAGTGTTGAAGTCAATTTTATTCACTCTTTTGGACAGTCATCTGTGGTAAAACGAAATAGGAGAAAATGTGAGAACCCTATGGAATATGAATTCTACACCTGCGCTTAGGGCCGTTCTGGTCATTTAGTCATTAAATCATGTCCGAATCTTTGCACCTCAATGGACACTAGCACACCAGGGGCCTCTGTCCTTCACTGTCTCCCAGGGTTTATCAAATGCATATCCTTTGATGCGGTGATGCTGTCTATCCATCTCATACTCTGTCGCCCCCTTCTCCTTTTGCCTTCAGTTTCCCAGCATCAGAGTCTTTTACACTGAATGGGCTCTTCCAATGAGGTGGTCAAAGTATAGGAGCTTCAGCTTCAGCATCAGTCCTTCCAATTAATATTTAGCATTCATTTCCTTTAGGACTGACTGGTTTGGTCTCCTTGAAGTCCAGCGGACTCTCAAGAGTTTTCTCCAACAGCACAATTCAAAGGCATCGGTTCTTCGGTGTTCAGCCTTCCTTATGGTGCAGCTCACTTCTGTTCATGACTACAGGAAAACTGTCACTTCGACTACACAGACCTTTGTCGGGAAAGTGAACTCTGCGCCTTTTACTACACTGTGTAGGATTGCCCTTGCTTTTCTTCCAAGGAGCAAGCATCTTTAAATTTTATGGCTGCAGTCAGTGTCTACAATGATTTTTGAGCCCAAGAAAACGAAAACTGTCACTCTTTACACTTTTCCTATTTGTCATGAAGTAATAATACGGGATGGCACCATCCTTATGGCAGAAAGTGAAGAAGAACCAAAGAGCCTCTAGACGAAAGTGAAAGAGGGGAGAGAAAAAGTTGGGTTAAAGCTCAACATTCATCTGTGGATAAACAAAACAGGAGAAATAAAAGAGCCTCTGGATTACTACCATTCCTAGTACTTTTAAGATTTCTTTTCTTTTTTGAGTAAGGTAATTTATAATACGAGCTTCCCTGGTAGTTCACTCAATAAAGAATCTGCCTGCAGTACAGGACACCCAGGTTCTACCCTTGGGTCTGAAAGTTGGCTTGGAGAAGGAAATGTTAACTCACTCCAGTATTCTTTCCTGGAAAATCCTATGGACTGAAGTGTCTGTCAGGCTACAGTCCATAGACTTACAAGAGTTGGATATGACTTAGCCACTAGACCACCACCAACAACCATTCTACGTGAGATTATTTATGGAAAAAGAAATTTTAAATAAGTTGATTTGTTTCCTGATATTTACATCCCAGGTGAATGATATAGTCAGGAAAAAGTATATTTTCATTACCATTATCAGTGAAATTCACGATATTCTCTTCTGGAATCCCTTTGTCACTCGTCTCCTTTTTGAACTTCTGATAGTCTGTGTCTGAAAGTTGGTCACGTTTGCCTGAAAATCACCATGCAAAAAGGAGAATATTGTCTCCTAGATCACACAGAAATTTCCGAACATACAGAACAAGGAACTGAATGTGCCAATATGATCTCCACCTGCATAATTTAAGAGAGCCTCAAACAGTTTCCATGGCCCATTTTGCAGATGTCTGCTGTCCTGAGACTTTATTTCCCTGTAACTCTGTAACTAAACCATACCAGCATCAGCAGTAGGACCCCCAAAGAGTCGCAGGAGCTGCATGACTTCGAGAGTTAACCCATCACAGTAGGCAACTGACTTGCTTCTTTATCAGCTTCCCAGAACCTGTACCTGACACTCCTGTTTTGCTCTGGGCACAAATTAACAGGAAACAGCGTTTTCCCATTGCGGAGACAGATTAACCCCATTGCATCCACTTGGGAGACAATTTACTCCTTAGCCAACCATTCTACACAGTAGCTTTTCTGAAATAGACATCTACTATCGCAATGGTACACTCACCTCAGTGCTTCTGTGTGGTCATTTGGGGTCATGTTACTGTTCATAAGAAGAGTGCATTGTGATAACTGAACAGGATGGAGATTTATTTTACAAGTTTCTGTTCCAGAGGTTATAATGTATGGGAAAACTGATATAAAAATGATGTAATTCAGGCCAGCCTCATTACAGCCATGGCTTGAGCTTAGTTGATGCACTTTTAAAAAACACTCTGTACAAATTATTTTTTTAATATCAACAGGTAGAGATTATTTTCAAATGTTTGAAAATTATTTTCAGCCTCAATTTCCTAGTAGATTACCTTCCAGGATACTTAAGTCCATGAACACGAATACGAAGACCTTGTACACTGAATAGTGAATATTGTCACCACCTCGTGATTTTCTGAATGAAAGTTCGGACATGGACATGTGGCATGTCAATGGCAATGGGGATTTTAGAAAGCCACACATACCGATTATTCCAACCAAGTCTGTCTCTTTTCCTTCTTCATCCACATTGTGAATATATCCTATTATACTTTCAGGTGTCACTTGAAGAAGTGTAACTTCGTTTTGACCCGCATCTGTGAGAGAGAGAAGATATACATATGTACAACTCCATGTTCATTTGTTGTCAGTTAGATGTACTGTGACAGACTGAGCGCATTATGAACGGCACGTGCGGTACTGATGTTTGCCTCACTCCATAGGTGTGCTGAATGCTACCGTGGTTGCAACAGCAAGAAAAGCAGGCAAGACTTTGTCTCATTCTCACTGTTTCCTATAGCTAACCAGTCACTCCTTGCTGTCTTACTAAGATGCTTTCTAGAACCTGTGTCCTAGAGAAACCAATAGATGTATTTTTTTAAAAATTTACCTAATTTCAATTAATTTTTTGCTACTCTGAATCGTCGTCACCGTCCGCAGGCTTTCTCTACTTGCGTTGACATGGGGACCACTCTCTAGTTATGCTACGTGGGCTTCTCGTTGCAGTGGCTTATCTTTGCTCTAGTATTGACTCTAGGAGGCGTGGGCTCTGTCGTTGCTGTTCGCCGGCTCTAGAGCACCTGCTCAGTAGCTGTGGCACAAGGGCTTTGGGCACCACAGTGTGCGGGATCATCCCAGGTCAGGGATCCAATCCATGAGTACTGTGTTGGCCGGCCGAGTCTTATCCTCAGGATCCCCGGGGAAGTCCCCAACAGTGCTTTCAACAGCATGAGGGTGTTGTCAAGCAGAAGTTCGAAAAGCCTTTGTATTTCTGCTATCCCAGCCAGGGCACTGATTTCTCTGGACCAAAATCAGCCTGCCATTCAGAAGCTTGTGTTCCTGAGTGCTTAGCCTGTGCCAGGAAACCTTCAGAACACTTTCCATTAGTTTCTCTGTTTCCTCTGCCCCCTCCATCTGGGGGATGGCAGAGCCCACTGCAGTGTCTGTTCTTCTGAAGACAGTTCACCTGCAGGGACGTGCAGGCAGTGAGCTCTGTCCTCCCTGGAGCACTGACCCTTCTCTCCGCCATGCCCATCCACTCTGCCCCATGTGCCTGGACAAGAAGCAGCTCTGACTTACTGCTTGTCCCCTCTAAATTATCTATGTCCATTCTGTCTCTACTGGCCTCCATCACATCTCCTGCAATCACTCAGCGACATGGGATGTAAAACTGCCAAACTGTGTTCCTGAAATGTGAAAACACCTCTCCTTGGTGTCTAAATTACTGGAAATCATCAGTCTGCTTGAGAAGGAAAAAACAAAAATAGCAGCTGAAACTGCTTCACCGTCTCATAACAACAAAATTATATACAACACGCCCAAGCCGACCACAAGTCCACGAACCTTGGATCACGTTGGGATAATTTAATCCTGAGAACGCATGTCCTCAGATTATCAGTGACCACCTGTTCTTGGCCATGACCTCACCAACGTGGGCAGAGCAGCATCAGTGAATTGGCTGTGAGGCGATGGCACAGTCAGAGGAAATCTATCTTTTGGGAGTCAGGTCACCGTCAAGGTCGCCGTTTGTGCTGTGCTTCATGTGAGACACGTCACCCCACAAAACACTCTTGGGGGTTAGCTCTTGAAAGTGCCCTGTGCAAGACGGCAAACTATTCTGTTTCTCTCCCTTGTTATTTGCTCTGTAAAAATCCAGCTAAAAAGTATTTCAAAAACGAAGGAAACAGTAACAGTGGAGGCCATCATGATTCAAAGGAAAAAATTAATATGGGAATTTTGATGCTCGGAAAGATTGAAAGCAGGAAGAGAAGGGGATGACAGAGGATGAAGTGGTTGGATGGCATCACAGACTCGATGGACATAAGTTTGAGCAAGTTCCTGGAGTTCGTGGTGGACAGGGAAGCCTGCAGTGCTGCAGTTTGTGGGGTCGCAAAGAGGCATGACTGAGCAACTGAGCTGAACTGAAAAATATGACAGCATAGTTTAAAAATCATCAACTATTAGATATTATCCACAAAAGTATGGGGAAATATTTCAGGCATAAATTTTACTTCTTTGTGGTCATTGCATTTGCAACAGTGCCAATACTTCGTTTAGGCAGGGTTGCGATCACATATGGATATATTCAAATGTTCATCGAACGTGTACCTCTTAGGCCACTTAAAATTAGGAATGGTGCTTAGAGCCCGCGTGGAGAACTTAAGGATATAAATCTTAGTCAGCACCCCCATTGCTTTGAACACAAACTGCCTTTATGATTGAACTCAGGATAGTTTCTTTGTATTCAAGTACTTCTGCAAAACCCTGGTCAGATTTAGATGTTTTAAGACCGTTTTTTAAAAGTGATTGACACCAATTTGCAAACTCAAGACAGAACCTTGAGACATCAGTTCATAAGGCTCTTGTAAATTTTCCGTGAGAGCCGTACAAAATGCAAGTTTGACACCTGTGCTTAGTCTCGTTTTTCTCGTTGTTCAGTTCTAGGTCACGTCTGGCTCTTTGCGATCTGACGACTATACAAAGCAGGGTCTTCTGTTCTCCACTATCTCTCTCTTTGCTCAAACTCATGCCCATTATGAAGGTGATGCTATCTATCCAACTAATCTCCTGCCACCCCATTCTCCTTTTCCCATCATTCTTTCCAAGCATCAAGTTCTTTTACAATGAGTTGGTTCTTCTTATCAGGGGGCCAAGGGATTGGAGCTTCAGGTTCAGCATCAGTCCTTTCAATGAATACTCACGGTTGATTTCCTTTAAGCTTGACTGGTTTGATCTTCTTGCAGTGCAAGGGACTCTCAAGAGTCTTCTCAAGCACCACAGTTGGAAAGTATCAAGTCTTCGGCGCTCAGACTTCTTTATGATCCAATCATCACATGAACTTTTTGATCTCACATCCATACACCACTACTGGAAAAATCATAGCTTTGCTTCTACAGGTTTTTGTCCACAAAGCAACATCTCTGCCTTTTAATGCACTAAGTTTGTCTCACCTTTACTTCCATGGAGTAAGCATCTTTTCATTTCATAGTTGCAGTCACCATCTGCAGTGATTTTGGAGCCCATGAAAATAAAATCTGTCATTGCTTCCACACTTTCCCCTTTCTACTAGTCATGAAGTAACGGAACCAGATGCCACGGTCTTCGTTTTCTGAATGCTGAGTTTCAAGCCTGCTTTTCCATTCTCCTCTCTCACCCTCATTCAGAGGCTCTTTAGTTCCTCTTCACTTTCTGCCATTTGAGTGGTATCATCTGCATATCAGAGGTCTTGATATTTCTCCTGGCAATCTCGATTCTCGCTTGTGATTCATCTAGCCTGGCATTTCACATGATGCACTCTGCATACAAGTTATGTAAGCAGGGTGACAATATACAGCCCCGAGGTACTGCTTTCCCAATTTGGAACCAATGCATTTTTCCCTGTGCAGTTCTAATGGTTGCTTGTTGATTTGCATGCAGGTTTCTTAGGAAACAGGTAAGGTGTTCTGGTACTCCCATGTCTTTAAGAATTGTCCACAGTTTGTGGCAAACCTTTAGTCAAAGGATTTAGCATAATAAGTGAAGCAGAAGTTAGTGCTTTTCTGGAACTCTCTTACTTTCTCCATGATCCAGCAGATGTTGGCAATTTGGTCTCTGGTTCCACTGCCTCTTCAAAAGCCAGCTTGCACATCTGGAAATTCTCGGTTCACGTGCTACTGAAGCCCAGCTTGAAGGATTTGGAGCATAAACTGACTAGCATGTGAAATTTTCATGACCGTGTGGTAGTTAACATTCTTTGAAATTGCCCTTCTCTGGGATGAGAAGAGAAAAGACCTTTTGCAGTCCTGTGGCCACTGCTCAGCTTTCCAAATTTGCTGACATATTATGTGCAGCATTTTAATAGCAATATCTTGTAGGATTTTAAATAGCTCAGGTGGAATGCCATCAACTCCACTAACTTTTTTCATAGTAATATTTCCTAAGGCCTACTTGACTTCACACTCTAGGATGTCTGGCTTTAGTCATTTTGAGTAAACCTCAGTTGTGTGGAGACAGTCCAGTCCTTGACTTCTAATTGCTAGTAGGAGTAGAATGCAGGTGTACGGGGGTAACTGAAGGAAGTCAAGACCAAGATTTTCACCCAAACACATTCCTCCCAGTAAAACACTCTTACATTCAACATCAAATACTTACATTCAATATCATAAACTCCAGTTTTTCGCTTTACTCCTGTGACGTGTTTTTTTATGCATTCTCCATTTGACCTTAAAGACAAAATATATTCAGTTGTTTTATTAAAATAGCAAAATTCGGTAGTCAGAATTTCTTTTTGCATCACACTCCAGATTGCGCTTGTGTCACCTTAGCACCTGTGAGCAATGTGAACACAGAGAAGAAATATGTTGTCTTGGATCAAGCAACCATCAGATGACAAGGGTTTGTCTGCACATTAGAGCTGACGAGTAGTTCCAAAGATAAACTTCAAATACAATATAGGTCTTGTTTAAAGCCAATGCACAGGAAGACGTCTAGAATTGTAGGAAAACCTAATGAGAATGAGCCTTTCCTTTATATGGTTTCTGAAAACTGAGAGGAACAACCATCATGACAGACCTTGGACATTCTCACAACCCTGGGAGTGATTCATTAGAGAATATGAGAACCAAATATCCCCAGGAGTTAGAAGAAAAATTTTAACTTTCTCAAAAGGCACACTCTTCGTCCATCACAACACCATAAAAGGATTAAGCTTTAAAGACACATCTGTGCATGTCTACATATTGACACATACAGACACACAAGCAAAAACACAAGTGCACGATATATGCTTATATGATATAAGGAAATTACACATATATAATATATGTTAAGTATATATTGTCACCTACGTAACAAAAGAGTTTGGGTGACTTCCTATATTGTCTCTGTGCATGTGCATGGAAAAAAAAAGTATATTTGGCACATGGAATGCACAAGAAACTAATATTAAAATGGAAATAACAAGAATTGGATTTATATTGAACAGACTCCTTGTAAAGGAACATCCACAGTGAATTGAGTTTACTGTTATCAGTCTTTTGGGAAATACACTGAAGTTACTGAAAAGAACCTTAAGGTGGGTACTGAATAATTTTCCAAAAGCTGCAAATATACAAAATTCTATCTTTGCAAACCAAGCCCTTTCATGTGGGTTAAAAACCCAGCTCCCTGTACATGCAGACACAAAGTTAAATTTTAAAACCATTGTGTTCAGTGAGAGAAACCAAAGAAAATCATGCAGAGTGAATAACTTTGTCTTAAGAAGATCCAGAAAAGGTGAGAATAAACTGGCCAGTTCTTACCTGTTGCCTGAGAGGTAGATGTTGAATAATGAGTGATGAAAAGGAGTTGTGATGGAGAAATTATGTATATATATGTATATATATATAATATAATGTATATATATAATATAATGCATATATATAATATAATGTGTATATATAATATAATGTGTATATATAATATAATGTGTATATATAATATAATGTATATTATATATATATATATAATCGTAATGCTTATTTTTAACTGTGCTAGGTCTTTTGTTACTAGGTCTTTCTCTAGTTGTGGTGAGCGAGGGCTACTGTGGAGTTTCAGGCTTGTCACTCTGGTGACTTCTTTTGTGGAGCATGGGCTCTGGAACATGGGCTCTAGAGCACAGGTTCAGCAGCTGGGTCACACGTGCCTGGTTTCTCTGCAGCATGTGGGATCTTCCTGGACCAGAGATGCAACTTGTGTCTCCTGCATTGGCGGGCGGATTCTTAACCCTTGAGCCACCATGGAGCACAGATTTCTATATCTCGACTGTGGACCTCATGGAACAGTTGTAGATATATGAAAGTTCATTGAATTAAGACCTCGACAAACGTGCAGATTATGCATAAATACACTTCAGTAAAGCCAATTTCAGAAAGGGTGGCCATGTGAAAACTTAAACACAGGGCACACAAATTGTAAAGATGACAGAGGATGATAATGGGTGTTCTTAAAATATTAGTGACAACACACACGTGTATATATATGTGTGTGTGATATATATCTGTGTGTTTGTGTGAGTCTGTTTCTGTATGTGTGGTTATAATTTGACTGTATGTATACTATCTCGGCTCAGTGGTAAAGAATCTGTGTGCAATGCAGGAGACCAGGGTCCCATCCCAGGGTCTGAAAGATCCCCTTGGAGAAGGGAATAGCAACCCACTCCAGAATTCTTGCCTGGAGAAATCCATGTTCTTTACCTCTAGTATCACCTGGGAAGCTCATTTGGGGCTGTGAGGACATTAGTGAATTCAGTGGTGATCAAATATCTCGTGAGAACGCCCGACAGAACAGAGTTCACTGTGGGCTCTCCCAGTACCATCAAAACTCTGCAGAAAGGGTTCAAGCCCCTCATTTGTGTCAGGCCACGAGCCTCTTCCCACGGCCGAGATCCTCTTTCCTTTAATGAGTTGATGCCAGGGGAGCTTCTGGAACTCCCACCCTCTTCTAAGCAAAAGCACCAGGACTTCCCTTGGAGGCTCACAAGTGAACTGCCTGCACCCCAGCTCTGAGACCCTGCTCATCCACAACTCATGGCATTACACTCTCAACATCATCCAGAGAGTTCCTTGTAGACGGAGAAGCCACACCCTCCACCAGACTCTAGAGCTTATGAGTTGTCTTTTTTTCCCTTCGGGGTGACTTTTACTTACTTGACATAGAAGTCGATGTCAGCTGTGTCATTTGGATGAAACTGAACATGACGTACGTGAAGGTGGAATGGCCCATCCTCAGTGATCTTGTCTTTGTTACTGGCTGAGATGTAATGGTTTTTCCATTCCCCTGAAAACTAAAGTCAAATTCCTGTGAGGAAGCTTCGGCCTTCTCTGCAATTTCTGCCCTCCATCATCCCTCAGGAGTTTCCCTTGTCCTTTCACTTGGGCAGAAGTTACCTATCTTCATGGACACAGCCCTAGGTATAAAATCATGTGAAAACTCAACTCACATAAAGGAAGGAATTGAGGTATTACTGAGATAGCTTGAGCTGTGCAAAGGAAGGAATTGAGGCATTACTGAGATAGCGTGGGCTGTCTTGTCAACTGCAAGAGCCCTAGTCCAACAGCCGTGTGAGCTTCCTTCTGTTTTATAAGAGCAGGGAACATGCAAGAGACCAACGAATAGACGGCAGAGATGACATGGAGGCCATGCAGAACAGGTATATAGAGAGTGAACGGAGCAACTTTGAGCCCCAGGGACATGGCCAGACTTAGGGATCCACACAACCAAACCTCAAAAGAGACACGCGCACACATATTCCCCAGGACCTCCTCCCAGCCTGCACCACCCTTGGTACCGGTACGAGAAGTAGCTGAGCTTCACCTTGGCCTGCATAAAGCAGACCAAGGGCAACACCGAGCAGCAGAACCTTCATCTCGCTGTCTCTCCTTCTGTAGAAGCTGAGGGTGTCCCAGTGGTTGGAGAGGATGCGAAACCGGTGCCTCTTTTATAGCGTGCATCTGTTGGCTTGATGCATCACGAACCAATGATTGTTCCTCATACAATCAAAGATACATCAATGTCATCTTCAGTTTCCTGGTTGGTAGAGATAAGCTTTTCTGTATCTCTGTCTTTTTAATAATGAGATTCATCTTAAGAGAAGCTTATGTGGATCTGGCATTTTGTATTTTCATAATGAGATTTGTTTCAAGAGAAGCTTAAGAATAAGTGAGAAATCACAGTACACATGTGACAATTTCAAGGTCAGGAATATTTATTTTTCTTTATATCCAGAGATCCAAAATCGGATGAGCTGTCCAAGGTACATATCGCCTGCACCACCACCCCACCCCCAATATTGTTCACTTAACAGAGGAGAATGCTTAAAAACGTATTATGTAAAAGTCAATATTGACTGTGTTGGTTAGCCAAGGGAAATCTGTTTTGTAAATGACCATTGAAAAGCCTCCTGTTTCTCAAAGGTGAGGAGCATGTAAGCAGAAAGCATTTATCACCTCTTCCTGTCCCATAGTCGGCTGTTTCCTTCTAATTTCTAAGAGGAAGATCCATTCAAATGCCCTTAACCTTATATGAATGCCCAGTACATTCAGGTTCTGGGCTCAGCAGGAACCACCTGTTATAATCTCTGCAGGAAGGGTTGAAGCCCCTGGCTGGCATGTCAGCAATTCATTTTCATTATTTCTTTTCCAGACACTCTTTACCCACCGAATCTGTCATGTAGTACTTACTCATTGACTAAGCTGTTTCTCTGAGTGAGCAAAAAAGCAGAATAGTAGTTCCTGTCATTTTTAGAATTTAAAAGGGAAAAGTAAATTTCCTAACTCTTTACATCTAGCTGTTTCCCTGCCTTCATATGAAAAAATCTATTGTTTTGTATTTTTAATCAAGCTTTTACTTATGTTCATCTTCACTGATGGTGATTTACCAAATAAATACATTAAAAGATTAGTCTTGTTCTGAGTATAGAAATGAAGAAACAGTGAGTATCAGGATTCCCAAGTCAGCTGAGGGACAATCCCCAGAGGGCTCACCCAGTACTGGCTGCTCCTGGGACAAATCAGAGCTGAGAGTCCTATTCTTTGATTGAACCTTGCTCAAGAATGTCTTCAGCTCACTTCTTCAGTTGATCCTTTCCTTCTTTACGTGGAATAACAGTATTAACTTTTGTTTTATCTTCACTCTTTTCTTTTGGTTGCCATGTCATTTTTTCTCTTTCATTCACACACTCCTCTGTATAGTATCTTGTACTTTTTGGCTGTGAAATCTTGGTGATTGAAGGCTTTCATGTCTCAAAAGACCCTGAAACGATTCCCTCTCTCTGGTCTTCGATCCGGATAATAAATTGGTTTTTTGTCTGTTTGTCTCTTTTAGCTGCACCCAGAAGCATGCAGGTTCTTACTTGTCCAATCAGGAATAGAACCTGTACCCAGCGAAGCAGAAGTGCAGGATCGTAACCACTGGACCACTAGGGAAGTCCCTGAATCAGAGCATTTCAAGCAGGGATGTGATCCCAGCTAGCACTCCTTATCTTCCCATCATCACCCTTCCATCTCTACCTCTGCACTCCCAGCATTTTCAGGTTTACTTTTGGGTTCCCACCAACATGTGTCCCCTCGGAATGAATCCGAAGAAAATCGCACCTCATGCAGGCCTCACCGTCTGCCCATCCAGGGAAATTAAACATCAGTTAGTCTTAACAGCTTTGAAAATCCTGTTGTCTTTCTTTCATCTCACGCCCTCCTCCCCTCACTGTGTTCTCAAGTCTCTTCTCTGTATCTGAGTCTCCACTCCTCCCCTGCCAAGCTGCTAAGAAGTTGCTTTCACACGGGGAGCCCAGCCATGTGCTCTATGATAGCCTAGGAGAGTGGGATAGAGAGAGTGGACCGGCTCCAAAGAGAGGTGATGTGAGGACCGTTTTGACTGATTAGCTTGCTGTATACAAGGTATGAAGATAACATGGCAAAGCAATTCTCTAATTAAAAAATAAACTAAAGAGATGCGAGAGACACCCGGCTCCGGCAGTGCAGACGCGAGAGACGCCCGGCTCCGGCGCAAACGACCACGTGCAGAATCGTGGCTGAGAGGAGCTGCCCCGCGCCCAGGGTTAGGGCAGTGGCCGAGAGGAGCTGTACCAACCAGGAGGCGGTGGATGCTTGGGCACCGGAGGACCGAGAGGAGCTGATCCACATTCAAAGCAGTAGGGGCGGCCTTGAGGAGATACCCCTCGTCCAAGGTAAGGTACAGCGGCTGCACCTTGCTGGAGCAGCTGGGAAGAGATACTCCACGACCAAGTGGAATATAAGAATCCAGTGTTCTGGGGAGGAAGGAACAAGATGGCGGAGGGATAAGACGGCGAGACCACTTTCTTCCCCACAAATTCATCAAAAGAACATTTGAACGTGGAGTAAAGTCCACAAAACAACTTCTGAATACTGGCAAAGGACATCAGGCTCCCAGAAAAGCAGCCCATTGTCTTCTAAAGGAGAGAGAAGAAATCCAGCTCCACCCACCAGAACACCGACACATGCTTCCCTAACCAGGGAACCCGGACAAGTCACCCGTCCAACCCCACACACAGCGAAGAAACTACAGAATAAAGAGAACTCCACAAACTGCAAGAAGAGGGAAAGGCCACCCCAAGCAAAGCAATATAAGCAAGATGAAGAGGCAGAGAAATACCCAGCAAGTAAAGGAACAAGATAATTGCCCACCAACACAAACAAAAGAAGAAGATACAGGGAATTTACCTGATAAAGAATTTCGAATTTTGATGGTGAAAATGATTCAAAATCTTGAAAGCAAAATGGAGTTACAGATAAATAACCTGGAGAAAAGGATTGAGAAGATGGAAGAAAGATTTAATAAGGACTTAGAAGAAATAGAAAAGAGTCAATATACAATGAATAATGCAATAGATGAGATCAGAAACACTCTGGAGGGAACAAACAGTAGAATAACAGAGGCAGAAGACAGGATAAGCGAACTAGAAGATAGAATTGTAGAAATAAATGAAACAGAGAGGAAAAAAGAAAAACAAATTAAAAGAAATGAGGACAATATTAGAGACCTCTGGGACAATGTTAAATGCTCCAACATTCGAATCATAGGAGTCCCAGAAGAAGAAGACAAAAAGAAAGACCATGAGAGAATACTTGAGGAGATAATAGTTGAAAACTTCCCTAAAATAGGGAAAGAAATAATCACCCAAGTCCAAGAAACACAGAGAGTCCCCAACAGGATAAACCCAAGGCGAAATACTCCAAGACACATATTAATCAAATTAACAAAGATCAAACACAAAGAACAAATATTAAAAGCAGCAAGGGAAAAGCAGCAAATAACACTTAAGGGGATTCCCATAAGGATAACAGCTGATCTTTCAACAGAAACTCTTCAGGCCAGAAGGGAGTGGCAAGACATACTTAAAGTGATGAAAGAAAATACCCTACAGCCCAGATTACTATACCCAGCAAGGATCTCATTCAAATATGAAGGAGAAATCAAGAGCTTTACAGACAAGCAAAAGCTGAGGGAATTCAGCATCACCAAACCAGCTCTCCAACAAATGCTAAAGGATTTTCTATAGACAGGAAACACAGAAAGAGTGTATAAACTTGAACCCAAAGCAATAAAGAAAATGGCTACGGGATCGTACTTATCAATAATTACCTTAAACGTAAATGGGTTGAAATTTTCAAAAAGGCTAGGAAACAATTCTCATAGCCATCAATAGTTCAGTGTTGAGTTCATGAATAGTTTTTAAAGTTTGGGACAAACTGTAGTATTTGCTATTTGAAGTACTATTTGTAATTGGCATATTACGATGTAACATTGGTCTTCATTTCCAACTTAAAACGCCTAAAAATGCCTAACAAGTTTTTAGATTTGTGAATTTTAGTTGAAATGTATTTTATGATATTACTAAACTTGCAGAAATATTGAAATATTTCAGAGAACTTATTCACTGTACATTTAATTTATTTTATTTATAAAAGTTATGAACTGTAGAAAGTTTTACTTGTTGGGTCAAATGCTTGTTGCTTCAAATGCTTGTTGCATTTGAAGTGCTAGTTACAAGAAAATCAAATACCTTCAATGTATAAATGCTATTAAGTTTTTAAAGGACTCTGGAGTATAAGTAAGTCTGTTTAAAGAAATTTAGTCTGTTCAACTTGAATCAGCTCTGTCAAACATTAATTAAAAGCCTCATTTAAAAAAAATAAAATAAAGATTAAAAAAATAAATAAATAAAATAAAATACAGGATCGTGCCATTTAGGAATAGAGATATTTTTACTTCATTTCCAGTGAAAATGACTTTCTCTTTTTTCCTTGACTGAAAGAGAAGTTTGTATAGAACTTCTGATACAATTATAAATGGAAGTGGTGAAAGGAGAAAAAAAAATATTGGAAGTGTATTTTTCTTACAAAAAGTTTATTTTTCTTACAGAACATTTGACAATTAGTACACAGAATTTTCGGAGAAGGCAATGGCGAGCCACTCCAGTACTCTTGCCTAGAAAATCCCATGGATGGAGGAGCCTGGTAGGCTGCAGTCCGTGGGGTCATTAAGGGTCGGACACGACTGAGCGACTTCACTTTCACTTTTCACTTTCACACATTGGAGAAGGAAATGGCAACCCACTCCAGTGTTCTTGCCTGGAGAATCCCAGGGACGGGGCACCCTGGTGGGCTTCTGTCTATGGGGTCACACAGAGTCGGACACGACAGAAGTGACGCAGCAGCAACACAGAATTTTAATATGCTGTACCAGTTTCCATTGTCATTAAAAACTTGTACTTGTTTGGCATACTCGTTACTATTTAGGAATAAATATTCATAAATTATTAACTAAAAATAAAATAAAATAAAAAATAAAATGGTAGCAAATGTGACCAAAAAAAAAAAAAATCAGATTGTAATATTTGAAAATAGCTACTGAAATAAAGAAAAATTCAAAGTTGAAAAAAAATTAAAAATAAACTA
Organism: Moschus berezovskii; assembly: GCF_049115385.1. NCBI lineage: Eukaryota > Metazoa > Chordata > Mammalia > Artiodactyla > Moschidae > Moschus > Moschus berezovskii. The sequence continues at coordinate 3,030,640 of NC_142488.1, read as the reverse complement.
AAAACAGAAAATTGCCACTCAAAATGTAATTCATTTTTTTAAAAAAAGAAATTCTATTGTTTTGTACCAAAAGGAAGTCATACAGCTTTTATTACAATCATAATCACAGGAAACTAGTCGAACTGATCGCAAGGACCACAGCCGAATGTGGTCCACTGGAGAAGGGAATGGCAAACCACTTCAGTATACTTGCCTTGAGAACCCCATGAACAGTAACAAAGGGCAAAATGATAGGATACTGAATGAGGAATTCCCCAGATCGGTAGGTGCCCAGTATGCTCCTGGGGATCAGTGGAGAAATAACTCTAGAAGGAATGAAGGGATGGAGCAAAAGCAAAACCAATACACAGTTGTGGATGTGACCGGTGATAGAAGCAAGGTCCGGTGCTGTAAAAAGCAATATTGCATAGGAACCTGGAATGTTAGGTTCATGAATCAAGGCAAATTGGAAGTGGTCAAACAGGAGATGGCAAGAGTGAACGTCGACATTCTAGGAATCAGTGAATTAAAATGGACTGGAATGGGTGAATTTAACTCAGATGACCATTATATTTATTACTGTGGGCAGGAATCCCTTAGAAGAAATGGAGTAGCCATCATGGTCTACAAAAGAGTCCGAAATGCAGTTCTTAGATGCAATGTTATAAACGACAGAATGATTTCTGTTCGTTTCCAAGGCAAATCATTCAATATTACAGTTATCCAGGCCTATGCCCCAACCAGTAACTCTGAAGAAGCCAAAGTTGAACGGTTCTATGAAGACCTAAAAGACCTTGTAGAACTAACACCCAAAAAAGATGTCCTTTCCATTCTAGGGGACTGGAATGCAAAAGTAGGAAGTCAAGAAACACCTGGAGTAACAGGCAAATTTGGCCTTGGAGCACGGAATGAAGCAGGGCAAAGGCTAATAGAGTTTTGCCAAGAGAATGCACTGGTCATAGCAAACACCTTCTTCCAACAACACAAGAGAAGACTCTACACATGGACATCACCAGATGGTCAACACTGAAATCAGATTGATTATATTTGTAGCCAAAGATGGAGAAGCTGTATACAGTTAGCAAAAATAAGACCAGGAGCTGACTGTGGATCAGATCATGAATTCCTTATTGCCAAATTCAGACTTAAATTGAAGAAAGTAGGGAAAACCACTAGACCATTCAGATATAACCTCAATCAAATCCCTTATGATTATACAGTGGAAGTGAGAAATAGATGTAAGGGACTAGATCTGATAGATAGAGTGCCTGATGAACTCTGGACGGAGGTTCGTGACATTGTACTGGAGACAGGGACCAAGACCATCCCCATGGAAAAGAAATGCAAAAAAGCAAAATGGCTCTCTGAGGAGGCCTTACAAATAGTTCTGAAAAGAAGAGAATTGAAAAGCAGAGGAGAAAAAGAAAGATATAAACATCTGAATGCAGAGTTCCAAAGAATAGCAAGGAGAGATAAGAAAGCCTTCCTCAGTGATCAATGCAAAGAAATAGACGAAAACAACAGAATAGGAAAAACAAGAGATCTCTTCAAGAAAATTAGAGATTCCGAGGGAACATTTCATGCAAAGATGGGTTCATTAAAGGACAAAAATGGTACGGACCTAACAGAAGCAGAAGACATTAAGAAGCAGTTGCAAGAATACACAGAAGAAATGTACAAAAAAGATCTTCACGACCAAGATAGTCACGATAACCTGATCACTGACCTAGAGCCAGACATCTTGGAATGTGAAGTCAAGTGGGCCTTAGAGAGCATCATTACGAACAAAGCTAGTGGAGGTGATGGAATTCCAGCTGAGCTATTTCAAATCTTGAAAGATGATGCTGTGAAAGTGTTGCACTCAATATGCCAGCAAATTTTGAAAACTCAGCAGTGGCCACAGGACTGGAAAAGGTCAGTCTTCATTCCAATCCCAAAGAAAGGCAATGCCAAAGAATGTTCAAACTATCACACAATTGCACTCATCTCACACGCTAGTAAAGTCATGCTCAAAATTCTCCAAGCCAGGCTTTAGCAATATGTGAACGGTGAACTCCCAGATGTTCAAGCAGGTTTTAGAAAAGGCAGAGGCACCAGAGATCAAATTGCCAACATATGCTGGATCATGGAGAAAACAAGAGAGTTCCAGAAAAACATCTATTTCTGCTTCATTGACTATGCCAAAGCCTTTGACTGTGTGGATCACAATAAACTGTGGAAAATTCTGAAAGACAGGGGAATACCAGACCACCTGACCTGCCTCTTGAGAAACCTGTATGCAAGTCAGGAAGCAACAGTTAGAACTGGACATAGAACAACAGACTGGTTCCAAATAGGAAAAGGAGTGCGTCAAGGCTGTATACTGTCACCTTGCTTATTTAACTTATATGCAGAGTATGAGGAACGTTGGGCTGGAAGAAGCACAGGCTGGAATCAAGATTTCAGAGAAATAGATCAATAACCTCAGATATGCAGATGACACCACCCTTATGGCAGAAAGTGAAGAGGAATTCAAAAGCCTCTTGATGAAAGTGAAAGAGGAGAGTGAAAACGTTGGCTTGAAGCTCAACATTCAGAAAACAAAGATCATGGCATCTGGTCCCATCACTTCATAGGAAATAGATGGGGAAACAGTGGAAACAGTGTCAGACTTTATTTTTTGGTACTCCAAAATCACTGTGGATGCTGATTGCAGCCAGGAAATTAAAAGATGCTTACTCCTTGGAAGGAAAGTTATGACCAACCTAGATAGTGTATTAAAAAGCAGAGACATTACTTTGCGAACCAAGGTCCGTCTAGTCAAGCCTATGGTTTATCCAGTGGTCATGTATGGATAGATGTGAGAGTTGGACTGTGAAGAAAGCTGATCGCCAAAGTATTGATACTTTTGAACTGTGGTGCTGGAGAAGACTCTTGAGAGTCCCTTGGACTGAAGGGAGATCCAACCAGTCCATTCTAAAGGAGATCAATCCTGGGTGTTCGTTGGAAGGACTGATGCTGAAGCTGAAACTGCAATACTTTGGCCACCTCATGCAACGAAGTGACTCACTGGAAAAGGCTCTGGTGCTGGGAAATGTTGCGGGTGGGAGGAGAAGGGGACGACCGAGAATGAGGTGGCTGGATGGCATCACCGACTCTGTGGACATGAATTTGAGTGAACTCTGGGAGTTGGTGATGGACAGGGAGGCCTGGCGTGCTGTGTTCATGGGGTCACAGAGAGTCGGACACGACTGAGAGACTGAACTTGTCTGATGTCTCGAATAGTGGTCAAAATATGGATAATACAATGACAAATAAAAAGACAACCATCTTACTCAAATGTTAACTCTGCAACCACTCAAAAAGAATCCTAAAGCTAGGCTTTCTATGTCTCCTTCTCGAATTTATCCACATTTCTTTAACTATGAATCCTCTCTCTCCCAGTATACTAATTTTGACTTCCTTGTCTGTTTTCTCTGATAGCACTGTTCTTACATCTTAGATTGCACAAATCCTATCTAAAACAGTGGAAGGAGTCTATTCAGCTTGGCTGCCAAAAACTCTCTGCATTCCCTCTACCATTCATGAGCAAGGAACCAATGCATTTAGAATTTAATGTGACATAGTAAAGCAGAAGCCCAGTTTTTTCAAAGAAAATAATTGCATATGTAGCTTATATTACCAAAAAGATCTTTTAAAAATGTTTATTTCCAAGTTTACTTATTTGTGTCAGGCCATAGTTGTAGCACATGTAATCTTTATTGCATTATGGCCAGTTTATAGTTGTGGTGCCTGGACTCTCTAGTTGTATCACCAACAGGCCAATGAATCTGAGAGATGAGGTATTGAGGCAAGGATTATGACTTTATTCAGAAAGTTGGCTGATAGAGAAGATGGCAGACTGATGTGCCCAAATAATCATCTTGTCAGGGTCCAATGGAGAGAAGCAATGAGGGACACAAGTCAAAAGAGAGAACAGAGAGCAAGAGATAGTGAGGAAGTAAAGTATAAATGCTCTTCAATCTTGTAAAACATCTCTCCCAAGGGCCAACCTTTGGAAGGAGTGTGCTCATCTCTTCCTTTCACTGGTGGGAAAGGTCAGATTATCTCCATGTGAGCACTTTAGTTTAACAGCCAGGCAGAGGGTCGGGGTCCTCTGAAGCAGGCCATTATGTATGGCTATGATAGCAATGGCAACGAAAAGCAAGTCAATAGGAGCAGTTCCAACATGCAGTCAGAGCCGGCTCTTCTCTACAATGATTCAACGCATCTAAGTCCATTCCATAAGTCTTCTTGAAAAAGGTTGTGACGACCATCCTGCTTTATCAGATTTCTCTTTCTGGGGGTGTCTCCACTGCTGCTTAGTGTTTTACATGTTGGAATGTGTCTTCTTTTGGTTCCTTTTAGTAAAGGGTCTAGAAGCCTAGACTTAGAAAGACTGCTTCAGACCCAGAAGGCAGCATCTCAAGATATGGAAGCATCTCAAGTTATATATGTGAAGATTGAAAAGCCAGGGCTTATTGAAATGACATCCTTTGTCTGCACCTCAGCCACCTGGGGGCCTGTAATCCTGTTATCTCAGCATTTCCTCATGGTTCACCATATGCAGTGACTGAAGTCTGGTGACTACTGAGTGACAGGTATTCCCCTTCCTCAGGGCTCACCGACTAATGCTCAGTTCAGTTCAGTCACTCAGTCGTGTCCGACCTTTTGTGACTGCGTGGACTGTAGCCCACCAGGCTGCTCCATCCATGGGATTCTCCAGGCAATAATACTGGAGTGGGTTGCCATTTCCTTCTCCAGGGGGTCTTCCCGACCCAGGGATTGAACCCAGGTCTCCCGCATTGCAGGCAGACGCTTTAACCTCTGAGCCACAAGGGACGCTGCACGTTGGAGGGCTGCAATTGCTGGTTCCATTTCTCAGGATCCCCTCTTGGTCATGTATGTGACCAATGTCTGAGGGACACTTTGTGATCAACTTCTGTCCCACTGTGCTGAAAGTCTCATTTCAGTGATTTTTGTTTATTTCTGTCCAGTCCAGTCATGTATTCTTTTTAAGCCACTACAGGTGTGATGTTTTGTACGAGAGCCAGCAGTACTTTTAAAAATCCCTGGATTGTGTCTAACTATAATCCGGAAGACATCTTCCCTTGTAGCTTCTTCCCATAGCTAGAATCACACTGTTCCAATTATTTTATGTTATACATGTGATTTCCTCAAAATGTTTAGCCACAGATGTGTTTTGGATTCCCGGTTACACATTGGTTCTTGCAAGAGACAACAACCTTATAAATTAGACAGGATATAAGTAATGAAGCTAGTAACATAGACAGTGACATCGTTCAGCAGAGAAACATAAGGCATGATTTGAAAACAAAGACCAAAGTTAAACAATGATTCCTATAACAAGTTTTAGTCCAGTGCGACAGTCAAGCGCCCCAAGGAGGCATAACTGATTTAATGAGCTATCTGAAGTTTCATTGTCCTGACCATGCACATTTTTACATGGCTTAATGTTTGAGACAAGCTTATATTGGCAGAATCAACTGCCAGTAGAGTGGAGAGAAAAAGATAAATGTTTCACTTTTACTCACAAAAGTTATAATTTATCAAGTTAGTAAAAGTCATAATTATTTTAAGAGAAGATTTTTCTTACACCTGGAAAACACAGATGTAAACCAGTAAAATTTTATATAGAAACCATAAAATTTATATACATATATACTAGTTCACTTAGGGCTATGTAATTAATTCTTTCTGTTAACAGCTTTATGAAGCATTCAGGTTTCCCATTAGAAGTCTTTCTTTCTTTTTTTTTTTTTAATCATTTCAGCAATGTGGTCTGAATGTCAGCAACTTGTGTTTCTAAAAAATTCTTTTTTTAAATTAATGTTCTTGAATGGAAAGCATTTCTCCAAAGGCATAAGACTAAAACCATAGCTGTATATAATGAGAAAAGACTTCAGAAGTCAAGTTTAAATCTGATTACAATGCAATTGAAAAACCAACCCTTTTACTGATGTGACAAACAACACTTTCAGATACTAACTAGAATTATGACTAATAATAATCTCCCACAATATATGAGATTTTTAGGAACTCCATATAGTCTCTAAACTATCTTTACAACATAGCTTAAGATTTATTACTAATCTGAAAACACCTTCCTTGCAGTTTAACATAGCAAGTGAATTTAATTAGGTCAATATCTTCCTTTGGGGTGTTTTGGGAGCCCTTTGAAGCATCCCAAAGTTGGATAGAGGTAATTTGATTTGAGAATTTTGTCAAAAGAACTTTCAGAAAAAAATTTTTTTTTAAATACAACAGGCTAACATAAGCAAGATGAAGAGGCAGAGAAATACCCAGCTAGTAAAGGAACAAGATAATTGCCCACCAACACAAACAAAAGAGGAAGATATAGGGAATTTACCTGATAAAGAATTTCAAATTTTGATGGTGAAAATGATTCAAAATCTTGAAAGCAAAATGGAGTTACAGATAAATAACCTGGAGAAAAGGATTGAGAAGATGGAAGAAAGGTTTAATAAGAACTTAGAGGAAATAAAAAATAGTCAATATGCAATGAATAATGCAATAGATGAGATCAGAAACACTCTGGAGGGAGCAAACAGTAGAATAACAGAGACAGAAAACAGGATAAGCGAGCTAGAAGATAGAATTGTAGAAATAAATGAAACAGAGAAGAAAAAAGAATTAAAAGAAATGAGGACAATATTAGAGACCTCTGGGACAATGTTAAACGCTCCAACATTTGAATCATAGGAGTCCCAGAAGAACACAAAAAGAAAGACCATGAGAGAATACTTGAGGAGATAATAGTTGAAAACTTCCCTAAAATGGGAAAGAAGTAATCACCCAAGTCTAAGAAACCCAGAGAGTCCCAACAGGATAAACCCAAGGCGAAATACTCCAAGGCACATATTAATTAAATTAACAAAGATCAAACACAAAGAACAAATATTAAAATCAGCAAGGGAAAATCAGCAAATAACACAAAAGGGGATTCCCATAAGGATAACAGCTGATCTTTCAACAGAAACTCTTCAGGCCAGGAGGGAATGGCAAGACATACTTAAAGTGATGAAAGAAAATAACCTACAGCCCAGACTACTGTACCCAGCAAGGATCTCATTCAAATATGAAGGAGAAATCAAAAGCTTTACAGACAAGCAAAAGCTGAGGGAATTCAGCATCACCAAACCAGCTCTCCAAAAATGCTAAAGGATCTTCTATAGACAGGAAACACAGAAAGGGTGTATAAACTCGAACCCAAAGGAATAAAGAAAATGGCAACGGGATCATACTTATCAATAATTACCTTAAACGTAAATGGGTTGAATGCCCCAACCAAAAGACTAAAGCTGGCTGAATGGATACAAAAACAAGAACCCCACATATGTTGTCTTCAAGAAACCCACCTCAAAACGAGGGACACATACAGACTGAAAGTGAAGGGCTGGAAAAAGATATTCCAGGCAAATAGAGACCAAAAGAAAGCAGGAGTAGCAATACACATGTCAGATAAAATAGACTTTAAAACAAAGGCTGTGAAAAGAGACAAAGAAGCAAACTACATAATGATCAAAGAATCAATCCAAGAAGAAGATATAACAATTATAAATATTTATGCACCCAACATAGGAGCACCGCAATATGTAAGACAATTACTAACAAGTATGAAAGGGGAAATTAACAATAACACAATAATAGTGGGAGACTTTAATACCCCACTTACATCTATGGATAGATCAACTAAACAGAAAATTAACAAGGAAACACAAACTTTAAATGATACAATAGAACATTTAGACCTAACAGATATCTATAGGACATTTCACCCCAAAACAATGAATTTCACCTTTTTCTCAAGCGCACACGGAACATTTTCCAGGATAGATCACATCCTGGGCCTTAAATCGAGCCTTGGTAAATTCAAAAAAATTGAAATCATTCCAAGCGTCTTTTCAGACCACAATGCAGTAATATTAGATCTCAATTACGGGAGAAAAATAATTAAAAATTCCAACATATGGAGGCTGAATAATGCGCTGCTGAATAATGAACAAATCATAGCAGAAATCAAAAGAGAAATCAAAATATGCATAGAAATGAATGAAAATTAAAACACAACAACCCAAAACCTCTCGGACACTGTAAAAGCAGTGTTAAGGGGGAAGATCATAGCAATACAGGCACACCTGAAGAAACAAGAAAAAAGTCAACTAAATCACCTAACTCTACATCTAAAGAAACTAGAAAAGGAAGACATTAAGAAACCCAGGGTCAGTAGAAGGAAAGAAATCGTAAAAATTAGAGCAGAAATAAATGCAAAAGAAACAAAAGAGACCATAGCAAAAATCAACAAAGTCAAAAGCTGGTTCTTTGAGAAGGTAAATAAAATTGACAAACCACTAGCCAGACTCATCAAGAAACAAAGGGAGAAGAACCAAATCAATAAAATTAGAAATGAAAATGGAGAGATCACAACCGACAACACAGAAATACAAAGGATTATTAGAGAATACTATCAGCAATTATATGGCAATAAAATTAATAACCTGGAAGAAATGGACAAATTCCTAGAAAAGTACAACTTTCCAAAACTGAACCAGGAAGAAATAGAAAATCTGAACAGACAATCACAAGCACGGAACTAGAGGCTGTAATCAGAAATCTTCCAGCAAACAAAAGCCCAGGTCCAGACGGCTTCAGAGATCAATTCTACCAAAAATTTAGAGAAGAGCTAACACCTATTCTACTCAAACTCTTCCAGAAAATTGCTGAGGAAGGGAAACTTCCAAACTCATTCTATGAGGCCACCATCACCCTAATCCCAAAACCTGGTAAAGATCCCACAAAATAAGAAAACTACAGGCCAATATCACTGATGAACATACATGCAAAAATCCTTAACAAAATTCTAGCAATCAGAATCCAACAACACATTAAGAAGATCATACATCATGATGAAGTGGGCTTTATCCCAAGAATTCAAGGATTCTTCAATATCTGTAAATCAATCAACGTAATACACAACATTAACAAACTGAAAAATAAAAATCATATGATTATCTCAATAGATGCAGAGAAAGTCTTTGACAAAATTCAACATCCATTTATGATAAAAACCCTCCAGAAAGTGGGACTAGAAGGGACATATCGCAACATAATAAAAGCTATATATAACAAACCCACAGCAAACATTATCCTCAATGGTGAAAAACTGAAAGCATTTCCCCTAAAGTCAGGAACAAGACAAGGGTGCCCACTCTCACCACTACTATTCAACATAGTTCTGGAAGTTTTGGCTACAGCAATCAGAGCAGTAAAACACATAAAAGGAATACAAATTGGAAACGAAGAAGTAAAACTTTCACTGTTCGCTGATGACATGGTCCTCTACACAGAAAACCCTAAAGACTCTACCAGAAAACTGCTAGAGCTAATCAGTGAATACAGTAAAGTTGCAGGATATAAAATCAACACACAGAAATCCCTTGCATTCCTATACACTAATAATGAGACAATAGAAAGAGAAATTAAGGAAACTATTCCTTTCACTGTTGCAACGAAAAGAATAAAATACTTAGGAATATAGCTACCTAAGGAAACAAAAGACTTGTACATAGAAAACTATAAAACACTACTGAAAGCAATCAAAGAGGACACTAATAGATGGAGAAATATACCATGTTCATGGATTGGAAGAATAAATATTGTAAAAATGAGTATACTACCCACAGTAATTTATACATTCAATGCAATCCCTATCAAGCTACCAACGATATTTTTCACAGAACTAGAACAAATAATCTCACAATTTGTATGGAAATACAAAAACCTCGAATAGCCAAAGCAATCTTGAGGAAGAAAAATGGAACTGGGGGAATTAACCTGCCGGACTTCAGGCTCTACTACAAAGCCACAGTCATCAAGACAGTATGGTACTGGCATAAAGACAGAAATATAGATCAACGGAACAAAATAGAAAGCCCAGAGATAAATCCACGCACCTATGGACACCTTATATTTGACAAAGGAGGCAAGAATATAAAATGGAGAAAAGAAAGTCTCTTTAACAAGTGTTTCTGGGAAAACTGGTCAGCCACTTGTAAAAGAATGAAACTAGAACACTTCCTAACACCATACACCAAAATAAACTCAAAATGGATTAGAGAGCTAAATGTAAGACCAGAAACTATAAAACTCCTAGAGGAGAACGTAGGCAAAACACTCTCAGACATAAATCACAGCAGGATCCTCCAAGACCCACCTCCCAGAATATTGGAAATAAAAGCAAAAATAAATAAATGGGACCTAATTAAAATCAAAAGCTTCTGCACAGCAAAGGAAACTATAAGCAAGGTGAAAAGACAGCCTTCAGAATGGGAGAAAATAATAGCAAATGAAGCAACTGACAAAGGATTAATCTCCAAAATATACAAGCAGCTCCTGCAGCTCAATTCCAGAAAAATAAATGACCCAATCAAAAAATGGGCCAAAGAACTAAACAGACATTTCCCCAAAGAAGACATACAGATGGCTAACAAACACATGAAAAAATGCTCAACATCCCTCATAATCTGAGAAATGCAAATCAAAACCACAATGAGATACCATGTCACACCAGTCAGAATGGCTGATATCCAAACGTCTACATGCAATAAATGCTGGAGAGGGTGTGGAGAGAAGGGAACCCTCTTACACTGTTGGTGGGAATGCAAACTAGTATAGTCACTATGGAAAACAGTGTGGAGATTCCTCAAAAAACTGGAAATAGAACTGCCATATGATCCAACAATCGCATTCCTGGGCATACACACCGAGGAAACCAGAATTGAAAGAGACACATGTACTCCAATGTTCATTGCAACACTGTTTATAATAGCCAGGACATGGAAACAACCTAGATGTCCATCTGCAGACGAATGGATGAGAAAGCTGTGGTACATTTACACAATGGAAGATTACTTAGCCATTAAAAAGAATGCATTTGAACCAGTTCTAATAAGGTGGATGAAACTAGAGCCTATTATACAGAGGGAAGTAAGCCAGAAAGAAAAACAAGAATACAATATACTAACGCATATATATGGAATTTAGAAAGATGCAAATGATAACCTTGTATACGAGACAGCAAAAGAGACACAGATGTATAAAACAGTCTTTGGGACACTGTGGGAGAGGGTGAGGGTGGGATGGTTTGGGAGAATGGCATTGAAACATGTATATTATCATATGTGAAACGAATCGCCAGTTCAGGGTCGATGCATGTTAGAGGATGCTTGGGGCTGGTATGCGGGGATGACCCACAGGGAGGATAAGGGGAGGAGGGAGGTGGGAGGGGGGTTCGGGAGGGGGAACTCATGTACATCCGGGGCGGATTCATGTCAATGTATGGCAAAACCAACGAATATAATATTGCAAAATAATTAGCCTCCAATGAAAATTTTTAAAAATAATTTTAAAAATAATAAAAAAAAGGAAATCAAAGTGATAACATGACTTTGTAAAAAGAAGAAAAAAACACAACAGGCTTATAAGTCTCTGAGAAAGAAGTTCTTTACTAAGCCAAAGTGGTAATAAAAAAGTTCAAAGGCAAACACAGAACAGATCACTTAAAAAGGTAAAGAAAGTTAACATTTGCTATCAAATCAGAAATCTTTAGAAAACTTGCCTTAAAAAAAAAAAAATTACATTTGGCATCTGCTTACTTTAAAAATTCATTTATTCAGTTAAACTTGCTTTAAATTTACTCAGTCCTGAGTGATCAAGTACAAAAACCATTCTGGGGTCCCTTATCCACAAACCTTTGGTCACGTAATTGTTTCAGCATAGTTTTAACTTCTAAGCTGTAGAATATCTGGAGAGATCCTAAAAGGCAGAAGCCTTTCTAAAAGTTCACTCAAACTCCTGTTTTATAGGCATACTTTCCTCAAAAGTTTCTTTACATTGAGTTACTTTCCTTGCTGACAGATTTGTAAGAAATCTGCTAAGATTTTAATTAGCTTCTGTTAAACATTGACACAATTCAAATATTATCAGTTTAGTTCAGTTTAGTTGCTCAGACGTGTCCAATTCTTGGCAACCCCATGGACTGCAGCATGCCAGGCTTCCCTGTCCGTCACCAACTCCCAGAGTTTACTCAAACTCATGTCCATCGAGTCGGTGATGTCATCCAGCCATCTCATCCTCTGTCGCCCCCTTCTTCTCCTGTCTTCAATTGTTCCCGACATCAGGGTCTTTTTCAGTGAGACAGCTCTTCGCATCAGGGGGCCAAAGTATTGGAATATCAGCTTCAGCACCAGTCCTTCCATTGAATATTCAGGTCTGATTTCCTTTGGGATGGACCGGTTTAATCTCCTTGCTTTCCAAGGGACTCTCAAGAGTCTTCTCCAACACCACAGTTCAAAAGCATCAAATCTTCACCCCTCAGCTTTCTTTATGGTCCAACTCTCACATTCATACATGATCACTGGAAAAACCATGCTTAAAGTTATATCTAATGTTGATGATCAAGATCGGTCTATATTAATTAGATCAACAAACTTAAACATTAATACCAGACACTAATTTAGTATGGAATATACTGGTTCATGTCAATGTGACATTCACTTAGCATATTTTTGTTTCTTTTATTTAGAATTCTTTGGTGTGTATCTTTGTGAGCACTAACATTCACTTAAGTTAATTAAATAGAGCTCTTTTATAAATGAGCTGTGGCAGCATTATCCAAAGAGAAAGATGCATACACACAGCAACAAAGAGGCCTCAGTTTATACTTTAAATTTCAGTTGTAAGTCAGGTAGAGCAATGTAAAAATCCATCAATTTGCAAAAGAGTTTAGATTCAAATGGGGTTTCTGACAAACAGCACAAGTCAAGCTCCCTTGGCTAGATGGCTGAATATATGCAGAAAAAGAAATTTATAATTATCTTGTACAAACCAACTTCTAAATTACCTTACACTCTCTTATTTGCATGTATAAAAGGCAGTGCTGATGAGTGTTCCTGAGAAACGAGATGGGACATTTTCATCTCAAAACTACAGGCAAATTCCTCCTAGGATGACCTTGTTTCCCCCTTGTTTAATATTCACAAGCTTCTTAAGACAAATGGGCAAGGTTTTGGAGTGGTAAAGGATTTTTGGAGCCACCCTTGGGTCCTGAAAAGGCTTCATTTGTAAAACAAAGACAGTTTTTTTCTACTTTTTGAAAGATTTGGAGACGGTTTCCTCAATGAAATTGAAGGACATGACATACCCATTACCTATATGGGAAAGCTTTACTTATACTCATTTAGCTTAGGGGAGAAGACCTCTTGGGAAGGCTCAGAGGCAACATCTAGGCTCCTGTAAATCAATCTGGACTGAAGGGCAAAGAGGTGAAGGTACCAGGAAAGACAGACTGGGAAGTTTGCATGGTCCTGCCAGGAAGGCAGCAGGCAGGGAGAAGTGGCGTCAGTGATTTGCTTGAATCAATATGTGCCTCATTTGCACGGAGGTCCTGAGGACAAATGACCTCCGCAGATAGGGTTTGCCCAAATATTTTCTGATCATGGTCAGCTAGCCTCAGGCAGCTAAGCTCCTGGCTGGCTAGCTAAGCTAGATTTCTTACCAAGTCCAATCTCCCTCTGGTCACCACACAACAGGCCACTGTATCTGAGTACTAGGCCCTGAAGCCAGGAATAAGACTTCATTGAAAGCCAGCTGATGGAGAAGATGGCAGACTAATGTCTCAGGACAGCCATCTTCTTGGGGTCTGCATGCCACGTTCTTTTTTAGAGTAAGATGGAGAGAAGCAATGAGGAACTCTTATCAAAAGGCAAAACAGAGGGTGAGAGATAGTGAGGAAGTAAAGTAACCTGTGTCTTCCGTCTGGCAAGACATCTCTGGGAAGGACCAGCTTTTGGAAGGGGTGTGTCTATCCCTTCTCTTTTGTAGCCACTCACCGGTGGTCCGGTTCAGACGATCTCTCTATGAACTGAAGAAAAGCACTTGAGTTTACAATCACGCAGAGGGAAAGTGTCCTTTGAGAAGGTCGTTATGTATCATTGAGCTGTCCTGGTGGCTCAGGTGGTAAAGAATCTTCCTGCAAAACGAGAGAGCCAGGTTCATTCCCTGGTCGGAAAAGTACCCTGGAGAAGGGAATGGTTAATCACTCCAGTATTCTTGCCTGGAAAATCCCATGGATGGAGGAACCTGGCAGGCTACACAGTTCATGGGGTCACAGAGAGTCAGATATTACTGGCTGAATAACAACTTTGACTTTGGTTATATATGATTGTAATAACAGCAGCAGCGAAAAGCAAGTCAAAGAAAGAGTTCCAGCCTGGGGTCAGAATTGCTACATCTCTGAAGCAGTTGGGGCAAACAGGCTCAGTAGAACATCGTGTGGACTTAGCTTCCATGGAGCACTGGGGTCTAAGTTCCACATCTAGGGACCGAACCTGTGGTCTCCTGCATTGGAAGACTGATTCTTAGCTACTGGATCACCAGGGACGTCCCACAAACATAGGTTTTGAGATCTGACATTGATAACCTTCTCTGCAGAGTGCTCTCAAAGGGGAAGATGCTCAGTGACCCCACACAAGGTGACACATGCCACTGGTTCTGATGGAGCATGTTTAGTGTTAAGACTGAAACCTGCATTAAGAAACAAAAAGTTTTTTAATGAATTTATTTATTTTAATTGGAAGCTAATTACATTAAAATATTGTAGTGGTTTTTGCCATACATTGACATGAATCAGCCATGGGTGTATGCGTGACCCCATTCTGAACCCCCCTCCCACCTCCCTCTCCATCCCATTCCTAAGGGTTGTCCCAGTGCACTGGCTTGAGTGCCCTGTTTCATGCATCGAACCTGGACTGACGATCTGTTTCACATACGGTAATATACATGTTTCAATACTATTCTCTCAAATCATCCCACCCTCACCTTCTTCCACAGAGTCCAAAAGTCTGTTCTTTATCTCTGTGTCTCTTTTGCTGTCACACATATAGGGTCGTCGTTACCATCTTTCTAAATTCCATATTTGTGCATTAATATACTGTGTTGGTGTTTTTCTTTCTGACTTACTTCACCCTGTATATTAGGCTCCAGTTTCATCCACCACATTCGAACTGATTCAATTGCTGAACCTGCATTTCTGACAAGCAATCCAGGAACTGCCATCACTTCTGGTTCCAAATCACAGACTTTTCAGCAGGAAGTCTTCCCAAACTTGTCCCCTTTCCAGGAGTCCCCTGCCATAACATTTCACTGTGTAGATTTCTCTGTCCTTAACCATCAGCTTTGGTTTGACCAGACCCGGAAAGATTTATTCCAAGTCTACTTTTAGGGTATTGCTTCTCAACCAGACGTGCTGTAGCTCCCAGGAGAGACACTTGTGTACGGTGATGTTTCTGGTTGTCACAGTGGGACAGGTGGCTGTTGACACATTCCAGCTGTTCATTAGAAATGAATCAGGCTGAGTAATAATCTATTGTGTATATGTGGATGATATGAGGAGGGAGGTGAGAGGGGGTGTTCAAGATGGGGAACACATGTACACCCGGGGCTGATTCATACCAATGTATGGCAAAAACCAATACAATATTGTAAAGTAATTAGCCTCCAATTAAAAAAAATAAATAAGAAATGAATCAGTCTCCCAAAAAGCCTGCAATGCACAGGACAGTAGGTCACAGAGAATTATCCAGCCGTGTCCATCATTAGGAGGCTAAAATATCCTGGATCACCTGAGTTTACCTGATGCTCTGACCCAGAAGGAAGCCTCAGTCCTTCTAGGAACCTGTAGATTTTCTACAGGACCTGGTCCCCACTCCGGTGTCACAGACCCACGCTCCCTAAGCCCTCCTGCTCCCCCCTTCATTATTCTTATTCTTTTCATAAGCAGTCTTCATTCCCTGAGGAGTAACTTCCACATTGTCATGGTCTTCACATTTGATGTTGGCTGAATCTCCAGAGCTAGAGCTGGTGAGTGATGAGTCAGGGTGTTTCCTCAGAGGTTTTTGCTCTCAGTGGGCAAATTTTGGCAATCATGTGTACAAGAGGGCGCATTTCTTGGTGAAAATAAATATCACCCAGACATCAGAGAGGGCAGGTTCCACAAACAAAATTTCCATTGTGACTCAACTCTGTGTACTTTTGGTTTTTCTCTTCCCGAATTGGCATTTATCCGTTGATGTCTGTTTGTTTCCAGTTCCGTGTGTGTGTGTGTTTGTTAATTCCTCTGTGGGTATTGCAGGCAGTCAGCCTTTGGCTGTAGTCCTTGATCAAAATGTTTCATTATTAATATGAATTATATATACATTAAGATCCCTCCCCCCCACCCTACTCTTATCATTGGTGTCTGCTAGTCACTTTCACTTTCACTTTTCACTTTCACACATTGGAGAAGGAAATGGCAACCCACTCCAGTGTTCTTCCCTGGAGAATCACAGGGACGGGGGAGCCTGGTGGGCTTCCGCCTAAGGGGTCACACAGAGTCGGACACGACTGAAGTGACTCAGCAGCAGCAGCAGCTAATGCCAGGTTGGAATCCAAAGCCAGCATCGAGAACAGTCAACCTCAGTTTTTGCCCTTCTCAAGTGTGTGCACCAAAGGAGACAAAGTTTCATTTTTTTGCAGAATGTCTTGATTACTCCTTTTCCTGACAGGAACAGACTAGAGATTGAGTTCAGTACAATGTGTTGTGAATTTTACCTACATGTACATCATAAAGAATGTGTGTTTTGTAAGGTTCGTCCTCTCCATGCTTTGTCCTAAATTCAGCAAATATGGATTTAATGCCTACAACTGCCTAAGCCTGAGAATTTAGCAAGAAGCTGACAGATTCTGTATATCATGTAGTGAGCAACCTTGCTGTGAAAGGAGACAGAATATATAAAAGCTTAACAAATAATTGGACTTCCCTATTGGCTCAACTAGTAAAGAATCTGCCTGCAATGCAGGAAGACCTGGGTTCTATCCCTGGGTTGGGAAGATCCCCTAGAGAAGGGAGAGGCTACACACTCCAGAATTCTAGCCTGGAGAATCCCATGGACTGTATTGTCCAGGGGGTCACAAAGAGTCAGACACGACTAAGCAACTTTCATAGCACATGTTTATAAGCTGTGGGAGGAAGAATAAAGAAAGCTGGGGAAAGGGTACTGAAGAACATATTTACAGGGCAGGAATAGAGATGCAGAGATAGAGAACATATATGTGGACCCAAGGAGGTAAGGAGATGGTGAGACACAGTGAACAGGAAGCACGGACATATATGCACTAGTACATGTAAAATAGATTGCTAGTGGAAAGCTGCTATATTGCACTAGATCTCAGTTGGCTGATCTGTAATGACTGAGAGGGGTGGGATGGCAGTGGGAGGGAGGTTCAAGATAGAGACAATATATGTTTACATATAGTTGATTCAAGTAGTGGTACAGCAGAAACTAATCCAACATTATAAACCAATAACACTCCAATTAAAAATAAATTTAGAAACTAAATGCTGCATACACACTGGTAAGTAAAATATGGATGTTATATTGGGAAAACAATCAAAAAAATTTAGGTGGAAACTCATAGTGTGTTTGAAGTCTAATATCAGAAAGAAGGAATATTTCCATAGGGAAGGTTTTGAGTGACCCTATGGGGATCATTGGAAGAGTGAGCTAAGTGTGAATCTGTGAGGAGAAAACATAAGGCTTGAGAACAGGATATCCAAATGTGTTTTGAAAGCATCCCTTGGTTGAATGCATCTATCAAACTTCTAGAAATACATTTCAATTGTTTCTCTATGCTTGTTTCATGTGGAGCATTTTTGAAGTCTTGTTGAATTTATACAATATTGCTTCTGTTTTTTATGTTCTGTTTTTGTTGTTGTTTTACTATGACACATGTGGGTTATTGACTCTCCGACGAGGCATAGAGCCCACACCCCCTACATTACAAGGCAAAGTCTTAACCACTGGACCATCAGGGTCGTCCCCAAAAGTACATTCACTTTGATAAGGGATTTGATTTAAATAAATTATGAAGCAATTGATACACATAAAAACCATTAACTGATTTGTTGATTGCAGTGTTGGAACATATGGAAATAAATTTAACAGTCTAGCAGCTGTGACACAGTGATAGTGGAAAATATAATAATTAGATTCATAGATTAGTTCTCAATGAATCAATATCATCTCTGAATATATTTGTACTTGAAATAAACATAAATACAATTATCTTTATATCTTAATTCTTCAGTTCAGTTCAGTTCAGTCGCTCAGTCGTGTCTGACTCTTTGCGACCCCATGAATCACAGCACGCCAGGCTTCCCTGTCCATCACCAACTCCCGGAGTTCACTCAAACTCATGTCCACGGAGTCGGCGATACGATCCAGCCATCTCATTCTCTGTCATCCCCTTATCCTCCCACCCCCAGTCCTTCCCTGCATCAGTCTTTTCCAGTGAGTCAACTCGTCCCATTAGGTGGCCAAAGTATTGGAGTTTCAGCTTTAGCATCAGTCCTTCCAATGAACACCCAGGATTGATCTCTTTTGGATGGACTGGTTGGATCTCCTTGCTGTCCAAGGGACTCTCAAGAGTCTTCTCCAGCACCACAGTTCAAAAGCATCTATTCTTCGGCGATCAGCTTTCTTCACAGCCCAAATCTCATATCCATACATGACCACTGGAAAAACCATAGCCTTGACTAGATGGACCTTTTTTGGCAAAGTAACGTCTCTGCTTTTTATTATACTATCAAGGTTGGTCATAACTTTCCTTCCAAGGATTAAGCGTCTTTTAATTTCATGGCTGCAATCAGAATCTGCAGTGATTTTGGAGCCCCCAAAAATAAAGTCTGACACTGTTTCCACTGTGGCACCATCTATTTCCCATGAAGTGATGGGACCAGATGCCATGATCTTCATTTTCTGAATGTTGGGCTTCAAGCCAACCTTTTCATTCTCCTCTTTCACTTTCATCAAGAGGCTTTTGAGTTCCTCTTCACTCTCTGCCATAAGGGTGGTGTCATCTGCATATCTGAGGTTATTGATATTTCTCCCGGTAATCTTGATTCCAGCCTGTGCTTCTTCCAGCCCAGCATTCCTCATGATGTACTCTGCATATAAGTTAAATAAGCAGGGTGACAATATACAACCTTGACGTACACCTTTTCCTGTTTGGAGCCAGTCTGTTGTTCCATGTCCAGTTCTAACTGTTGTTTCCTGACCTGCATACAGGTTTCTCAAGAGGCAGGTCAGGTGGTCTGGTATTCCCATCTCTTTCAGGATTTTCCACAGTTTTTTTTTGATCCACACAGTCAAAGGCTTTGGCATAGTCAATGAAGCAGTTCAGTTCAGTTCAGTCGCTCAGTCGTGTCCGACTCTCCGCGACCCCATGAATCACAGCACGCCAGGCCTCCCTGTCCATCACCAACTCCCGGAGTACACTCAAACTCATGTCCACAGAGTCGGTGATGCCATCCAGCCATCTCATTCTCCGTCGTCCCCTTCTCCTCCCGCCCCCAACCTTTCCCAGCATCAGACTCTTTTCCAGTGAGTCAACTCGTCGCATGAGGTGGCCAAAGTATTGGAGTTTCAGCTTTAGTATCAGTCCCTCCAATGAACATCCAGGATTGATCTCCTTTAGAATGGACTGGTTGGATCTCCTTGCAGTATAAGGGACTCTCAAGAGTCTTCTCCAACACCACAGTTCAAAAGCATCGATTCTTCGGCGATCAGCTTTCTTCACAGTCCAACTCTCACATCCATACATGACCACGGGAAAAACCATTGCCTTGACTAGACGGACCTTGGTTGGCAAAGTAATGTCTCTGCTTTTTAATATACTATCAAGGTTGGTCATAACTTTCCTTCCAAGGAGCAAGTGTCTTTTAATTTCATGGCTGCAATCAGCATCTGCAGTGATTTTGGAGCCCAAAAAAACAAAGTCTGACACTGTTTCCACTGTTTTTCCATCTATTTCCAATGAACTGATGGGACCAGATGCCATGATCTTCGTTTTCTGAATGTTGAGCTTCAAGCCAACCTTTTCACTCTCCTCTTTCACTTTCATCAAGAGGCCTTTGAGTTCTTCTTCACTTTCTGCCATAAGGGTGGTGTCATCTGCATATCTGAGGTTATTGATATTTCTCCCGGCAATCTTGATTCCAGCTTGTGCTTCTTCCAGCCCAGCGTTCCTCATGATGTACTCTGCATATAAGTTAAATAAGCAAGGTGACAATATACAACCTTGACGTACACCTTTTCCTATTTGGAACCAGTCGGTTGTTCCATGTCCAGTTCTGACTGTTGCTTCCTGACCTGCATACAGGTTTCTCAAGAGGCAGGTCAGGTGGTCTGGGATTCCCATCTCTTTCAGAATGTTCCACAGTTTATTGTGATCCACACATTCAAAGGCTTTGGCATAGTCAATAAAGCAGAAATAGATGTTTTTCTGAAACTCTCTTGCTTTCTCCATGATCCAGCGGATGTTGGCAATTTGATCTCTGGTGCCTCTGCCTTTTCTAAAACCTGCTTGAACATCTGGGAGTTCACGGTTTACATACTGCTGAAGCCTGGCTTGGAGAATTTTGAGCATGACTTTACTAGCGTGTGAGATGAGTGCAATTGTGCGGTAGTTTGAGCATTCTTTGGCATTGCCTTTCTTTGGGATTGGAATGAAGACTGACCTCTTCCAGTCCTGTGACCACTGCTGAGTTTTCCAAATCTGCTGGCATATTGAGTGCAGCACTTTCACAGCATCATCTTTCAAGACTTGAAATAGCTCCACTGGAATTCCATCACCTCCACTAGCTTTGTTCGTAGTGATGCTTTCTAAGGCCCACTTAACTTCACATTCCAAGATGTCTGGCTCTAGGTCGGTGATCACATTATCGTGACTATCTTGGTCGTGAAGATCTTTTTTGTACAGTTCTTCTGTGTATTCCTGCCACCTCTTCTTAGAAACAGATGTTTTTCTGGAAATCTCTTGTTTTCTCCATGATCCAACGGATGTTGGCAATTTGATCTCTGGTGCCTCTGCCATTTCTAAAACCTGCTTGTACATCTGGAAGTTCATGGTTCACATACTGCTGAAGCCTGGCTTGGAGTTTTTTGAGCATGACTTTACTAGCGTGTGAGATGAGGGCAATTGTGCGGTAGTTTGAGAATTCTTTGGCATTGCCTTTCTTTAGGATTGGAATGAAGACTAACCTTTTCCAGTCCTGTGGCCACTGCTGAGTTTTCCAAATTTGCTGGCATATTGAGTGCAGCACTTTGTGTAAAAAAAAAGATTGCTCTCCAGTATGTTAATATATGTGTTAAGGGAAAAGTATGTTTATGTATATAGAACTTTTAGAAAATGTGTTGGAATAAAGTTTCTTTACACTGTTGTGTGGTTTCTGCTGTACAGCAGTATGAATCAGCTCTACATATACATGTATCTCCTCTTTTTTGGATTTCCTGCCTATTTAGGTCACCACAGAGCATTGAGTAGAGTTCCCTGTGCTCTAGAGTAGGTTCTCATTAATTACCTATTTTATACATAAAATCGATAGTGTATATATGTCAATCCCAATCTCCCAGTTCATCCTGCCCCCTGCTCCCTTGGTGTCCATACATTTTTTCTACATTTACAGTGGTTACTTCTATTTTGAAAATTGATTTATGCCTTATTTGTCTCGATTTCACATATATGCATTATTATACAGTACTTGTTTTGCTCTTTCTAACTTCACTCTGTGTGATAGTGTGAAGGTCCATCTGCATTTCTGCAAAAGGCTGAGTAATATTCCATTGTGTCTATACACACACACACACACACACACACATATATATATACCACATCTTTTTTCATTTGTCCGCTGATGGATGTTTAGGTTGCTTCCATGTCCTGGTATCTTAAACAGTGCTGTTGTGAACATTCGGGTTCCGTTCAGTTCAGCTCAGTCACTCAGTCATGTCCAACTCTTTGCGACCTCATGGACTTTAGCACGCCAGACTTCCCTGTCCATCACCAACTCCTGAAGCTTGCTCAAACTCATGTCCATTGAGTTGGTGATGCCATCAAACCATCTCATCTTCTGTTGTCGCCTTCTCCTCCTGCATTCAATCTTTCTCAGCATCAGGGTCTTTTCCAATGAGTAAGTTCTTTGCAGCAGGTGGCCAAAGTATTGAAGTTTCAGCCTCAGCATCAGTTCTTCCAATGTGTATTCAGGACTGATTTATTTTAGGATGGACTATTTGGATCTCCTTGCAGTCCAAAGGTTACTCTCAAGAGTCTTCTTCAACACCACAGTTCAAAACCTTCAATTCTTTAGCACTCAGCTTTCCTTATAGTTCAACTCTCACATCCATACATTGGGGTGCATTCACATTTTAGAATTATGGTTATCTCTGAGTATATAGAATTTAAACTAATCTGTCAGAAGAACCTGATTCTTACTAGGAAATTAAATAGCAAAATAAGATGAAAAATACTTTAATATGTGTTTATGTGATCACGTATCTATGAATGACTTTCTCTAAGCTTAGTGATATTTCTTCTTTACTTTTTTGATAATTTTCAATTAAATATCCTTGACCTCCAACTTTATGGAATATTCTATTCAATTTCTTTAATAGAGAAAATACAATGGAAATCTTCTGCTGCATCACATGTCAGTTGTAGATCCACATCTTTAAAGTAGTGTGTTTACATTTCATCTGGAGTATTAATTCCAATGACATAAACCTGTTTATAGTTTCCCTGTGATATTTATCTTTTGGATTTGTGGTGATAATATTTTTTTCCCGATTAATATTGGTAAATCAAATACGCACATATGGCAGAAAGTGAAGAAGAATTAAATATTAATACCAGGTACTAGTTTAATATTGAATATTTCTCAGTTCATGTGAGCCTCAATTTCACTTATCTCAATTTGTATTTAGAATAGTTTGGGCTTCCCTGGTGGTTCAGCTGGTAAAGTACCTGCCTGCCAATGCAGAAGACGTAGGATATGGGGTTCAATCCCTTGATCAGGAAGATCCACTGAAGGAGGAAATGCCAACCCACTCCAGTATTCTTGCTTGTGAAATCCCATGGCCTGAGGAACCTGGCAGGCTGTAGCCCATCTGGTCTCCAAGAGTTGAACACAACTGAGCGCACAGGTTCCTCTGTTAGAATAGTTTGGTTTGCAACTCTGTAAGGGCTTACTTTTCTTAGAGCAAATTAAACAGAATTGTTTTACAGATCAACTACAGCAATGTTATCCAAAGACAAAGATACATACATACAAAGAGAGACCTCAGTTCTCATTTCAAGATTTCAGTCCTATGTCAGGTTGAGCGATAGAAAAGCCATGATTTTGCCTGTCAGGCTCCTCTGTCCATAGGGATTCTCCAGGCAAGAATACTGGAGTGGGTTGTCATGCCCTCCTCAAGGGGGACCTTCCCAACCCAAGGATCAAACCTAAGTCTCCTAATTGTGGGTAGATTCTTTAGGAACTGAGCTACCATCAGTTCTAAGTCAGGTCGATCAAAACGAAAAGCCTTCAAGTGTGCAAAGGAAGTTGGATTAAATTTGGATTTCTGACAAATGGAGTAAGTCAAGCTCACTTGGCAAGATGATTGGATATTTGCAGGAAAAGAAGTTTCTAATTACCTTGAACATGCCAACTTCTAAATTACATTTGTAATTTGAGAGTGTACTCTCAAATGTGTATGCTAGAAAGGCAGCACAGATGACTGTTGCTGAGAAGACCTATAAGACTTTTTCATCTCAAATATATGGGTGAGTTCTTCTTGAAGTGAAGGAAAGTGAAAGTTGCTCAGTCGTGTCCGACTCTTTGCAATCCCATGGACTGTATAGTCCGTGGAATTCTCTAGGCCAGAATACTGGAGTGGGTATCCTTTCTCTTCTCCAGGGGATTGTCCCAACCCAGGGATCAAACCTAGGTCACCTGCATCGCAGGGAAAGTATTTACCAGCTGAGCCACCAGAGAAGCCCAAGAATACTGGAGTGGGTAGCCTACCCCTTTTCCAGGGGGTCTTCCTGACCTAGGAACTGAACCAGGGTCTCCTGCATTGCAGGCGGATTCTTTACCAACTGAGCTATCATGGAAGTCTGAGTTCTTCCTAGGATGACTTTAATATCCCCTTGTTTCAAAATCACTGCAGATGATGATTGCAGCCATGAAATTAAAAGACGCTTACTTCTTGGAAGGAAAGTTATGACCAACCTAGATAGTATATTAAAAAGCAGAGACATTACTTTGCCAACAAAGGTCCGTCTAGTCAAGGCTATGGTTTTTCCCGTGGTCATGTATGGATGTGAGAGTTGGACTATGAGGAAAGCTGATTGCAAAAGAGTTGATGCTTTTGAACTGTGGTGCTGGAGAAGACTCTTGAGAGTCCCTTGGACTGCAAGGAGATCCAACCCATCCATTCTAAAGGAGATCAATCCTGGGTGTTCATTGGAAGGACTGATGCTAAAGCTGAAACTGCAATACTTTGGCCACCTCATGTGATGAGTTGACTCACTGGAAAAAACTCTGATGCTGGGAAGGGTTGGGGGCGGGAGGAGAAGGGGACGACAGAGAATGAGATGGCTGGATGGCATCACTGACTCTGTGGACATGAGTTTGAGTGAACTCCGGGAGTTGGTGATGGACAGGGAGGCCTGGCGTGCTGTGATTCATGGGGTGGCGGAGAGTCGGACACGACTGAGCTACTGAACTGAACTGAACTGTTTAATTTTTACAAAGCCTCTTAAGATAAACAAGAATGGTTTGGGGAATGGTAGAAGGATTTTTGGGGCTAGCCTTCTGTTGCTATGAAAACTCTGTAAAGCAAAGATGGTGTTGTTTTTCTTTGTGAAAGAATTTGGAGTCTACCTCATTGAAATTGAAAGACTGACATACTCATTTAGCTATGCTGGAAAATTTGACTTTTCCTCATTTAACTCAGGGAATAAGGACTCTTGGGAAGGCTCAGAGGTAACACCTAGGCTCCTGTAAATCAATCCAGATAGAAGAGGGAAAGTAGTGAAGGTAATAGAAAAACGGCTTGAGTGATCCACCATGCGGTGCTGCCTGGAAGGGGGCCACCAGGGGGAAGTGGGCTTGCCATTTTGCATGAACCCACATGTGCTTGATTGCCTGGAAATTATCTTACTGTGGACAGACACTAATGGTCTAGTCGCTTCTGTGTTTCCCTTATCCTGTTATGGAAGTTGTCAAGAAGCAGATACTGTGGTGACTTCTAAGTGCCTGACCCAAGCCCACATGAGGTTAATTAGCCTGGTTTTCAGCTTAAAGGAGGAATAAGAAAGGAGAGTCCTCACCTGCTTGTGTGGAAGGTACTTGAGCACACTGGACTATGGAGCATGGAACACACCAGACAGCAGCCCTGGCCAGAGTTGCTCAGTTGCTTCCATAGACTCTATGAAATGGGATTTTGTGTTCTTACTTGTGGAGCTGAAGAATGAACTTCACGAACATGCAAACACTCACGGTAGCACGCAAATAGGTTTTATTAAAGGGAAGGAATGTACAAGGCTCTCAGTATAGACACTAATAAGGGGTAAATAGTCCCCCAAAGGTGGACTTACAGCAACTTTTATATCCTTAATCTGTACCTTTTTGGTTGGCTTCTGTCCTTAAAATGTGCCATTTTTAACCAATCAGTTTAGAGGTGAAGATGTTTAATGTTTTTATGGCTTCTCTTGGTCCTTGGATCAAGTCATCACCCTTTCTCATGGCCCCTGGCCATTTTACAATGGATCAGATGTATGGGCTAAAAATTAATGGACACCAGTTGTTTTTTCTCTCAGGCATATGGACCAGAAGTTAACAACTGCCCTTCCCTGGATCTGAGTGCTGATAATTGATCAGACCAAGGACACGTTCCAGCAATTCTGGACAAAGGGTCTAGCTTTAGGCTAATGGATTGAGGTGTTTATTGAAAACAAGACTGAGGTCTCAGAGTCCTACACTGACTGCCTAGCAATTTCTACCTCAAACCACCCCCTCTAGAGATGGAGACTCTAACTGCCGTTTTGGGGAAAGGGATGAAGACCAATCTGGCTTCTTCGAGCCTGTAGGGACATTGTTAGCAGATGGTAGTGGGACGATCTAGTATATCTCGGTATGTCCTCTTAGGCTCCACTTCCATAACCATGTAGAGTTTGATAGTTTCTATGCGAGACATTATAAAGAGAGAGAGACAATTTAGAACACAAGGGCCAAACATCAATAAGAGCAAAGTAAGGCTTCCCACCCGGACCAGGGTCTTCCAAGTTGATATCCAGTTCCATAGGGCAGTCCCAAAACGAGGAGTGGAATCAGCCATTGCCTGGGCGTGACTTTTCAGATCTTAAAGAGAATCAAGAACAGTCTTTGGGACTGTGTGGGAGAGGGCGAGGGTGGGATGATTTGGGAGAATAGCATTGAAACATGTATATTATCATATGTGAAACAAATCGCCAGTCCAGGTTCAATGCATGACACAGGATGCTCGTGGCTGATGTACTGGGATGACCCAGAGGGATGGTATGGGGAGAGAGGTGGGAGGGGGGTTCAAGATGGGGAGTAGATGTATACCCGGGGTAAATTCATGTCAATGTATGGCAAAACCAATACAATAATGTAAAGTAATTAGCCTCCAATTAAAATAAATAAATAAAAGAAAATCAGACACATTTTGTGAGTAATCACTTGTATATACACAATACTCTGTATGAATTATGGCACAACTTCCTCCCTGTACTGCCATTAATATACCTAATGCCATTCTATTTTGGAGTAGAGCTTGGCACATTACAGCTTGCCTGGAATTGAAGGCCACAATCTCTAGCATAGTATCATTTGAAGCTTGTCTTGTCAAATTATTCAAAGCTTCTTCTCTGACTATTATGTCAGTGGTGCCAAGTGATGGCACAAATATTGCAGTCCGGTAGTCATCCCAGTGGAACACAGATGGCGTCCATCTCACCTGTAGTGTAGAGAGATTGACTTGGTTATGAGGTAATTCATTCGAAATTTGACCATGTGCAAACGATAATCCCAAGGCACATTTTGCAATCATCCTTGGGGTAACTGGGGCCAAAGAATGGTCCCACATATCCAGTGCATTCCATCTGGAGCTAAAAATCATATGTCTGGACTGTTGACCCAATTAGTCCCTGACTATATGACTAAATCTGCTGAGATCATGTGATTTACTGTTATTGTTGGATTACATAAAGACGTTGATAACAATCCTGAAGGTTTAGTACTGTCAGGATATAATCTGGTATGATTACTTTGTATCCAACAAATGGGAGCAGTTTGTATCAATTGCCAATTGTCTGGGGTTATCCACATGTACTGGTCCCAGATTTGGTGTATTTGTTGACAGTATATCCGAGGTTTGGTTCCCCTGCAGGCATAGCTAGTATTAGTTCCCTCTTTTATAGAATAGCCATAGGCATCTCTTTCTGTTTGATCACAATCAAAATATAGATTGTGACCCAATGCATTAGTAGTATTACACGAAGTCAGTAGATTCATGTTCAGTTCAGTTCAGTTGCTCAGTCGTGTCCCACTCTCCGCGACCCCATGAATCACAGAACACCAGGCCTCCCTGTCCATCACAAACTCCCGGAGTTCACTCAAACTCATGTCCACAGAGTCGGTGATGCCATCCAGCCATCTCATTCTCTATCGTTCCCGTCTCCTCCCACCCCCAATCCCTCCCAGCATCAGACTCTTCTCCAGTGAATCAACTCTTCGCATGAGGTGGCCAAAGTATTGGAGTTTCAGCTGTAGCATCACTCCTGCCAATGAACACCCAGGATCGATCTCCTTTAGAATGGACTGGTTGGATCTCCTTGCAGTCCAAGGGACTCTCAAGAGTCTTCTCCAGCACCACAGTTCAAAAGCATCAATTCTTCAGCGATCAGCTTTCTTCACAGTCCAGCTCTCACATCCATACATGACCACGGGAAAAACCATAGCCTTGACTAGACGGACATTGGTTGGCAAAGTAATGTCTCTGCTTTTTAATATGCTATCTGGGTAGGTCATAACTTTCCATCCAAGGAGTAAGGGTCTTTTAATTTCATGGCTACAATCAGCATCTGCAGTGATTTTGGAGCCCAAAAAAATAAAGTCTGACACGGTTTCCACTGTTTCCCCATCGATTTCCCAAGAAGTGATGGGACCAGATGCCATGATCTTCCTTTCCTGAATGTTGAGCTTCAAGCCAACCTTTTCACTCTCCTCTTTCACTTTCATCAAGAGGCCTTTGAGTTCCTCTTCACTTTCTGCCATAAGGGTGATGTCATCTGCATATCTAAGGTTATTGGTATTTCTCCCGGCAATCTTGATTCCAGCTTGTGCTTCTTCCAGCCCAGCGTTCCTCATGATGTACTCTGCATATAAGTTAAATCAGCAGGGTGACAATATACAACCTTGACGTACTCCTTTCCCTATTTGGAACCAGTCTGTTGTTCCACGTCCAGTTCTAACTGTTGTTTCCTGACCTGCATACAAGTTTCTCAAGAGGCAGGTCAGGTGGTCTGGTAATCCCATCTCTTTCAGAATGTTCCACAGTTTTTTGTGATCCACACAATCAAAGGCTTTGGCATACTCAATGAAGCAGAAATAGATGTTTTCCTGGAACTCTCTTGCTTTCTCCATGATCCAGCGGATGTTGGCAATTTGATCTCTGGTGCCTCTGCCTTTTCTAAAACCTGCTTGAACGTCTGGAAGTTCATGGTTCACATACTGCTGAAGCCTGGCTTGGAGAATTTTGAGCATGACTTTACTAGCGTGTGAGATGAGTGTAATTGTGTGGTAGTTTGAGCATTCTTTGGCATTGCCTTTCTTTGGGATTGGAATGAAGACTGACCTTTTCCAGTCCTGTGGCCACTGCTGAGTGTTCCAAATTTGCTGGCATATTGAGTGCAGCACTTTCACGGCATCATCTTTCAGGATTTGAAATAGCTCAATTGGAATTCCATCACCTCCACTAGCTTTGTTCGTACTGATGCTGTCTAAGGCCCACTTGACTTCACATTCCAAGATGTCTGGCTCCAGGTGAGTGATCACGCCATCGTGATTATCTTCTTCATGAAGATCTTTTTTTGTATATTTCTTCTGTGTATTCTTGCCACCTCTTCTTAATATCTTCTGCTTCTGGTATGGTAGGTCCATACCATTTCTGTCCTTTATCGAGCCCATCTTTGCATGAATTGTTCCCTTGATCTCTCTTAATTTTCGTGAAAAGATCTCTTGTTTTTCCTATTCTGTTGTTTTCCTCTATTTCTTTGCATTGATCGCTGAGGAAGGCTTTCTTATCTCTCCTTGCTATTCTTCGGAACTCTGCAACCAGATGCTTATATCTTTCCTTTTCTCCTTTGCTTTTTGCTTCTCTTCTCTTCACAGCTATATGTAAGGCCTCCTCAGACAGCAATTTTGTTTTCTTAAGATGGTAGTTATTGCAAGGAGGCATCAGAGTGCAGACACACTGAAATCATAATCACAGAAAACTAGTTGATTTGATCATATGGGCCACAGCCCTGTCTAACTCAATGAAACTAAGCCATGCCACGTGGTGCCACCCAAGACGGACGGGTCATGGTGGAGAGGTCTGACAGAATGTGGTCAACTGGAGAAGGGAATGGCAAACCACTTCAGTATACTTGCCTTGAGAACCCCATGAACAGTATCAAAAGGCAAAATGATAGGATATGGAATGAGGAATTCCCCAGGTCGGTAGGTGCCCAGTATGCTACTGGAGATCGGTGGAGAAATAACTCAAGAAAGAATGAAGGGGTGGAGCCAAAGCAAAACAAATACCCAGTTGTGAATGGGACTGGTGATAGAAGCAAAGTCCGATGCTGTAAAGAGCAATATTGCATAGGAACCTGGAATGTTAGGTCCATGAATCAAGGCAAATTGGAAGTGGTCAAACAGGAGATGACAAGAGTGAATGTACACATTCTAGCAATCAGTGAACTAAAATGGACTGGAATGGGTGAATTTAACTCAGATGACCATTATATCTACTACTGTGGGCAGGAAACCTTAGAAGAAATGGAGTAGCCATCATGGTCAACAAAAGATGCACAGAATGATTTCTGTTCGTTTCCAAGGCAAACCATTCAATATTACAGTAATCCAAGTCTGTGCCCCAACCAGTAATGCTGAAGAAGCCGAAGTTGAATGGTTCTATGAAGACCTACAAGACCTTTTAGAAATAACACCGAAAAAATATGTCCTTTTCATTATAGGGGACTGGAATGCAAAAGTAGGAAGTCAAGAAACACCTGGAGTAACAGGCAAATTTGGCCTTGGAGCACGAAATGAAGCAGGGCAAAGGCCAATAGAGTTTTGCCAAGAGAACGTACGGGTCATAACAAACACGCTCTTCCAACAACACGAGAGAAGATTCTACACATGGAGATCACCAGATGGTCAACACCAAAATCAGATTGATTATATTCTTTGCAGCCAAAGATGAAGAAGCTGTATACAGTTAGCAAAAACAACACCAGGAGCAGACTGTGGCTCAGATCATGAACTCCTTCTTGCCAAATTCAGACTTAAATTGAAGAAAGTAGGGAAAACCACTAGCCCATTCAGATATGACCTAAATTAATGTTGCTGCTGCTGCTGCTGCTAAGTCACTTCAGTCGTGTCCGACTCTGTGTGACCCCATACATGGAAGCCCACCAGGCTCCCTCTTCCCTGGGATTCTCCAGGCAAGAACACTGGAGTGGGTTGCCATTTCTTTCTCCAATGTGTAAAAGTGAAAAGTGAAAGTGAAGTCACTCAGTCGTGTCCGACCCTTAGCGACCCCACGGACTGCAGCCTACCAGGCTCCTCCATCCATGGGATTTTCTAGGCAAGAGTACTGGAGTGGCTTGGACATTTAAATTTTTGGTTTGATCTTTATCTTCTTTGACAAAATGACATAAGCTTAGTCACTCAGCCGTGTCTGACTCTATGATTAAATGGACTGCAACCCATCAGGCTCTTCTGTCCATGGGAATTCTCCAGGCAAGAATACTGGAGTGGGTCACTGCGTTCTCCTCCAGGGGAACTTCCCAACCCAGGGAATCAAACACAGGTCTCCCTCATTGCAGGTGGATTCTTTACCATCTGAGCCACCAGGGAGAGCATAAAATGACATACCTTTTGAAAATCGGATCCATCTAAGGGTGACATTAATCAAGGCAGTCCATGAATGGAGATTAATGGGAGAAATCCACAGACTCAACCACGGGATTGATTTTCGAACATTGTGTGAGACTGTGCCCATAAAATGAAAACTTTCTGTGTCCAATCTAAAGGGACTTGAGAGGTCATTATTACATAAAGAAGAACAAAATAGAGTAGTATGTGTCTGTGCATGTTGTGTTAGAAGTGTTATTTAGCTGGGCCCTTCTGGAACAGTCCTTTCAATCTTTCCAAGAGGGTGTATTGACATTCCAAACACTGAGAATTCTCTTGTGATTTCTGCACTGGGGGTGTTGGATGGTCCCTGATATTTTCTGGGAGGATTCCAAGACTTTATCCACGTGTATGATTCCAGGTGTTGATTCCTGTAACCTTAACAGTGTCAGGTGATGAGAGAATTACAGAATAGGATCCCTCCCACGTGGGGGTTGAGGAGGGACTATTGTTAGGAATGGTCTTTACTAATACCAAGTCCCCAGGATTATATTAGGACTTTTGATTTTCTTTCTTTCTTTTTTTTTTTTTTTTTTTTTTTGTGCAATCCCATCTTTTAAAGGTCGTAGCTGTCTTTGGAAAGAAGTTAATTAGTGACAAATTTTGTTAATTCAACTGTTTCTTGATCTAGAAGTCAGTCATTTGTGAGAAATGTCCTTTCATATAACATCTCAAAAGGGCTGAGTCCTAGAGACTGTTAAGTATTTCTTACTACATCTAAAAGGAGTAGTGAAATATATGGAAGGGGAGTTTCTTGTGATAGTTTTCATAAATGTCTGTTGACTATATTGAGGGCTTTATCTACCTAGCCTGAAGATTGAGATTCTAAGGACGACATAAGTGAAACTCAATTTCTAGGGCCTGAAAGACTCATTGCATTATTGCAGTATGAAAGGCTGGGCTATTGTCACTTGGAATTTTTCGAAGTAGACCAAAGCAAGGAGTGACCTCATGTATTAAAATTTCAAATACTTCTTTTGCCTGTTCTGTTACACACGGGAAAGCCACTATCCACCCAGTAAAGGTATCAACACAAACCAGTTGGTATTGGTGTCTCTTGCCTTTGGGCATATGGCTGAAATCTATCTGCCAGTCTTCTCCAGGATATTTTGTATGTTGTAAACGTAGAGGAGCTGGTTGGCTATCATGAAGATTATTCTTTTGACATATTTTACAGTTCAGTTCAGTTCAGCTGCTCAGTCGTGTCTGACTCTTTGAGGCCCCATGAACCGCAGCATGCCAGGCCTCCCTGTCCATCACCAAATGCCAGAGTTTACTCAAAATCATGTCCATTGAGTCAGTGATGCCATCCAACCATCTCATCCTCTGTCGTCCCCTTCTCCTCCTGCCCTCAATCTTTCCCAGCATCAGGGCCTTTTCCAATGAGTAAGTTCTTCGTATCAGGTAGCAAAAGAATTGGAGTTTCAGCTTCAACATCAGTCCTTCCAATGAACACTCAGGATTGATCTCCTTTAGAATGGACTGATTGTATCTCCTTGAAGTCCAAGGGACACTCAAGTGTGTTCTCCAACACCACAGTTCAAAAGCATAAATTCTTCTGTGCTCAGTTTTATTTATAGTCCAACTCACCCATCCATACATGACTACTGGAGACAGACCTTTGTTGGCAAAGTAATGTCTCTGCTTTTTAATATGCTGTCTAGACTGGTCATAACTTTCCTTCCAAGGAGTAAGCGTCTTTTAATTTCACAGCTGCAGTCACCGTCTGCAGTGATCTTGGAGCCCCCCAAAAATAAAGTCAGCCACAGTTTCCCAGTCTGTTTGCCATGAAGTGGTGGGACCGGATGCCATGATCTTAGTATTCTGAAACTAAGAAACATATTTTATATCCCATGAGAATTTGACTTCTAGTTTTTCTTAATCCCTCTTCTTTAAAGTGACTCAAAGAAACTTGGGAAGTGTTTTCAATTCCCAAATTGGATGTTTGATGTCAAGTTTTAAGAACTTTGAATTGACCATTAGAGGGTAAGGTACGTTTCTTATCTGTTTGAAGCCATCCAGAGGGGAGTAAAATATCTCCATCAGACAGGGAACATCAAAGTTCCTCAGGGGAATAATGGGGTTTAATATCAGTGTGAACCTTGTCCCACAGGAGGTGGTGGTTTAGTCACTCAGTCGTGTCCAACTCAAGACCCCAATGACTGTAGCCTGCCAGGCTCCTCTGTTCATGGGATTCTCCAGGCAAGTATACTGGACTGGGTTACCATTTCCTTCTCAGGGGATCTTCCCAACCCAGGGATCGAACCCAAGTCTCCTACACTGCAGGCAGTGTCCTGAATTACAGGCAGCTTCTTTTCCAACTGAGTCAGGAGGGAAGCCCCGCAGAAGGGGAGCCTGAGTATTAAAAGATTGGGTGGCTGTCTTTTTGTTTGTTGGTGGGGTCTCCTTTTTTCCATTTGATATGTCAGAATCATCCATTTGATGGCCCCAGCGGAGTATTACTGCCACTACTTTGGGTAGTTTCATTGCATCGAAGAGGTGTGTAGTCTTAATTGCATCTATAAGGACAGGGGGAGATCCTGTCCCCTGTCTCCTGTCCCATGGTTGTTTAGTCTTTTTTTCTCCCTCTCTCCTGGACACCCGAATGCATCTTTATCAAACCGTCATCAGAATTGCCTTTGATGATCACCTGTCCGATTAAAGGTACAGTTGCCTGGGGTTTCCCTGGTCGCTGGTAAAGAATCCACCTGAAATGATGAAGACCTGGGTTCAGTCCCTGGTTTGGGAAGATACCCTGGAGAAGACAAAGGCTGCCAATTCCAGTATTCAGGCCTGGAAAATTCCATGGACTATATAGTCCATGGGGTCCCAAAGACTCGGACTTGACCGAGCGGCTTTCACATTTCCTGGATATTTAAAGTGGAAAATTGTGTGTTTGAAATCAAGTGACTTTTGCACAGACACACATTTGCAGGGCAGATATTAAATCAATTTATTTAAACCTTCAGAAATCAAATCCCACCAGACAGCACATGACCAGTGAGCAGGAGAAATGTGATGGGAAAGAGAGTGTGAGTGTGAAGAGAGAAGGATCCTGTTAATCAGGAAGCAGGAAAGTCATCTGTGTTGTTGATCTGGATTCCACGCAGAGGAGGATGTGTCTGGTCTCAGCGACTCTGTAGGTGAATAAAACAGGATCAAAAGCTTAGTAAAGGTGACTGAGTGATGGCTGTCAGGGTTGAGCCTCAGGCAGCAGGCTGTCCAGGGTACAGGAGCTGCTAGGGGATCCAGTGGACAGAATCCTGGTGGACATCTCTGAGATGGAAAGTTCCCTGTGGTATTTTCCCCAGAATGTACAAATGGTGGAGGATTTTCCATTTGGGATTGGTTTGAGGAGTAATAATTTCAGAATGCATGCTGCATCTAAAGGTGCTTTACTGTCAATGTGGTTGAGTTACATTCTTTTATTTCACAAATTTTATCTTTTGGGTCTTCAAGAACTAATATTTTTCTTTAAATTTCATTTTGGAATACAGGTGATTAACAGTATATTAATTTCAGGGGTACTGAAGCCTGATTAAAGTATACAAAATATATTAATATTGAGTCTTTTTCAGATTATTTTCCAATTTAGGTTTTTACAGAGTATTGCATTTAGTCCCCTGAGCTATGCGGTTGGACCTTGTTCTCTATACATCCTGTTTGTAATAGTTTACCTCTGCTGACTCAAACTCCTGATCTATATCTTTCCCAAATCCTGTCCCCTTTGCAACAACATCTGTTCTTTATGTCTGTGAGTCTATTTCTGTGCTGTATATAGCCTCCTCCATCTCTTATTTTTGATTCCGTATATAAGTGATACATAATGTCATTGTCTTTTTCTTTCTGACTTACTTCACTTAGTATGAAAATCCGTAGGTCCAACCATGTTGCTGGAAATGGCATGATTTCATTCTTTTTATGGCTGAGTAATATTCCACTGAACATTTGTAGCATTTTTAAAATCACATTCATCTGCAAGCTGGTGTTTGTCTTTGCCTTTTTTCTTTCATTTTTTTTTTTCTCAACAGGAAATTAAAGCCATACTTTAGCTGAGATCAGTGCTGTTTTCTGAGGCTGTCCTCCTTTTGAAACCTTAAAGATCCCAGTAACAGAAATTACCTTCTAAAGGCGAATATGATTCAAATGCATATTTCAGACAGTGTGGTTGGAAGGTATTTAAATTCTGTAAGAATCATGTGAGATTAAACCCCTGTCTTGAGAAACTGTGAGCACTGTTTAATCCCGGTGTTCCTGGAGGACAGACGTGTGTGGACAACTATCAGGTCAGGACTGACGGGAACACTAAGTAGTTTGCACCGACTTGTGGGGATTCCTGCTTCTCTCTGATGAGTCTGGTCTGCAAATTCCTACAGGTTACGGCTCTCTCACCAAAGCTGCTCAGCAATAATCAAGCAAACAGTTGGTAATTGCGTATGTCTCAAGGAAAGAGAAATTACCTAATGTAACAGGCAAAGCTCTCTAGTGCTAGAATGTAAGTTATTGGGACAAATAATTGTTACATGGAACGTTTGGCATGTATGAAATAGGCGCTTGTGGTAAAGAACGCACCTGCTGATAAAGAGAATGTAAAAGGCTTGTTTGATCCCCAGGTTGAGAAGTACTCCTGGAGAAGGGAATGGCAACCAACTCTAGTATTTTCACCTGGAGAATCCCATGGTCAGAGGAGCCTGGTGGACTAAAGCCCATGGGGTCATACAAAGACTGACACAACTGAAGCCACTTATTAGGCATTAGGCACAAAAAAACAATGTGTCCTTATTGATTTATCTGGTGGGGCAACAATAATGAACGATGATTACTTACAGAAAGTGTTGAAGTCAATTTTATTCACTCCTCTGGACAGTCATCTGTGGTAAAACGAAATAGGAGAAAATGTGAGAACCCTATGGAATATGAATTCTACACCTGTGCTTAGGCCCGTTCTGGTCATTCAGTCGCTAAATCGTGTCCGAATCTTTGCACCTCAATGGACACTAGCACACCAGGGGCCTCTGTCCTTCACTGTCTCCCAGAGTTTGTCAAATTCATGTCCTTTGATGCGGTGATGCTGTTTATCCATCTCATACTCTGTCGCCCCCTTCTCCTTTTGCCTTCAGTTTCCCAGCATCGGAGTCTTTTACACTGAATAGGCTCTTCCAATGAGGGGGTCAAAGTATAGGAGCTTCAGCTTCAGCATCAGTCCTTCCAATGAATATTTAGCATTCATTTCCTTTAGGACTGACTGGTTTGGTCTCCTTGAAGTCCAACGGACTCTCAAGAGTTTTCTCCAACAGCACAATTCAAAGGCTTCGGTTCTTCGGTGTTCAGCCTTCCTTATGGTGCAGCTCACTTCTGTTCATGACTTTGACTACACATACCTTTGTCGGGAAAGTGAGTTCTGCGCCTTTTACTACACTGTCTAGGACTGCCATTGCTTTTCTTCCAAGGAGCAAGCATCTTTAAATTTTATGGCTGCAGTCAGTGTCTACAATGATTTTTGAGCCCAAGAAAATGAAAACTGTCACTGTTTACACTTTTTCTATTTGTCATGAAGTAATAGTACTGGATGGCACCACCCTTACAGCAGAAAGTGAAGAAGAACCAAAGAGCCTCTTGATGAAAGTGAAAGAGGAGAGTGAAAAAGTTGGCTTAAAGCTGAACATTCATCTGTAGATAAACGAAATAGGAGAAATAAAAGAGCCTCTGGATTACTACCATTCCTAGTAGTTTTAAGATTTATTTTCTTTTTTGATTAAGGTATTTTATAAGACGAGCTTCCCTGGTAGCTCAGTCAATAAAGAATCTGCCTGCAGTACAGGACACCCAGGTTCCACCCCTGGGTCTGAATGTTGACTTGGAGAAGGAAATGTGAACCCACTCCAGTATTCTTTCCTGGAAAATCCTATGGACTGAGGTGTCTGTCGGGCTACAGTCCATGGACTTACAAGAGTTGGATATGACTTAGAGACTAAACCACCATCAACAACCATTCTACATGAGATTATTTATGGAAAAAAATTTCTAAATAAGTTGATTTGTTTCCTGATATTTACATCCCAGGTGAATGATATAGTCAGGAAAAAGTATGTTTTCATTACCATTATCAGTGAAATTCACGATATTCTCTTCTGGAATCCCTTTGTCACTCGCCTCCTTTTTGAACTTCCGAAAGTCTCTTTTTGAAATCTGTTCACTTTTGCCTGAAAATCACCAAGCAAAAAGGAGAATATTGTCTCCTAGAACACACAGAAATTTCTGAACATAGAGA
The DNA here is from genome assembly GCF_049115385.1 of Moschus berezovskii. Taxonomy (NCBI): domain Eukaryota; kingdom Metazoa; phylum Chordata; class Mammalia; order Artiodactyla; family Moschidae; genus Moschus; species Moschus berezovskii. The sequence goes on along the minus strand of NC_142488.1, from coordinate 2,993,207 downwards.
ACAAGGAATTGAAAGTGCCAATCTGATCTCCACCTGTATAATTTAAGACAGCCTCAGTTTCCATGTCCCATGTTGCAGATATCTGTGGTCCTAAGATTTAATTTCCCTCTAATTCTGTAACTAAACCCTACTAGCATCTCCAGCAGGACCCCAAAAGACTTTCAGGAGCTCCATGAATTTGAAAATCACCCATCACAGTAGGCAACTGACTTGCTTCTTTATCAGCATCCCAGAACACTCCTGTCCTGTTCTGGACCCAATGTTTTCCCATTGTGGAGATACATTAACCCCATCACACACCACTTGGGAGATAATTTACTCCTTAGCCAACCATTCGACACACTACCTTTCTGAAATAGACATCTACTGTCGCAATGGTATACTCACCTCAGTGATTCTGTGTGGTCATTTGGGGTCATGTCACTGTTCATAAGAAGAGTGCGTTGTGATAATTAAACAGGATGGAGATTTATTTGACAAGTTTCTGATCCAGAGGTTATAATGCATGGGAAAACTGATATAAAATGATGTAATTAAGGCCAGCCTCATTATAGTCATGGCTTGAGCTTAGTTGACGTATTTTTTTTAAATATTCTATAAAATTTATTATTTTTTAAATATCAACAGGTAGAGATTATTTTCAAATGTGTAAAAATTATTTTCGGCGTCTATTTCCTAGTAGGTTACCTTCCAGGATGCATAAGTCCATGAACACGAATATGAAGACCTGAATAGTGAATATTCTCAACACCTCGTGATTTTCTGAACGAGAGTTCTGACATGGACACGTGGGGTGACAATGGCAATGGGGATTTTACAATGTCATACATACCGATTAGTGCAACCATGTCTGTCTCTTTTCCTTCTTCATCCACATTGTGAATATGTCCTGTTATCGTGTTAAGTGAGAATCGAAGAATTTCAACTTCGTTTTGACCCGCATCTGTGAGAGAGAGAAGAGATACATATGAACAACTCCGTGTTCATTTGTTGTCAGTTAGATGTACTGTGACAGACTGAGCGCATTATGAACGGCATGTGCGGTATTGATGTTTGGCTCACTCCATAGGTGCGCTGAATGCTACCGTGGTTACAACAGCAAGAAAAGCAGGCAAGACTTTGTCTCATTCTCCCTTTTCCTATAGTTAACCAGTCACTCCTTGCTGTCTTACTAAGATGCTTTCTAGAACCTGTGTCCTAGAGAAACCAATAGATGTATTTTTTAAATTTACCTAATTTCAATTAATTTTTTGCTACTCTGAATCGTCGTCACCGTCTGCAGGCTTTCTCTACTTGCGTTGACCACGGGACCAGTCTCTAGTTGTGGTACATGGGCTTCTCGTTGCAGAGGCTTCTCTTTGGTCGAATAGAGACTCTAGGAGGCGTGGGCTCTGTCTTTGCTGTTCGCCGGCTCTAGAGCACCTGCTCAGAGCTGTGGCACATGCGCTTTGGGTCCCACGGCGTGCGGGATCCTCCCAGGCCAGGGATCCAATCATGAGTCCTGAGTTGGATGGCCGGGTCTTATCCACAGGATCACCAGGGAAGTCCCCAAAAGTGCTTTCAATAGCATGAAAGGTGTTGTCAAGCAAAAGTTCGAAAAGCCTTTGTATTCCTGTTATCCCAGCCAGGGCACTGATTTCTCTGGACCAAAATCAGCCTCCCATTCAGAAGCCTGTGTTCCTGAGTGCTTAGCCTGTGCCAGGCAACCTCCAGAGCACCTTCCATTAGTTTCTCTGTTTCCTTTGCCCCCTCCGTCTGGGGTGTGGCAGAGCCCACCGCCGTGTCTGCTCTTCTGAAGACAGTTCACCTGCGGGGACGTGCAGGCAGTGAGCTCCGTCCTCCCTCTCCTCTCTGACCTGCCCGTCCACTCTTCCCCATGTTCCTGGACAAGAAGCAGCTCTGACCTACTGCATGTCCCCTCTGAACTATCTACATCCATTCTGTCTCTACTGACCTCCATCACATCTCCTGCAATCACTCAGCGAGATGGGATGTAAAATTGCCCAACTGTGTTCCTGAAATATGAAAACACCTCTCCTCAATGTTTAAATTACTGAAAATCATCAGTCTGCTTGAGAAGGAAAAAAAAAAAAATAGCAGCTGAAACTGCTTCACCGTCTCATAACAACAAAATTATGTACAACACGCCCAAGCCAACCATGAGATCATGAACCTTGGATCCCGTTGGAATAATTTAAGCCTGAAAATGCATGTCCTCAGATTATCAGTGGCCACCTGTTCTTGGCCATGACCTCACCAACCTGGGCAGAGCAGCATCACTGAATTGGCTGTGAAGCGATGGCACAGTGAGAGAAAATCTATCTTCTGGGAGTCAGGTCACCGTCAAGGTCACCGTTTATGCTGTGCTTGATGTGAGACACCTCACCCCACAAAACACACCTGGGGGTTAGCTCTTGAAAGTGCCCTGTGCAAGACGGCAAACTATTCTGTTTCTCTCTCTTTTATTTGCTCTGTAAAAATCCAGCTAAAAAGTATTTCAAAAACAAGGGAAACAATAACAGTGGAGGCATTCATAATTCAGTCAACGGAAAAAATTAATATGGGAATTTTGATGCTGGGAAAGATTGAAGGCAGGAAGAGAAGGGGATGACAGAGGATGAAGTGGTTGGATGGCATCACAGACTCAATGGACATAAGTTTGAGCAAGTTCCGGAGTTTGTGGTGGACAGGGAAACCTCGTGTGCTGCAGTCCGTGGGGCTGCAAAGAGTCATGCATAGCTGAGCAAGTGAACTGAACTGAAGAATATGAGAGCATAATTTAAAAATCATCAACTATTAGAAATTATCCACAAAAGTATGGGGAAATATTTCAGGCATAAGTTTTACTTCTTTGCAGTCATTGCATTTGCAACTGTGCCAATATTTGTTTAGGCAAGGGTTGCGATCACTTATGGATATATTCAATTTTTCATCAAACATGTACCTCTTCAGCCACTTAAAATTAGGAATGGTGCTTAAAGCCCTCATGGAGGACTTAAGGATCAACCCCAATGTACAAACTCAAGACAGAACCTTGAGACGTCAGTTTACAAGGCTCTTGTAAATTTTCTGAGAGAACCGAGTCAGTCTCAGTTCAGTGACTCAGTCATGTCTGACTCTTTGCAACCCCATGGACTGCAGCACACCAGGCATACCTGTTCATCACAAACTCCTGGAGTTTACCCAAACTCATGTCCTTTGAGTTGGCGATGCCATCTAACCATCACAACCTCTGTCGTCCCCTTCTCCTCCTGCCTTCAATCTTTCCCAGCATCAGGGTCTTTTAAAATGAGTCAGCTCTTCACATCAGATGGCCAAAGTATTGGAGTTTCAGCTTCAACATCAGTCCTTCATAAGAACATTCAGGACGTTCACGGTGAGAACCGAACAAAATACCAATTCAACACCTGTGCTTAGTCTCGTTTTTCTCATTGTTCAGTGGCTAGGTCACATCCGGCTCTTTGTGATCTGATGACTATACAAAGCAGGCTCTTCTGTTCTCCACTATCTCTCTGTTTGCTCAAATTCATGCCCATCATGAAGGCGATGCCATCTATCCATCTAATCCTCCGCCACCCCATTCTCCTTTTGCCTTCATTCTTTCCCAACATCGAGTTCTTTTCCAACAAGTTGGCTTTTATCAGGTGGCCAAGGGATTGGAGCTTCAGGTTCACCATCAGTCCTTTCAATGAATACTCAGGGTTGGTTTCCTTTAAGATTGACTGGTTTCATCTTCTTGCAGTGCAAGGGACTTCAAGAGTCTTCTTGAGCACCACAGTTCAAAAGTATCAATTCTTCAGTGCTCAGCCTTCTTTATGATCCAGTCATCACATGATCATTTTGCTCTCACATCCATACATGACTACTGGAAATATCATAGGTTTGACTCTATGGTTTATTGTCAGCAAAGCAACATCTCTACCTTTAAATGCACTGTTTAAGTTTGACTTACCTTCTACTTCCATGGAGTAAGCGTCTCTGAAATTCATGGTTGCAGTCACCATCTGCAGTGATTTTGGAGCCCATGAAAATAAAAACTGTCACTGCTTCCACACTTTCCCCTTTCTACTTGCCATGAAGTAATGGAACCAGATGCCATGGTCTTCATTTTCTGAATGCTGCTTTTCCATTCTTCTCTCTCACCCTCATTCAGAGGCTCTTTAGTTCCTCTTCACTTTCTGCCATTTGAGTGGTATCATCTGCATATCAGAGGCTCCTTATATTTTTCCTGGCAATCTCGATTCTAGCTTGTGATTCGTCTAGCCTGGCATTTCACATGATTCACTCTGCATATAAGTTATGTAAGCAGGGTGACAATATACAGCCCTGAGCTACTGCTTTCCCACTTCGGAACCAATGCATTTTTCCCTATGAAGTTCTAACTGTTGCTTCTCGATTCGCATACAGGTTTCTTAAGAAACAGGTGAAGTGTTCTGGTATTCCCATGTCTTTAAGAATTGTCCACAGTTTGTGGCAAGCCTTTAGTCAAAGATTTTACCATAATCAGTGATGCAGAAGTTAGTATTTTTCTGGAACTCCCTTACTTTCTCCATGATCCAGCAGCTGTTGGCAATTTGATCTCTGGTTCCTCTGCCTCTTCAAAAGCCAACTTGCACATCTGGAAATTCTCGGTTCACGTGCTACTGAAGCCCAGCTTGAAGGATTTGGAGCATAAACTGACTAGAATGTGAAATTTGCATGACCGTATGGTAGTTAACATTCTTTGACATTGCCCTTCTCTGGGATGAGAAGAGAAAAGACCTTTCGCAGTCCTGTGGCCACTGCTCAGCTTTCCAAATTTGTTGACATATTATGTGCAGCATTTTAAAATAGCAATATCTTTTAAGATTTTAAATATCTCAGGTGGAATGCCATCAACTCCACTGCCTTTTTTATAGTAATATTTCCTAAGGCCTACTTGACTTCACACTCTGGGATGTCTGGCTCCAGTCTTTTTGGATAAAACTCAGTTGTGTGGAGACGGTAGAGTCCTTGACTTCTAATTGTTAGTAGGAGAAGAATGCAGGTGTATGGGGATAATTGAAGGAAGTCAGGACCAAGATTTCCACCCAAACACACTCCTCCCAGTGAAACACTCTTACATTCAACATCAAATACTTACATTCAACATCATAAACTAATTTTTTTTGCCTTACTCCTGTGACATGTTGTTTTACGCATTCTCCGTCTGACCTTAAAGAAAAAATATATTCAGTTGTTTTATTAAAATAGCAAAATTCGGTATGTAGTTAGAATTTCTTTTTGCATAACACCCCAGATTGCGCTTGTGTCACCTTAGCACCTGTGAGCAATGGGAACACAGAGAGGAAATATGTTGTCTTGGATCAAGCAACCATCAGGTGACAAGGATGGTTTGTCTGCACATTGGATCTGACTAGTAGTTCCAAAGATAAACTTCAAATGCAATATAGGTCTTGTTTAAAGCCAACAGACAGGGAGACGTCTATTATTGTAGGAAAACCTAATAAGAATAAGCCTTTCTTTTATACGGTTTCTGATATCTGAGAGGAACAGCCATCATGACAGACCTTGGACGTTCTCACAACCCTGGGAGTGATTCATTAGAGAATATGAGAACCAAATATCCCCAAGAGTTAGAAGAAAAATTTTAACTTTCTCAAAAGGCACACTCTTCGTCCATCACAACACCATAAAAGGATTAAGCTTTAAAGACACATCTGTGAATGTCTACACATTGACACATACAGACACACAAGCAAATACACAAGTGCACATGATATGCTTATATGATATAAGGAAATTACACATATATAATATATATTAAGTATATATTGTCATCTACATAACAGAAGAGTTTGGGTGACTTCCTATATTGTCTCTGTGCATGTACATGAAAAAAAAAGTATATTTGGCACATGGAATGCACAAGAAACAAATATTAAAATGGAAATAACAAGAATTGGATTAATGTTGAACAGACTCCTTGTAAAGGAACATCCAAAGTGAATTGCGTTTACAGTTATCAGCCTTTTGAGAAATACACTGAAGTTACTGAAAAGAACCTTAAGGTGGGAACAAAACAATTTCCCAAAAGCTGCAAATATACAAAATGATATATTTGCAAACCAAGCCCTTTCATGTGGGTGAAAAACACAGCTCCCTGTACATGCAGACACAAAGTTACATTTTAAAGCCATTGTGTTCAGTGAGAGAAACCAGAGAAAATCATGCAGAGTGCATAACGTTGTCTTAAAAAGATCCAGAAAAGGTCAGTTCTTCCCTGTTTCCTGAGGGGTAGATGTTGAATAATGAGTGATGAAAAGGAGTTGTGATGGAGAAATTATACATACATATATATGTATATTTAATCCTAATGTTTATTTTTTGACTGTGCTAGGTCTTTGTTGCTAGGTCTTTCTCTAGTTGTGGTGAGTGAGGGCTATTCTGGAATTTCAGGCTTGTCACTCTGGTGACTTCTTTTGTGGAGCATGGGCTAAGGAACATGGGCTCTAGAGCACAGGTTCAGCAGCTGGGTCACAACTGCCTGGTTTCTCTGCAGCATGTGGGATCCTCCTCGAACAGAGATTCAACTTGTGTCTCCTAAACTGGTGGGCGGATTCTTAACCCCTGAGCCACCATGGAAGCCCAGAATTCTATATCTCGACTGTGGACTTCATGGAACAGTTGTAGATATATGAAAGTTCATTGAATTAAGATCTCGACAAAGGTGCAGATTATACATAAATACACTTCAGTCAAGCCGATTTCAAATAGGGGGGCCACGTGAACAGTTAAACACAGGGCACATAAATTGTAAAGACGGCAGAGGATGATAATGGGTGTTCTTAAAATATTAGTGACAACACACACATGTATATATATTTGTGTGTGATATATATCTGTGTGTTTGTGTGAGTCTGTTTCTGTATGTGTGGTTATAATTTGACTGTATGTATACTATCTCGGCTCAGTGGTAAAGAATCTGCCTGCAATGCAGGAGACTAGGATCCCATCCCAGGGTCGGGAAGATCCCCTTGGAGAACGGAATAGCAACCCACTCCAGAATTCTTGCCTGGAGAAATCCATGTTCTTTACCCCTAGTACCAGCTGGAATGATCATTTGGGGCTGTGAGGACTTTAGTAAATTCAGTGGTGATGAAATGTCTCATGAGGAAGCCCCACAGAACAGAGCTCACTGTAGGCGTTAGCAGTACCCTTGGTTCTGGGATCGGTGGGAACCGTCTCTTACAAACTCTGCAGGAAGGGTTCAAGCCCATGGTTGGTGTCAGGACACAAGCCTCTTCCTGCTGCCGAGTCCCTCTTTCCTTTAATGAGTTGATGCCAGTGGAGCTTCTGGAACTCCCACCCTCTTCTAAGCAAAAGCACCAGGACTTCCCTTGGAGGCTCACAAGTGAACTGCCCGAACCCCAGCTCTGAGACCCTGCTCATCCACAACTCATGGCATTACACTCTCAACATCATCCAGAGAGTTCCCTGCAGATGGAGAAGCCACACCCTCCACCAGACTCTAGAGCTTATGAGTTGTCTTTTTTCCCCTTCGGGGTGACTTTTACTTACTTGATATAGAAGTCGATGTCAGCTGTGTCATTTGGATGAAACTGAACATGACGTACGTAAATGTGGAATGGCCCATCCTCAGTAATCTTGTCTTTGTTACTGGCTGCGATGTAATGGGTTTTCCATTCCCCTGAAAACTAAAGTCAAATTCCTGTGAGGAAGCTTCGGCCTTCTCTGCAATTTCTGCCCTCCATGGTCCCTCAGGAGTTAACCTTGTCCTTTCACCTGGGCAGAAGCTACCTATCTTTATGGACACAGCCCTAGGTATAAAATCATGTGAAAACTCAACTCACATAAAGGAAGGAACTGAGATATTACTGAGATAGCTTGAGCTGTGCAAAGGAAGGAATTGAGGCATTACCGTCATAGTTTGAGCTGTCTTGTCAAATGCAAGAGCCCTACCAACAGCCGTGTGAGCTTCCTTCTGTTTTACAAGAGCAGTGAACAAGCATGAGACCAACGAATAGACGGCAAAGATGACATGGAGGCCATGCAGAACAGGTATATAGAGAGTGAACGAAGCAACTTTGAGTCCCACCGACATGGCCAGACTTAGGGATCCACACGACCAAACCTCAAAAGGGACACGCGCACACATATTCCCCAGGACCTCCTCCCAGCCTGCACCACCCCTGGTACCGGTACGAGAAGTAGCTGAGCTTCACCTTGGCCTGCATAAAGCAGACCAAGGGCAACACCGAGCAGCAGAACCTTCATCTCGCTGTCTCTCCTTCTGTAGAAGCTGAGGGTGTCCCAGTGGTTGGAGAGGATGTGAAACCGGTGCCTCTTTTATAGCGTGCATCTGCTGGCTTGATGCATCACGAACCAATGATTGTTTCTCATACAATCAAAGTTACATAGATGTCATCTTCAGTTTCCTGGTTGGTAGAGATAAGCTTTTCTGACTCTCTGTCATTTTAATAATGAGATTAATCTGAAGAGAAGCTTATGTGGATCTGGCATTTTGTCATTTTCATAATGAGATTTGTTTCAAGAGAAGCTTATGAATAAGTGAGAAATCACAGTACACAAGTGACAATTTCAAGGTCAGGAATATTTATTTTTCTTTATATCCAGAGATCGAAAATAGGATGAGCTGTCCAAGGTACATATCGCCTGAACCCCCCCCCCCCCGCCATGTTGTTCACTTAACAGAGGAGAGTGTTTAAAATGTATTATGTAAAAGTCAATATTGACTGTGTGGGTTAGTCAAGGAAAATCCGTTTTGTAAGTTATCCTTGAAAAGCCTCCTGTTTCTCAAAATGAGGAGCATGTCAGCAGAAAGCATTTATCGCCTCTTCCTGTCCCATAGTTGGCTCTTTCCTCCTAACTTCTAAGAGGAAGATCCATTCAAATGCCCTTAACCTTATACTAATGCCCAGTACCTTCAGGTTCTGGGCTCAGTGGGCACCATCTGTTACAAACACTGCAGGAAGGGTTCAATTCCCTCTTGGCATGTCAAAAATTCATTTTCATTATTCCTTTCCAAGACACTGTTTACCCACCTTATCACTGACAAAGTTGTTTCTCCAGGTGAGTGAAAAGGCAGGATAGTAGTTCTCATCATTCTTAGAGTTTAAATGGGAAAAGTAAATTTCCTAACTCTATTCATCTAGTTATTTTCCTAGCTTCATATGAAAGAATCTATTGTTTTGTATTTTTGATCAAATTTTTGCTTATGTTTATCTTCATTGAGAGCGATTTATCAAATAGATACATTAAAAGATTAGTCTTGTTCTGAGTATAGAAATGAAGAAACAGGGAGTTTCAGGATCCCCAAGTCAGCTGGGGGACAATCCCCAGAGGGCTCACCCAGTACTGACTGCTCCTGGGACAAATCAGAGCTGAGAGTCCTATTCCTTGATTGAACCTTGCTCAAGAATGTCTTCAGCTCACTTCTTCAGTTGATCCTTTCCAACTTTACGTAGAACAACAGTATTATCTTTTATCTTCATTCTTTTCTTTTGGTTGCCATGTCATTTTTTGTCTTTCATTCACACACTCCTCTGTATAGTATCTTGTACTTTTTGGCTGTGAAATCTGGGTGATTGAAGGCTTTCGTGTCTCAAAAGACCCTAAAATGGTTCCCTCTCTTTGGTCTTCGATCCAGATAATAATTTGATTTTTTATCTGTTTGTCTCTTTTGGCTGCACCCAGCAGCATGCAGGTTCTTACTTGTCCAACTAGCAACAGAACCTATACCCAGCAAAGCGGAAGTTTAGGATGATAACCACTGGACCACCAGGAAAGTCCCTGAATCAGAATATTTCAAGCAGGGATGTGATCCCAGCTAGCACTCCTTATCTTCCCATCATCACCCTTCCATCTCTACCTCTGCAACCCCAGCATTTTCAGGTTTTTCTTTTGGGTTCCCACCAACATGTGTCCCCTCGGAATGTATCCAAAGACCATCGCATCTCAGGCAGGCCTCACCGTCTGCCCATCCAGGGAAATTAAACATCAGTTAGTTTTAACAGCTGTGAAAATCCTGTTGTCTTTTGTTCATCTCACGCTCTCCTCCCCTCCCTGTGTTCTCAAGTCTGTTCTCTGTATCTGAGTCTCCGCTCCTTCCCTGCCAAGCTGCTGAGAAGTTGCTTTCACACAGGGAGCCCAGCCATGTGCTCTATGACAGCCTAGGGGAGTGGGATAGAGTGAGTGGACCGGCTCCAAAGAGAGGTGATGTGAGGACCGTTTTGACTGATTAGCTTGCTGTATACCAGGTGTGAAGATAACATGGCAAAGCATTATCCAATTTAAAAAAAAAAAAAAACTAAAAACAGAAAATTGCCACTCATAAGGTAATTCGTTAAACAAAAAATCCTACTGTTTTCTACCAAAAAGAAGTCATACAGCCTTTAATACAAACTATGTCATGAACAGTGCTCAAAATACAGTTAATCTAATCATAGATGGACAACCGTCTTACTCAGATGCTGACTCTGCAACCACTCAAAAATAATGCTAAAGCTAGGCTTGCTATGTCTCCTTCACAAATTTATCCACATTACTGTATCGATGAAGCCTCAATCTCCCAGTATATTAATTTTGTCTTTCTTGTCTGTTTTCTCTGATAGCAGTTTTTACACTCCCTCCCCCCAATTGGGTTAAAGGTTTGTTTATTTTTTTCTTTACTTTACATTATTGTATTCGTTTTGCCATACATTGACATGAATCTGCCCCGGGTATAAATGTGTTCCCCATCTTGAAACCCCCTCCAACCTCCCTCCCCATCCCATCTCTCTGGTTCATCCCAGTACACCAGCCCCGAGCATCCTGTATCATGCTCTGAAACTGGACTGGCGATTCGTTTCACATATGATAATATACATGTTTCAATGCCATTCTCACAAATCATCCCACTCTCGCCCTCTCCCACAGAGTCCAAAATACTGTTCTATACATCTGAGTCTCTTTTGCTGTCTCGAGTATAGGGTTACCATTATAATCTTTCTAAATTCCATATATATGAGTTAGTATACTGTATTGGTGTTTTTCTTTCTGGCTTACTTCACTCCATATAATAGGCTCCAGTTTCCTCCACCTCATTAGAACTGATTCAAATGTATTCTTTTTAATTGCTGAGTAATACTCCATTGTGTATATGTACCACAGCTTTCTTTTCCATTCGTCTGCAGATGGACATCTAGGTTGCTTCCATGTCCTGGCTATTATAAACAGTGCTGCGATGAACATTGGAGTACACATGTCTCTTTCACTTCTGGTTTCCTCAGTGTGTATGCCCAGGAGTGCGATTGCTGGATCATATGGCAGTTCTATTTCCAGTTTTTTATGGAATCTCCACACTGTTCTCCACAGTGGCTGTACTAGTTTGCATTCCCACCAACAGTGTAAGAGGATTCCCTTTTCTCCACACCCTCTCCAGCATTTATTGCACGTAGGCTTTTGATTAGCAGCCATTCTGATTGTCAAAAAATGGTACCTCATTGTGGTTTTGATTTGAATTTCTCTGATTATGAGGGATGTTGAGCATCTTTTCATGTGTTTGTTAGCCATTTGTATGTCTTCTTTGGAGAAATGTCTGTTTAGTTCTTTGGCCCATTTTTTGATTGGGTTGTTTATTTTTCTGGAATTGAGTTGCAGGAGCTGCTTGTATATTTTTGAGATTAATTCTTTGTCAGTTTCTTCATTTGCTATTATTTTCTCCCATTCTGAAGGCTCTTTTTTCACCGTACTTTTAGTTTCCTTTTCTGTTCAGAAGCTTTTAATTGCAATTAGGTCCCATCTGTTTATTTTTGCTTTTATTTCCAATATTCTAGGAGGTGGGTCATGGAGGATCCTGCTGTGATTTATGTCAGAGAGTTTTTGCATGTGTTCTCCTCTAGGAATTTTATAGTTTCTGGTCTTACATTTAGATCTTTCATCCATTTTGAGTTTACTTTTGTGTATGGTGTTAGGGAGTGTTCTCGTTTCATTCTTTCACAAGTGGTTGACCAGTTTTCCCAGCACCACTTGTTAAAGAGATTGTCTTTTCTCCATTGACTATTCTTGCCACCCTTGTCAAAGATAAGGTGTCCATAGGTGCATGGGTTTATCTCTGGGCTTTCTATTTTGTTCCATTGATCTATATTTCTGTCTTTATGCCAGTACCATACTTTCTTGATGACTGTGGCTTTGTAGTAGAGCCTGAAGTCCGGCAGATTGATTCCCCCAGTTCCATTCTTCTTTCTCAAGATTGCTTTGGCTATTCAAGGTTTTTTGTATTTCCATACAAACTGTGACATTATTTGTTGTAGCTCTGTGAAAAATACCGTTGGTAGCTTGATAGGGATTGCATTGAATCTATAGATTACTTTGGGTTGTATACTCATTTTCACAATATTAATTCTTCCAATCCACGAACATGGTATATTTCTCCATCTATCAGTGTCCTCTCTGATTTCTTTCACCAGTGTTTTATGGTTTTCTATATATAGGTCTTTTGTTTCTTTAGGTCAATATATTCCCAAGTATTTTATTCTTTTCTTTGCAATGGTGAATGGAAGTGTTCCTTAATTTCTCTTTCTATTTTCTCATTATTAGTGTATAGGAATGCAAGGGATTTCTGTGTGTTGATTTTATATCCTGCAACTTTAGTATATTCATTGATTAGCTGTAGTAGTTTTCTGGTAGAGTCTTTAGGGTTTTCTGTGTAGAGAATCATGTCATATGCAAACAGTGAGAGTTATACTTCTTCTTTTCCAATTTGGATTATCTTTATGTCTTTTTCTGCTCTGATTGCTGTGGCCAAAACTTCCAAAACTATGTCGAATTGTAATGGTGAGAGTGCTCACCCTTGTCTTGTTCCTGACTTTAGTGGGAATGCTTTCAATTTTTCACCATTGAGGATAATGTTTGCTGTGGGTTTGTCACATATAGCTTTTATTATGTTGAGGAATGTTCCATCTATTCCCGCCTTCTGGAGGGTTTTTATCATAAATGGATGTTGAATTTTGGCAAAGACTTTCTCTGCATCTATTGATATAATCATATAGTTTTTATTTTTCATTTTGTTAATATGGTGTATTACATTGATTGATTTGTGGATATTGAAGAATACTTGCATCCCTGGGTTAAAGTCCACTTGGTCATGATGTATGATCTTTTTGATGTGTTGTTGGATTCTGATTGCTAACGTTTTGTGAAGGATTTTTGCATTTCTATCTTCATCAGTGATATTGGCCTGTAGTTTTCTTTTTTCATGGAATCTTTTCCAGGTTTTGGGATTACGGTGATGGTGGCCTCATAGAATGAGTTTGGAAGTTTACCTTCCTCTGCAACTTTCTGGAAGAGTTTGAGTTGGATAGGTGTTAGCTCTTCTCTAAATTTTTGGCAGAATTCAGCTGTGATGCCATCTGGACCTGGGCTTTTGTTTGCTGGAAGATTTCTGATTATCATTTTTATTTCCGTGCTTGTGATGGGTCTATTAAGATTTTCTATTTCTTCCTGCTTCAGTTTTGGAAAGTTGTACTTTTCTTAAGAATTTGTTCATTTCTTCCAAGTTGTCCATTTTATTGGCATATAATTGCTGATATTAGTCTCTTATGATCGTTTGTATTTCTGCGCTATCTGTTGTGATTTCCCCATTTTCATTTCTAATTTTATTGATTTAGTTCTTCTCTCTTTGTTTCTTGATGAGTCTGGCTAATGGTTCGTCAATTTTATTTACCCTCTCAAACAACCAGCTTTTGGCTTTGCTGATTTTTCCTATGGTCTCTTTTGTTTCTTTTGCATTTATTTCTGCCCTAATTTTTAAGAATTCTTTCCTTCTACTAACCCTGGGGTCCTTCATTTCTTCCTTTTCTTGTTGCCTTATGGGTAGAGTTAGGTTACTTAGTTGACTTTTTTTCTTGTTTCTTGAGGTATTCCTGTATAGCTATGAAGCTTCCCCTTAGCACTGCTTTTAGAGTGTCCCACAGGTTTTGGGTGGTTGTGTTTTCATTTTCATTTGTTTCTATGCATATTTTGATTTCTTTTATGATCTCTTCTGTGATTTGTTGGTTATTCAGCAGCATGTTGTTCAGCCTCCATGTGTTGGAATTTTTAATAGTTTTTCTCCTGTAATTGAAATCGAGTCTTACTACATTGTGGCCAGAAAAGATGCTTGGAATGATTTCAATTGTTTTGAATTTACCAAGGCTAGATTTATGGCCCAGGATGTGATCTATTTTGGAGAAGGTTCCGTGGCACTTGAGAAGCAGGGGAAATTCTTTGTTTTGGGCTGAAATGTCCTATAGATATCTATTGCATCTAACTGGTCTATTGTATCATTTAACGTTTGTGTTTCCTTATTAATTTTCTGTTTAGTTCAGTGTGAGTGGGATATTAAAGTCTCCCACTATTATTGTGTTATTGTTAATTTCCCCTTTCATTCTTGTTAACATTTTTCTTACATATTGTGGTGCTCCTATGTTGGGTGCGTATATATTTATAATTGTTATAACTTCTTCTTGAATTGATCCTTTTATCATTATGTAGTGTCCTTCTTTGTCTCTTTTCACAGCCTTTGTTTTAAAGTTTATTTTATCTGATATGAGTATTGCTACTCCTGCTTTCTTTTGGTCTCTATTTGCCTGGAATATCTTTTTCCAGCCCTTCACTTTCAGTCTGTATGTGTCCCTCGTTTCGATGTGGGTCTCTTGTAGACAACATATATGGGGTTCCTGTTTTTGTATCCATTCAGCCATTCCTTGTCTTTTGGTTGGGGCATTCAACCCATTTACGTTTAAGGTAATTATTGATAAGTATGATCCCATTGCCATTTACTTTATTATTTTGGGTTTGAGTTTATGCACTCTTTCTGTGTTTCCTGTCTAGAGAAGGTCCTTTAGCATTTGCTGGAGAGCTGGTTTGGTGATGCTGAATTCTCTCAGCTTTTGTTTGTCTGTACAGCTTTTGATTTCCCTTTCATATTTGAATGAGATCCTTGCTGGGTACAGCAATCTGGGCTGTAGGTTATTTTCTTTCATCACTTTAAGTATGCCCTGCCATTCCCTCCTGGCCTGACGAGTTTCTGTTGAAAGATCAGCTCTTATCCTTATGGGGATCCCCTTGTGTGTTATTTGTTATTTTTCCCTTGCTGTTTTTAACATTTGTTCTTTGTGTTTCATCTCTGTTAATTTGATTAATATGTGTCTTGTGGTATTTAGCCTTGGGTTTCTCCTGTTTGGGACTCTCTGGGATTCTTGGACTTGGGTGATTATTTCCTTCCCCACTTTAGGAAAATTTTCAACTCTTATCTCCTCAAATATTTTCTCATGGTCTTTCTTTTTGTCTTCTTCTTCTTAGACTCCTATTTTTCGGATGTTGGGACGTTTAACATTGTCCCAGAGGTCTCTGAGATTGTCCTCATTTCTTTTAATTCATTTTTCTTTTTTCCTCTCTGTTTCATTTCTCTCTACCATTCTATCTTCTAACTCACTTATTCTATCTTCAGCCTCCATATTCTACTGTTGGTTCCCTCCAGAGTGTTTCTGATCTCATCTATTGCATTATTCATTGTATATTGATTCTTTTTTATTTTTTCTAGATCCTTGTTAAATCTTTCTTGCATCTTCTCAATCCTTTCTCCAGACTATTTATCTGTAACTCCAATTGGTTTTCAAGATTTTGGATCATTTTCACTATCATTATTCAGAATGATT
The DNA here is from genome assembly GCF_049115385.1 of Moschus berezovskii. Classification (NCBI taxonomy): domain Eukaryota; kingdom Metazoa; phylum Chordata; class Mammalia; order Artiodactyla; family Moschidae; genus Moschus; species Moschus berezovskii. The sequence goes on along the minus strand of NC_142488.1, from coordinate 2,977,506 downwards.
TGTTACCTATCTCTTCTTCTTTTGCTTGGGTTGGTGGACATTTATCCTGTTCCTTTAGTTGCTGGGTATTTCTCTGCCTCTTCATCTTGCTTATATTGCTATTTTTGGGGTTGCCTTTCCGTCTTCTGGCAGTTTGTGGAGTTCTCTTTATCATGTAGTTTCCTTGCTGTGTGTGGGGTTGGACGGGTGACTTGTCAAGGTTTCCTGTTTAGGGAAGGTTGTTTCAGTGTTCTGGTGGGTGGAGCTGGATTCCTTCTCTCTGGAGTGCAATGAAGTGTCTAGTAATGAGTTATGAGACGTCAGTTGGTTTGGAGTGACTTTGGGCAGCCTGTATATTGACGCTCAGGACTATTTTCCTGTGTTGCTGAAGAATTTGTCTTGCTCTGGAACTTGTTGGCTCTTGGGTGGTGCTTGGTTTCAGTGTAGGTATGGAGGCGTTTGATGAGCTCCTATCGATTAATGTTCCCTGGAATCAGGAGTTCTCTGGTGTTCTCTGGATTTGGACTTAAGCCTCCTGCCTCTGGCTTTCAGTCTTATTCTTGCAGTAGCCTCTAGACTTCTCTATCTGTCATTTCCAAGGTGGTTTCCTGTGTTTTAGCTTCTGTTTGCTGGTCTCTTTAGTGTCTAATTTCTGCCCTGACACTAGGGGGCGGTAATGGACACTTTTGAAGGCTCACTTGTTCAGTCGTGCTGTGGGGGGAAGGAGCGCTTCAGACAAGTATCTCTGGCGTCTGTGGAGAGTGCTCCCGGTGTCTCAGCCACACTGGGTTTGCCCCCGCTCATGGCGTGTGTGCTGTCCCAGTCTACACTGCACAGGCTGTAGTTTGCTCTGCCAGGAACTGTCTGAGTTGGGACCTGGGTTGCATGCACTTCCCAGGTCTGAGCGTCTCAGGTTCAGGTACTTGGGTACTCCACAAAGGCACAGACTTGGTTGGGCCTGCGTTTTGTGCCCTTCCCCAGTGTGAGCAGGTCAGGTGACCAGGTGTTTGGTGAGCGCGGTTGCTGTGACTTATCGCCTCCCTGGTCCCTGCCACTTGGTTTTCTGGGTGTACAACTGGTGCACTTTCTCAGGCGGATGTCAACCGGCCAGAAACCCAAGAAGTCTTGGTTAGCAACAAAGCCTGCTTGCAGTTTGGTATCCGATGCGTCACTGGGGCCGCGATTGCCCTCTTCTGGCTCTGGTTGCCCTCCCTTGCCTGTCTCGGTGGGGGATAGGCTGTCTGCAGCCAGCTAGCTCTGCTCAGTCATCTGTTCTGTGGGCGGGCCTAGCGGAGTCTTAGGTTAGGGCTTTTCACCTTTTTGTGGGGTAGATATCCCACAGTCTGCTTTGCAATATCCAATTATCTCTCTCAGATTGCTCTTGGGGCATTCAGGCCGGGTCCTTACTCTAAGTAATGCAGCCCGCACCTCCCAGCTGAGCCCCCGCTTGCTAATGGCGGAGGCGGGTGTCTGCCTTGCTTCTCCGCTGGGAGTTACCGTTGGGCACGTAATCTGTCGGTTTTAATTTTTTATTTATTTTTCTTCCCAGTTATGTTGTCCCCTGAGGTTCCAATGCTCTCAACAGACTCACCAGTGAGAGTGTTTCCTGGTGTTTGGAAACCTCTCTTTTTCAAGCCTCCCTTCCCAGGATGGAGCTCCGTCCCTACCTCTTTTGTCTCTGTTTTTATCTTTTATGTTTTTTCCTACCTCCTTTCGAAGACAATGGCCTGCTTATCTGGGTGCTTGATGTCCTCTGCCAGCATTCAGAAGTTGTTTTGTGGAATTTATTCAGCGCTCAGATTCTCTTTTGATGAATTTGTGGGGGAGAAAGTGGTCTCCCCGTCCTTTCATCCACCAATTTGTTCCAGTCCCCTGTTTTTACATTTTAGATTGTGCAACTCCTATCTGAACAGTGGAAGGATATTGAGCTTGGCTACCAAAAACTCTACGTTCCCTCTAGCATTCATGAGGAAGGTTCCAATGCAATTAGAATTTAATTTGACATCATAAACCACGAGACCACTTTAATTCAAAGAAAATAATTGCATATATAGTTTATATTAACAAAAAGATCATTTAAAAATATTTATTTCCATGTTTATTTGTTTGTTTCAGGCCTGAGTTGAGGCACTTGGAATCTTTGTTTCATTATGGCCGATTTTTAGTTATGGTGCATTGACTCTCTAGTTGTATCACCAACAGACCAAAGAATCTGAGAGATGAGCTATTGTGGCAAGCAATGTGACTTTTTTCAGAAAGTTGTCTGACTGAGAAGATGGCAGACTAATGTCCCCAAACAATCATCATGTCAGGGTCCAATGGAGAGAAGCAATGAGGGACTCAAGTCAAGAGACAGAACAGAGAGCAAGAGATAGGGAGGAAGTAAAGTAAAAAGGGTCTTCAATCTTGTAAAACATCTCTCCCAAGGACCATCCTTTGGAAGGGGTGTGCTCATCTCTTCCTTTCACTGGTGGGAAAGGTCAGATTATCTCCCTGTGAGCTGAACAAAAGCACTTTAGTTTAACAGCCAGGCAGAGGGTCGGGGTCCTCTGAAGCAGGCCATTATGTATGGCTATGATAGCAATGGCGACGGAAAGCAAGTCAATAGGAGCAGTTCCAACATGCAGTCAGAGCCGGCTCTTCTCTACGACTATTCCCTCTCTAAGCCCATTCCATAAGTCTTGTTGAAAAGGTTGTGACGACCATCCTGCTTTATCAGATTTCTCTTTCTGGGGGTGTCTCCACTGCTGCTTAGTGTTTTACATGTTGGAATGTGTCTTCTTTTGGTTCCTTTTTGTAAAGGGTCTAGAAGCCTAGACTTAGAAAGACTGCTTCAGACCCAGAAGGCAGCATCTCAAGATATGGAAGCATCTCAAGTTATATATGTGAAGATTGAAAAGCCAGGGCTTATTGAAATGACATCCTTTGTCTGCGCCTCAGCCACCTGGGGGACTGTAATCCAGCTATCTCAGCATTTCCTCAGGGTTCACCATATGCAGACTGAAGTCTGGTGAATACTGAGTGACAGGTATTCTGCTTCCTCGGGGCTCACCGACTAATGCTCAGTTCAGTTCAGTCTCTCAGTCGTGTTCGACTCTTTGTGACCCCATGGACGGTTCCATTTCTCAGGATCCCCTCTTGGTCATGTATGTGACCAATGTCTGAAGGACACTTTGTGATCAACTTCTGTCCCACTGTGCTGAAAGTCTCATTTCAGTGATTTTTGCTGGTTTCTGTCCAGTCCAGTCATGTATTCTTTTTAAGCCACTACAGGTGTGATGTTTTGTACGAGGGCCAGCAGTACTTTTAAAAATCCCTGGATTGTGTCTAACTATAATCCAGAAGACATCTTCCCTTGTAGCTTCTTCCCATAGCTAGAATCACACTGTTCCAATTATTTTATGTTATACATGTGATTTCCTCAAAATGTTTAGCCACAGACGTATTTTGGATTGCCTGATTACATATTCGTTCCTGCAAGAGACAACAAACTTTTAAATTAGACAGGATATAAGTAATGAAGCTAGTAACACAGACAGTGATGTAGTTCAGCAGAGAAACATAAGGCGTGATTTGAAAACAAAGACCGAACTTAAACAATAGTTGTATAACTATTTTAATCCAGTTGCGACAATCAAGCAACCCAAGGAGGCATAACTGATTTAATGAGCTACCTGCAATTTCATTGTATTGACCACACACATTTTTATATGGCTTAATGGTTGAGACAAGCAAATATTGGCAGAATCAACTAGGTAGAGAGAAAAAGATTAATGTTTCAATTTTTCTCACAAAAGTTTTAATTTACCAAGTGAGTATAAGTCATAATTATTTTAAGAGAAGATTTTTCTTACACCTGGAAAATACAGATTTAAACTAGTAAATTTTATCTAGAAATCATAAAATTTATCACCATATGTTCTAGTTTACTCAGGGGTAAGTAATTCTTATTTTTCAAATTTTAATTGGAGGCTAATTACTTTACATTATTGTATTGGTTTTGCCATACATTGACATGAATCTGCCCCAGGTGTACATGTGTTCCCCATCTTGAAACCCCCTCCCACCCACGTCCCCATCCCATCCCTCTCGTACACCAGCCCCGAGCATCCTGTATCATTCATTGAACCTGGACTGGCGATTCGTTTATGTTAACAGCTTAATGAAGACTTCAGGCTTCCCATTGGAAGTCTTTCTTTTTTTTTTTTTTTTTTAGTCAGTTCAGCATTATGCTCTGAATGTCAGAAACTTGTGCTTATCCAAAATTCTTTTTTCTAATCACTGTTCTTGAATGGAAAGCATATCTCCAAAGGCATAAGATTAAAACCATAGCCGTCTATAAAGAGAAAACACTTCAGAAGTCAAGCTTAAATCTGATTACAATGCAATTGACAAACCAACCTGGTTGCTGCTGTGATATACGACACTTTCAGATGATATCTAGAATTATGACTAACAATATTCTACCAGAACATATCAGATTTTTAGGAACTCCATATATTCTCTAAACTATCATTTACAATATAACTTAAGATTTATTACTCATCTGAAAACACCTCCCTTGGCGTGTTTTGGGGGCCCTTTGAAGCATCCCAAAGTTAGATAGAGGTAATTTGATTTGAGAATTTTTTCAAAAGAACTAAAAAAAAAAAAATTTTTAAACACAACAGGCTTATAGGTCTCTGTGAGAGAAGTTATTTACTAAGCCAAAGTGATAATAAAAAAGTTCAAAGGCAAATACAGAACAGATTACTTAAAAAGGTAAAGAAACAACATTTGCTTTCAAAAGCAGAAATCTTTAGAAAACTTCCCTTTTTAAAAAGAAAAACAAATTTACATTTTGCATCTGCTTACTTTAAAATTTCATTTATTCAATTAAACTTGCTTTAAATTTACTCAGTGCTGAGTGATCAAGTACAAAACCCATTTTGGGGTTCCTTATCCACAAACCTTTGGTAACGTAATAGTTTCAGCATAATTTTAACTTCTAAGTTGTATAATATCTGGAGAGATCCTAAAGAGCAGAAGCCTTTCTACAAGTTCACTCAAAACTCCTGCTTCATTTGCATAATTTCCTCAAAATTTCTTCACATTGAGTTACTTTCCTTGCTCACAGATTTGTAAGAGATATATTAAGATTTTATTTAGCTTCTGTAAAACATCAACACAATTCAAATATTATCAGTTGAGTTCAGTCGTTCAGACGTGTCCACTTCTTTGCGACCCCATTGACCCCAGCAAGCCATGCCTCCCTGTCCATCACCAACACCCGGTGTCCAAACAAACCCATGTCCATTGAATCTGTGATGCCATTCAAGCATCTCATCCTCTGTCGTCCCCTTCTCCTCCTGCCATCAATCTTTCCCAACATCTGGGTTTTTTCCAATGAATCAGCTCTTTACATCAGGTGGCCAAAGTATTGGAATATCAGTTTCAGCACCAGTCCTTCCATTGAATATTCAGGACTGATTTCCTTGGGTTGAACTGGTTGGATCTCCTTGCCATCCAAGGGACTCTCAAGAGGCTTCTCCAACACCACAGTTCAAAAGAATTAATTCTTCACCACTCAGCTTTCTTTATAGTCCAACTGTCACATTCATATATGGCTACTAGAAAAAGCATACCTAAAGTTATATCTTTCTGTTCATTTCCAAGGCAAACCATTCCATATTAGAGTAATCCAAGCCTATGCCCCAACCAGTAACGCTGAAGAAGCCAAAGTTGAACGGTTCTATGAAGACATACAAGACCTTGTAGAACTAACACCCAAAAAAGATGTCCTTGTCATTATAGGGGACTGGAATGCAGAAGTAGGAAGTCAAGAAACACTTGGAGTAACAGGCAAATTTGGCCTTGGAGGACGGAATGAAGCAGGTCAAAGGCTAATAGAGTTTTGCCAAGAGAACGCACTGGTCATAGCAAACACCCTCTTCCAACAACACAAGAGAAGGCTCTACACACGGACATCACCAGATGGTCAAAACCGAAATCAGATTGATTATATTCTTTGTAGCCAAAGATGGAGAAGCTCCATACATTTAGCAAAAACAAGACCGGGAGTTGACTGTGGCTCAGATCATGAACTCCTTATTGCAAAATTCATACTTAAATTAAAGAAAGTAGGGAAAACCACTAGACCATTCAGATATGACCCAAATCAAATCCCTTATGATTATACAGTGGAAGTGAGAAATAGATTTAAGGGACTAGATCTGATAGATAGAGTGCCTGATAAAATATGGATGGAGGTTCATGACATTGTACAGGAGACAGGGACCAAGACCATCCCCATGGAAAAGAAATGCAAAAAAGCAAAACGGCTGCCTGAGGAGGCCTTACAAATAGCTGTGAAAAGAAGAGAAGTAAAAAGCAAAGGAGAAAAGGAAAGATATAAGCATCTGAATGCAGAGTTCCAAAGAATAGCAAGGAGAGATAAGAAAGCCTTCCTCAGCGATCAATGCAAAGAAATAGAGGAAAACAACAGAATAGGAAAAACAAGAGATCTCTTCAAAAAAATTAGAGATAACAAAGGAACATTTCATGCAAAGATGGGCTCGATAAAGGACAGAAATGGTATGAACCTAACAGAAGCATAAGATATTAAGAAGAGGTGGCAAGAATACACAGAAGAACTGTACAAAAAAGATCTTCATGACGAAGATAATCACGATAGCGTGATCACTCACCTAGAGCCAGACATCTTGGAATGGGAAGTTAAGTGGGCCTTAGAAAGCATCACTACGAACAAAGCTAGGGAGATGATGGAATTCCAATTGAGCTATTTCAAATCCTGAAAGATGATGCTGTGAAAGTGCTGCACTCAATTGCCAGCAAATTGGGAAACTCAGCAGGGGCCACGGGACTGGAAAAGGTCAGTTTTCATTCCAATCCCAAAGAAAGGGAATGCCAAAGAATGCTCAAACGACCACACAATTGCACTCATCTCACACGCTGGTAAAGTCATGCTCAAAATTCTCCAAGCCAGGCTTCAGCAATATGTGAACCATGAACTCCCAGATGTTTAAGCAGGTTTTAGAAAAGGCAGAGGCACCAGAGATCAAATTGCCAACATCCACTGGATCATGGAGAAAGCAAGAGAGTTCCACAAAAACATCCATTTCTGCTTCATTGACTATGCCAAAGCCTTTGACTGTGTGGATCACAATAAACTGTGGAACATTCTGAAAGAGATGGGAATCCCAGACCACCTGACCTGCCTCTTGAGAAACCTGCATGCAGGTTAGGTAGCAACAGTTGGAACTGTACATGGAACAACAGACTGGTTCCAAATAGGAAAGGAGGACGTCAAGGCTGTATACTGTCACCCTGTTTATTTAACTTATATGCAGAGTACATCATGAGGAACGCTGGGCTGGAAGAAGCACAGCTGGAATCAAGATTGCCGGGAGAAATATCAATAACCTCAGATATGCAGATGACACCACCCTTATGGCAGAAAGTGAAGAGGAACTAAAAAGCCTCTTGAAGAAAGTGAAAGAGGAGAGTTGAAAGTTTGCCTTGAAGCTCAACATTCAGAAAACGAAGATCATGGAATCTGGTCCCATCACTTCATGGGAAATAAAAAGGGAAACAGTGGAAACAGTGGCAGACTTTATTTTTCGGGGGCTCCAAAATCACTGTGGGTGCTGATTGTAGTCATGAAATTAAAAGACGCTTACTCCTTGGAAGGAAATTTGTGACCAACCTAGATAGTATATTGAAAAGCAGAGACATTACTTTGCCAACCAAGGTCCATCTAGTCAAGGCTATGGTTTTTCCAGTGGTCAAGTATGGATGTGAGAGTTGGACTGTGAAGAAGGCTGATCGCCGAAGAGTTGATGCTTTTGAACTATGGTGCTGGAAAAGACTCTTGAGAGTCCCCTGGACTGCAAGGAGATCCAACCAGTCCATTCTAAAGGATATCAATCCTGGGTGTTCATTGGAAGGACTGATGCTAGAGCTGAAGCTCCAATACTTTGGCCACCTCATGAGACAAGTTGACTCACTGGAAAAGAGTCTGATGCTGGGAGGGATTGAGGGTGGGAAAAGAAGGGGACGACAGAGAATGAGATGGCTGGATGGCATCACCGACTCAATGGACATGAGTTTGAGTGAACTCTGGGAGTTGGTGATGGACAGGGATGCCTGGCGTGCTGTGATTCATGGGGTTGCAAGGGTCGGACACGACTGAGCGACTGAACTGAACTGAATTGAATGTTGATGATCAAGACAGGTCTATATTAATTGGATCAACAAACTTAAAAATTAATGCCAGATACTAATTTAATATGCAATATACTGGTTCATGTGAATGTGACATCTGTTTAGCATTTTTTTTCTTTTATTTTGAATTGTTTGGTTTGTATATTTGTGAGCACTAACATTCACTTAAGTTAATTAAATAGAGCTCTTTTATAAATCAACTGTGGCAGCGTTATAAACACAAAGATGCATACACACAGCTACAAAGAGGCCTCAGTTTATACTTCAAAAATTCAGTCCTAAGTCAGGTAGGGCAATGTGGAAACCAATCAATTTGCAAAAGAGTTTAGATTCAAATAGGGTTTCTGACAAATGAAACAAGTCATGCTCACTTGGCTAGATGGCTGAATATTTGCAGAAAAAGATATTTATAATTATCTTGTACAAGTCAACTTCTAACTATGTTGCAATCTCTTAAATTGGCATGTACAAAAGGCAGCCCAGATGAGTGTTCCTGAGAAGACCAGATGGGACATTTTCATCTCAAAACTACAGGCAAATTCTTTCTAGGATGAATTTGTTTCCCCCGTGTTTAATATTCACAAGCTTCTTAAGACAAATGGGTAAGGTTTTGGAGTGGTAAAGGATTTTTGGAGCTACCCTTGGGTCCTGAAAAGGCTTCATTTGTAAAACAAAGACAGTTTTGTTTTTCTTTTTGAAAGAATTGGACACGGTTTCCTCAATGAAACTGAAGGACTTGACATACCCGTTACCTATGCGGGAAATCTTTACTTTTACTCATTTAGCTTAGGGGAGAAGACCTCTCGGGAAGGCTCAGAGGCAACATTTAGGCTCCTGTACATCAACCTGGACTGAAGGGGAAAGAGGTGAATGTACCAGGAAAGACAGACTGGGAAGTTTGCATAGTCCTGACAGGAAGGCAGCAGGTAGGGGAATTTGGGTCAGTGATTTGCTTGAACCAACATGTACCTCATTTGCACGGAAGTCCTGAGGACAAATGATCTCCGCAGATAGGGTTTGCCCAAATACTTTCTGATCATGGTCAGCTAGCCTCAAGCAGCTAGGCTCCTAGCTGTCTAAGCTAGATTTCTTATCAAGTCCAAGCTCCCTCTGGTCACCACACAACAGGCCACTGTATTACTAGGCCATGAAGCCAGGAATATGACTTCGTTGAAAGCCAACTGAAGGAGAAGATGGCAGACTAACGTCTCAGGACAGCCATCTTCTTGGGGTCTGCATGCCAGGTTCTTTTTTAGAGTCAGATGGAGAGAAGCAATGAGGAACTCTTATCAAAAGGCAAAACACAGGGTGACAGATAGTGAGGAAGTAAAGTAACCTGTGTCTTCAGTCTGGCAAGACATCTCTGGGAAGGCCCAGCATTTGGAAGGGGTGTGTCTATCCCTTCTCTTTTGTAGCCACTCACCGGTGGTCAGGTTCAAACGATCTCTCTATGAACTGAAGAAAGGCACTTGAATTTACAATCATGCAGAGCGTCAGTGTCCTTTGAGAAGGTCGTTATGTATCATTGAGCTTTCCTGGTGGCTCAGGTGGTAAAGAATCTTCCTGCAAAACGAGAGAGCCAGGTTCATTCCCTGGTCAGAAAAGTCCCCTGGAGGAGGGAATGGTTATTTACTCCAGTATTCTTGCCTGGAAAATCCCATGGATGGAGGGGCCTGGCAGGTTACACATTTCGTGGGGTCACAAAGAGTCAGATATTACTGACTGAATAACAACTTTGACTTTGGTTATATTATATATGGTTATAATAACAGCAGCAGTGAAAAGCAAGTCAAAGAAAGAGTTCCAGCCTGGGGTCAGAATTGCTACATCTCTGAAGCAGTTGGGGCAAACAGGCTCAGTAGAACATCGTGTGGACTTAGCTTCCATGGAGCACTGGGGTCTAAGTTCCACATCTAGGGACAGAACCTGTGGTCTCCTGCATTGGAAGACTGATTCTTAGCTACTGGATCACCAGGGACGTCCCACAAACATAGGTTTTGAGATCTGACATTGATAACCTTCTCTGCAGAGTGCTCTCAAAGGGGAAGATGCTCAGTGATCCCACACAAGGTGACACATGCCACTGGTTCTGATGGAGCATGTTTAATGTTAAGACTGAACCTGCATTAAGAAACAAAAAGTTTTTTAATGAATTTATTTATTTTAATTGGAAGCTAATTACATTACAATACTGTAGTGGTTTTTGCCATACACTGACATGAATCAGCCATGGGTGTACTCGTGACCCCATTCTGAACCTCTCTCCCACCTCCCTCTGCATCCCATCCCTAAGGGTTGTCTCAGTGCACTGGCTTTGAGTGCCCTGTTTCATGCATCGAACCTGGATTGATGTTTCAATACTATTCCCTCAAATCATCCCACCCTCACCTTCTTCCCTAGAGTCCAAAAGTCTATTCTTTATTTCTGTGTCTCTTTTGCTGTCCCACATATAAGGTCATCGTTACCATCTTTCTAAATTCCATATATATCCATTAATATGATGTGTTGGTGTTTTACTTTCTGACTTACTTCACTCTGTATAATAGTCTCCAGTTTAATCCACCTCATTTGAACTGATTCAAATCCTGCACCTGCATTTCTAACAAGCAACCCAGGAGATGCCATCGCTTCTGGTTCCAAACCATAGACTTTTCAACAGGAAATCTTCTCAAAGCTTGTCCCCTTTTTAAATGTTCCCTGCCTTACCATTTCACTGTGTAGATTTATCTGTCCTTAACCACCAGCTTTGGTTTGGCCAGACCCAGAAAGTTTTTTCTAAAGCTGTTTTTAGGGTATTGCTTCTCAACCAGACGTGTTGTGGCTCCCAGGAGAGACACTTGTGTACGGTGACGTTTCTGGTTGCCACAGTGGGAGACATGGCAGTTGACACCTTCTATCTGGTTGTTAGAAAAGAATCGGGCTACTGAAGTGCCTAAAATGCACAGGACAGTAGCTCACAGAGATTTATCCAGTCGTGTCCATCATGAGGAGGTTAAAATCTCCTGGATCACCTGAGTTTGCCTGATGCTCTGACCCAGAAGGAAGCCTCAGTCCTTCTAGGAACCTGTAGATTTTTTACAGGACCTGGTCTCCCCTCCGTGTCACAGACTCACACTCCCTAAGCCCTCCTGCTTCCCCCTTCATCATCTCTTATTCTTTTCATAAGCAGTCTTCACTCCCTGATGAGTAACTTCCATATTGTCATGGTCTTTGCATTTGATGTTGGCTGAATCTCCAGAGCTAGAGCTGGTGAGTGATGAGTCAGGGTGTTTCCTCGGAGGTTTTTGCTCTCAGTGGGCAAATTTAGGCAACCATGTGTACAAGAGGGCGCATTTCTTGGTGAAAATAAATATCACCCGGACATCAGAGAGGCAGGTTCCACAAACAAAACTTCCATTGTGACTCAACTCTGTGTACTTTTGGTTTTTTCTTCCTGACTTGGTATTTATCCGTTGGTGTCTGTTTGTTTCCCGTTCCGTGTGTGTGTTTGTTAATTCCTGTGTGGGTATTGCAGGCAGTCAAGCTTTGGCTGTAGTCCTTGATCAAAATGTTTCATCATTAATATGAATTATATATACATTAAGATCCCTCCCCCCCACCCTACTCTTATCATTGGTGTCTGCTAGCTAATGCCAGGTTGGAACCCAAAGCCAGCATCAAGAATAGTCAACCTCAGTTTTTGCCCTTCTCAAGTGTGTGCACCAAAGGAGACAAGAGTTTCATTTTTTGCAGAATGTCTTGATTTCTCCTTTTCCTGACAGGAACAGACTAGAGATTAAGTTCAGTACAATGTGTTGTGAATTTCCCCTACATGTACATCATAAAGAATGAGTGTTTTGTAAGATTCCTCCTCTCCATGCTTTGTCCTGAATTCAGCAAATACAGATTTAATGCCTACAACTGCCTAAGCCTGAGAATTTAGCAAGAAGCTGAAAGACTCAGTACATCATCCAGTGGGCAGCCTTGTTGTGAAAGGAGACAGAATATATAAGAGCTTAACAAATAATCCCTGGTGACTCAGCTGGTAAAGAATCTGCCTGCAGTGCAGGAAGGCCTGGGTTCCCTGGGTTGGGAAGATCCCCTGGAGAAGGGAGAGGCTACCCACTCCAGAATTCTAGCCTGGAGAATCCCATGGACTGTATTGTCCACGGGGTCACAAAGAGTCAGACACGACTAAGCAACTTTCATAGCACATGTTTATAAGCTGTGGGAGGAAGAATAAAGAAAGCTGGGGAAAGGGTACTGATGAGCATGTTTACAGGGCTTGAATAGAGATGCAGAGATAGAGAACAGATATGTGGACCCAAGGAGGCAAGCAGACGGTGGGACACAGTGAACAAGAAGCACAAACATATATACATTGCTGCTGCTGCTTCAGTTGTGTCCGACTCTGTGAAACCCCATACATGGAAGCCCACCACCCCATACATGGAAGTAATTCTCATTACTCCTCTGTCCCTGGGATTCTGCAGGCAAGAACACTGGAGTGGGTTGCCATTTCCTGCTCCAATGCATGAAAGTGAAAAATGAAAGGGAAATCGCTCAGTCATGTCCAACTCTTAGCAACCCCATGGACTGCAGCCTACCAGGCTCCTCCGTCCATGGGATTTTCCAGGCAAGAGTACTGGAGTGGTGTGCCATTGCCTTCTCCAATATATACTCTACTACATGTAAAATAGATTGCTAGTAGGAAGCTGCTATATGCACTAGGAGCTCAGCTGGGTGATCTGTAATGACTGAGAGGGGTGGGATGGCGGTGGGATGGAGGTTCAAGACAGAGACAGTATATGTTTACATATAGCTGATTCACGTTGTAGTACAGCATAACCAATCCAACACTGTAAACCAGTAACACTCCAATTAAAAATAAATTTAAAAAAACTAAATGCTGCATACACATTGATAAGTAAAATACGGATGTTATATGGGGAAAACAATCAAATTTTAAAAAAAGATATGTGGAAACTCATAGTGTGTTTGAAGTCTAATTTCAGAAAGAAGGGATATTTCCATAGGGAAGGTTTTGAGTGACCCTAATTCTTTGGCCACCTCATGCGACGAGTTGACTCCCTGGAAAACACTTTGATGCTGCGAAGGATTGGGGGCGGGAGGAGAAGGGGACGACAGAGAATGAGATGGCTGGATGGCATCACCGACTCGATGGACATGAGTCTGAGTGAACTCCGGGAGTTGGTGATGGACAGGGAGGCCTGGCGTGCTGTGATTCATGGGGTCGCAAAGAGTCGGACACGACTGAGCGACTGAACTGAACTGAACTGAACTGATGGGGATCATTAGAAGAGTGAGCTAAGTGTGAATCTGTGAGAAGAAAACATATCACTTGAGAATAGGACATCCAAATGAGTTTTGAAAGGATCCCTTGGTTGCATCTATCAAAATTCTAGAAATGCATTTCATTTTTTTCTCAATGGTTTTTTCATGTGGAGTATTTTTAAAGTCTTGTTGAATTTGTTACAACATTGCTTTTGTTTTTTAAGTTCTGTTTTTTGTTTTTTTCCCTTGGCTATGACACATGTGGGTTCTTGGTTCTCTGACCAGGCATTGAACCCACACCCCCTACACTGAAAGGCAAAGTAGTAGCCACTGGACCATCAGGGTTGTCCCCAAAAGTACATTCACTTCGATAAGGGATTCGATTAAAATAAATTTTGAATCAATTGATAGACATAAAAACCATTAACTGATCTGTTGATTGCAATGTTCGAACATGTAGAAATAAATTTAACAGTCTAGCAGCTGTGACACAGTGATAGTGAAAAATACAATAATTGGATTCATACATTAGTTCTCAATGAATGAATATCATCTGTGATATATATGGACTTGAAATAAACAGAAATACAGTTCTCTTTATATTTTAATTCTTACGTATGTGTAAAACAAAGGTTGCTCTCCAGTATATTAATATGTTTGTGTGCTAAGGGAAAAGTATGTGTATGTATATAGAATTTTTAGAAAATGTGTTGGAATATAGTTTCTTTTCACTGTTGTGTGGTTTCTGCTGTACAGCAGTATGAATCAGCTCTACATATACATGTATCTCTTCTTTTTTGGATTTCCTGCCTATTTAGGTCACCACAGAGCATTGAGTAGAGTTCCCTATGCTCTAGAGTAGGTTCTCATTAATTACCTATTTTATACATAAAATCGATAGTGTATATGTGTCAATCCCAATCTGCCAGTTCATCCCGCCCCCCTGCTCCCTTGGTGTCCATACATTTTTTTCTACATTTATTGTCGTTACTTCTATTTTGGAAATTGATTTATGCATTATTTGTCTTGATTTCACATATATGCATTATTATACAGTACTTGTTTTGCTCTTTCTAACTTCACTCTGCGTGATAGCGTGAAGGTCCATCTGCATTTCTGCAAAAGGCTGAGTAATATTCCATTGTGTCTATACACACACACACACACATATACCACATCTCTTTTCATTCCTCTGCTGATGGATGCTTAGGTTGCTTCCATGTCCTGGTATCTTAAACAGTGCTGTTGTGAACATTCGGGTTCAGTTCAATTCAGTTCAGTCACTCAATAATGTTCAACTCCTTGTGACCCCATGGACTGTGGCATGTCAGACTTCCCTGACCATCACCAACTCCTGAAGCTTGCTCAAACTCATGTCCATTGAGTTGGTGATGTCATCCAACCATCTCATCTTCTGTTGTCACCTTCTCCTCCTGCATTCAATCTTTCTCAGCATCAGGGTCTTTTTGAATGAGTCAGTTCATTGCAGCAGGTGGCCAAATTATTGGAGTTTCAGCTTCAGCATTACTACTTCAATGAATATTCAGGACTGATTTCCTTTTGGATGGACTGGTTGGATCTCCTTGCAGTCCAAAGGTTACTCTCAAGAGTTTCTGCAACACCGCAGTTCAAAAGCATCAATTCTTCAGCACTCAGCTTTCTCTATAGTCCAACTCTCACATCCATATATTAGGGTATATGTACATTTTAGAATTATGGTTTTCTCTGGGTATATACGATTTAAACAAAACTGTCAGGAAAACATAATTCTGTCTATGAGGTTAAATAGCAAGTTAAGATAGAAAAAGGAGATCCAACCAGTCCATTCTACGGGAGATCGATCCTGGGTGTTCATTGGAAGGACTGATGCTAAACCTGAAACTGCAATACTTTGGCCACCTCATGCGGCGAGTTGACTCACTGGAAAAGACTCTGATGCTGGGAAAGGTTGGGGGCGGGAGGAGAAGGGGACGACGGAGAATGAGATGGCTGGATGGCATCACCGACTCTGTGGACATGAGTTTGAGTGTACTCCGGGAGTTGGTGATGGACAGGGAGGCCTGGCGTGCTGTGATTCATGGGGTCGCAGAGAGTCGGACACGACTGAGCGACTGAACTGAACTGAACTGAACTGAACTGAAGATAGAAAATGATTTAATATGAACTTATGTGATCATGTACCTATGTATGACTTTTTGTAAGTTTAGTGATATTTCTTCTTTACTTGTTCGATAGCTTTCAATTCAATATCCTTGACCTCCAACTTTATGGAATATTCTATTCAATTTCTTTAATAGAGAAAAGACAATAGAAGTCTTCTGTTTCCCCATGTCAATTTTAGTTCCATGTCTTTCAAGTAATGTGTCTACATTTCATCTGGATTATTAATTCAAATAACATAAATCTGTTTCTAGCTACCCCATGATATTTATCTGTTGGACTTGTGGTGTTAATTTGTTTTTGTCTATTAATATTGATAAAACAAATACACATATATGTATATATGTGTGTATATATATACATACATGTATGCATATGATATTTCACAGTTTATGACTTGTTTATGCCAGGTCTTGACTTTCAATAGCTATTAAGAGATTCACCCCATAACTCTGTGTTCTGTTGCTTCTGTGTGTTTCCACCCATCCAACCCAGCATTTGCAGAAGTACTGTGAAGACCAGAGTCAGAGTTGCAACTGTATACACTCTGCTTTACAAGTAGGAGAACTTAAAGAAAGCCCTTGACCACTATTAGTACGAACTAAGCCACGGAAGCATTCATTCTTGGTACCTTTGACACTGACCAGTTGTAGCCCATTTGGACGTCATGTCTATACAGGAAGTAAAACATTTATTCTGTGACATATCACTAGGTCTAGTATTATTTTCCCAGGACTTGGAGCAGATCTTTAAACTTTTGTCCAACCTTTTAAATAAGTTCTATATCTTTATGTTTTTGAGGAAAAAGAAATAGTTGTTTGTTGCTTTTGGCTGCTCTGAATCTTAGTTGCTGCACTGGCTTTCTCTAGTTGCGGCGAGCCAGGGCTACTCTCTAGTTGCAGTATGCAGGCTTCTTATTGTGGTGGCTTCTCTACTTGGGGAGCACACGCTCCGGGCACATGGGTTTCTGTAGTTGTCATGCATGGGCTTAGTTTCACTGCGGCATGGGGGATCTTACAGGATCAGGGATTGAACGTGAGTCCCCTGCAAAGCAGGTGGATTCCTTACCACTGGACCACCAGGGAAGCCCTGTAAGTTCTATATTTTGAGTGCTCGCTGGATCTTTTGGATTCTAAATACCTCGGTGAGTGTGCTCTCCCCATTGCCATGGGAATGCGCAAACCACGGAAATGCTACTGTCTGGAGCTCTTTGAACCACAAGTGGCTGAAAGAGCATCTTTAGATCCTGTGAATGTGGATCAGTTACAGCTGCCTCATTTTGCTCCCAAGTGTCAGCTGCTGCCCCATCTTTGATTCCTTCTGTTGCAGTCATTAAGAAATATGAGTCCTTCACCTCAATTGCAGAAACGTTGGTGCTGTCGAAAGAGGCATTTCCCCTCGATTAGGATAAATGTCCTCTGACACTTTCTGTGTGTACATCCTAGTAAATCCGAACAGGAGTATCTTTCCCTGTAATGAGTAACATGCTTTCTGGGAGCATCTTTTCTGACCAGACTGACCCCTCACACTAGAATAAGAGCATCCATAACCCTGTCCCCTGTCCAATGATGGGTTAGTTTTTTCCTCCTTCTCCCGTGGACACCTCTAGGACATTTCTAGTTATTCCTCCTGAAGAATATCACTGATGAATATTGTCTCTGAATATCTCTCCTGAAAGTGAGAGTGTTAGTTGCTCAGTAGTGTCTGACTCTTTGCAACCCCCATGGACTGTATCCCACCACAGTCCCCTGTCCATGGAATTCTCCAGGCAAGAATACTGGACTGGGTTGCCATTCCTTTCTCCAGGGGAACTTCCCAACCCAGGGATTGAACCCACATCTCCTGCACTGCAGGCAGCTTCTGTACCAACTGAGCTACCAGGGAAGCCCATCTATCCTATTAAAGGCATATGTTTCTGTATAGTTAAATTAAATGCATATATTTTTGTGTTTTAAATCAAGTGACTTTTGCACAGACACCCATGTGCAGGGATGATATTAAATCAGTTTATCTAAACCCTCAGAAATCAAATACCACCAAATAGGATGGGATTAGTGACCAGGAGAGGAGAAGGCAATGGCAAGCCACTCCAGTACTCTTGCCTAGAAAATCCCATGGATGGAGGAGCCTGGTAGGCTGCAGTCCATGGGGTCGCTAAGGGTCGGACATGACTGAGAGCCTTCACTTTCACTTTTCACTTTCATGCATTGGAGAAGGAAATAGCAACCCACTCCAGTGTTCTTGCCTGGAGAATCCCAGGGACGGGGGAGCCTGGTGGGCTTCCATCTATGGGGTCACACAGAGTCGGACACGACTGAAGTGACTTAGCAGCAGCAGCAGCAACATTGACCAGGAGAGATGAGATTGAAGAGGGAGTGTGAGTATGAGAAGGATCTTGTTACTTAGGAACCAAGAAAGTCATCTTCGTGTTGATCTTGATTCCACGGAGATGAGGATGTGTCTGAGCTCAGGGACTCTTTCTTTAGATGAGTAAAACAGAACCAAAGGTTTAATAGAGTCGACTCTGTGACGGCTGACAGGGGTGTGCCTAAGGCAGTCGGCTGTCCAGGGTACAAGAGCTGGGAGGTGATCCAATGTCAGAATCCTGGTGGACCTCAGTACTCCACATCTCTGTGGTGTTGGATTCCCTGTTGAATATTTCCCAGGTTGTACATATGGTGTAACCTTTTATGTACCAGACGCAATCTAGGAGTAATGATTTCAGAATGCATGTTCATGGTGATGGTTCATATTAAGATGGTTTACAGACTCTGTGATTCTATTGGGCACCTCTGATTCCACAAGTTTTGTCTTTAGGGGCTTCAAGAATTAATTTTTTTTATTTTATGTTGGATTACAGTTGGTTAACAATATTGTTTTGCTTTCTGCTCTACAGCAAAGTTATTCACACAAACATGTATATATATGTGTGTGTGTATATGCACACACACATATATATATTCTTTTGCATACTGTTTTCCATTATGGTTTATCCCAGGACATTGAATACAGTTGCCTGTGCTCTACAGTAGGTCCTTTTTGTCTATCCATCCTGTATGCGATAGTTTTTATCTCTCTGTTAATCCCAAACTCCCAATCCATCTCCTCCCCTCCCGTTAGTAACCACAAGCATGGTGTCTGTGTCTGTGAGTCTGGGTTTTGCAGATAAATTCATTTGTGTTGCATTTTAGAATCCACACATAAATGGTATCATATGCTATTTAATATTTCTCTCTCTGACTTACATTACTTAGTATGGGCTTCCTGGTGTCTCAGACGGGAAAGAATCTTTCTGCGATATGGGTGATCTGGGCTTGATCTCTGGGTCAGGACATTCCCTTGGAGAAGGAAATGGCAACCCACTCCAGTATTCTTGCCTGGAGAATCTTTTGAAAAGAGGAGCCTGGTGGGTCGCAAAGAGTCGGATACGACTGAGCAACTAATATTCAATATTCAGGTACTTAGTATGATCATCTCTAGATTCATCCACGTTGCAGCAAATAGTATTATTTCATTCTTTTTTATGGTTGAGGAATATTCCATCATACCTATGCATTACATCCTTTCTTTTTACCATATTCATGTGGAAGATAGTGTTTTTATTTCCTTTATTTCTTCCATTTTGCCTCCACAGCAAAATAGAAGCCAGAGTTTAACTTAGATGAGTGCCATTCTCTGACGCTGTCTTAGTTTAGAAAGTTTAAAGATCACACTAAGACAAATTGCCTACTGAGGGGGAATATAAAATAAATGCAAGTCTCAGACTGTGGTTGGAAGGCCTTACAGACAGGTTCTGTAAGAATTATGTGAGATTGAATAGTGGATTTGAAGGACACGTGAGTTCTCTTTACTCACCATTCTCCTGGAGGAGGGGTGTGTGTGGACAAATGTGAGGTCAGGACTGATGGGAACACAAGTTTCCACCAACTTGCAGGGATTCCTGATTCTCTCTGATGACTCTGGTCTGCAAGATTCCTTCAGATTAAAACTTTCTCACCAAAGCGACTTAGTATTAATCAGCCAATCATTTGGAACTTTAATATGACTCAGTGCAGTTCAGTTAAGTCACTCAGTTAAGTTGTGCCCAGCTTTTAGCAACCACATGGACTGCAGCACACCAGACTTCCCTTCTATCACCAACTCCCGGAGCTTGCTTAAACTCATGTTCATCGAGTTGGTGATGCCATCCAACCATCTCATCCTCTGTCGACCCCTTCTCCCATGTTCCATCTTTCCCAGCATCAGGGTCTTTTCCAATGAGTTGGTTCTTCAGAGGAGGTGGCCAAAGTATTGGAGTTTCGTCTTCAGCATCACTCCTTCTAATGAATATTCAGGATTGATTTCCTTTAGGATGGACTGGTTGGATCAAGGTTGCAAAGTCCTTGGATCATTGCAGTCCAACGGACTCTCAAGAGTCTTCTCCAACACCACAGTTTCAAAGAATCAATTCTTCGGTTGCTCAGCTTTCTTTATAGTCCAAGTCTCACATCCATACATGACTACTGGAAAAACCATAGCTTTGACTAGATAGACATTTGTAGGTAAAGTGATGTCTCTGCTTTTTAATATGCTGTCTAGTTGGTCATAGTTTTTCTTCCAATGAGCAAGTGTGTTTAAACTTCATGGCTGAAGTCAACATCTGCAGTGATTTTGGAGCCCCCCAAAATAAACTGTTTCCACTGTTTCCCTATCTATTTGCCATGAAGTGGTGGGACTGGATGCCATGATTTTAGTTTCCTGAATGTTGAGCTTTAAGCCAACTTCTTCACTCTCTTCTTTCACTTTCATCAAGAGGCTCTTTAGTTCTTCACTTTCTGCTATAAAGGTGGTGTCATCTGCATATCTGAGGTTTTTGACATTTCTCCAAGCAATCTTGATTCCAGCATATGCTTCATCCAGCCTGAAGAGGGAATTCATAGGGCCTGGACTCCATCTTAGGCCTGTTCATGCTGATCATGCTCAGCCACCTCTCCAGTGGACTCTGAACTCTGTGCTTAGTGCCTATGGAAACTGCAATAGAAAGATAAGACCCCCTCTGGACCGGGAATCTTGAAGATCACATGCATGTTACTCATCGCCTAAGAGAAAACATAGTCTAATCACCCCTGCCTCCGGACAGGTCATAAACTCATTTCGTGTCTATCAGAATGTAATCACAGTCTTATTGAGTATTAACAGTTTGAACACCTAACACATGAATGATGGGGTTATTGTGATTGTATTTACCCTTCCTTTGTTTTAAATAAGTCTCAAGGAAACTGGGGTGGTGGATTCAACGAACACATAGGGTATAAAAGATTTTCGCAAATGGTGGTCGGGGTCCTTGGTTAAAAGGAGACTCTGCCTTGGGCCCACTGGTGTAATAAACTGAACTCCACTATCTGCATTGTCCTTCTGAGTGAGTTTGTTTCCCGGAACTTGTGGCTATAACAAGCCCAGCGTTTTTCACGATGTACTCTGCATATAAGTTAAATAAGCAGGGTGACAATATATAGGCTTGACGTACTCATTTCCTGATTTGAATCCAGTCTGTTGTTCTATGTCCAGTTCTAACTGTTGCTTCCTGACCTGCATACAGGTTTCTCATAAGGCAGATAAGGTGGTCTGGTATCCCCATCTCTTTAAGAATTTTCCACAGTTTGTTTTGATCCCTAAAAGTCAAAGGCTTTGGTGTAGTCAATAAAGCAGAAGTAGATTTTACTGGAACTCTCTTGTTTTCTTGATAATCTAACAGATGCTGACAATTAAATCTCTGGTTCCTCTGCCTTTTCAAAATCCAGCTTGAATATCTGGAAGTTCACGGTTCATGTACTTTTGAAGCTTGGCTTGGAGAATTTTGAGCATTACTCTGCTACTGTGAGATGAGTGCAATTGTGCGGTAGTTTGAGCATTCTTTGGAATTGCCTTTCTTAGGGACTGGAATGAAAACTGACCTTTTCTAGTCTTGTTGCCACTGTTGAATTTTCCAAATTTGTCGGCATATTGAGTGCAGCACTTTCACAGCATCATCTGTTAGGATTTGAAATAGCTCAACTGGAATTCCATCACCTCCACTAGCTTTGTTTGTAGTGATGTTTCTGAAGGCCCACTTAACTGCATTCCAGGATGTCTGACTCTAGGTGAGTGATCACACCACCATGATAATCTGGGTCATTATCTTGTTTTGAACAGTTTTTCTGTGTATTCTTGCCACCTCTTCTTAATATCTTCTGCTTCTATTAGGTCCATACCATTTCTGTCCTTTATTGTGCCCATCTTTCCATGAAATATTCCCTTGCTATCTCTAATTTTCTTGAAGACATCTCTAGTCTTTCCCATTCTATTGCTTTTCTCTGTTTCTTTGCACTGATGGCTGAGGAACCCCTTCTTATCTCTCCTTGCTAATCTTTGGAACTCTGCATTCAAAGGGATATGTCTTTCCTTTTCTCCTTTGCCTTTAGCTTCTCTTCTTTTCTCAGCTATGTGTAAGATCTCATTAGAGAATCATTTTGCCGTTTTGCATGTCTTTTTCTTGGGTATGATCTTGATCACTGCCTCAGGTACAATGTAATGACCTCTGTCGATAGTTCTTCAGGCACTCTGTCTATCAAATCTAATCTCTAGAATCTGTTTGTCACTTCCATTGTATAATCATAAGGGATTTGATTTAGGTCATACCTGAATTGTATAGTGGTTTTCCCTACTTTCTTCAATTTAAGTCTGATTTTGGCAATAAGGTGTTCATGATCTGAGCCACAGTCAGCTCCCGGTCTTGTTTTTGCTGACAGTATAGATCTTCTCCATCTTTGGCTGCAAAAAATACAATCAATCTGATTTCGGTGTTGACCATCTCGTGATATCCATGAGTAGAGTCTGATCTTGTGTTGTTGGAAGAGTGTTTGCTCTGACCGGTGCATTCTCTTTTCAAAACTCTCTTAGCCATTGACCTGCTTCATTCCGTACTCCAATGCCATATTTGCCTTCTACTCCAGGTAGCTCTTGACTTCCTACTTTTGCATTCCATTCCCTTGTAATGAAGAGGACATCTTCTTTGGGTGTTAGTCCTAGAAGGTCTCGTAGGTCTTCATAGAACTGTTCAACTTCAGCTTTTTCAGCCTTACTGGTCAGGGCATAGACTTGGATTACCGTGATATTGAATGGTTTGCCTTGGAAACAAACAGAGATCATTCTGTCGTTTTTGAGATTGCATCCAAGTACTCCATTTTGGACTCTTTTGTTGACTGTGATGGCTACTCCATTTCTTCTAAGGGATTCCTGCCCACAGTAGTAGATATAATGGTCATCTGACGCTTGCTCCTTGGAAGGAAAGTTATGACCAACCTTGATAGTATATTAAAAAGCAGAGACATTACTTTGCCAACCAAGGTCCGTCTAGTCAAGGCTATGGTTTTTCCCGTGGTCATGTATGGATGTGAGAGTTGGACTGTGAAGAAGGCTGACCGCCGAAGAATCGATGCTTTTGAACTGTGGTGTTGGAGAAGACTCTTGAGAGTCCCTTATACTGCAAGGAGATCCAACCAGTCCATTCTAGAGGAGATCAATCCTGGATGTTCATTGGAGGGACAGATGCTAAAGCTGAAACTGCAATACTTTGGCCACCTCATGCGACGAGTTGACTCACTGGAAAAGACTCTGATGCTGGGAAAGGTTGGGGGTGGGAGGAGAAGGGGACGACGGAGAATGAGATGGCTGGATGGCATCACAGACTCTGTGGACATGAGTTTGAATGAACTCCGGGAGTTGGTGATGGACAGGGAGGCCTGGCGTGCTGTGATTCATGGGGTCGCGGAGAGTCGGACACGACTGAGCGACTGAACTGAACTGAACTGAACTGAGTTAAATTCACCCATTCCAGTCCATTTTAGTTCACTGATTCCTAGAATGTCGATGTTCACTCTTGCCACTCCTGTTTGACCACTTCCAATTTGCCTTGATTCATGGACTTAACATTCCAGGTTCCTATGCAATATTGCTCTTTGTAGCATCAGACTTTCTTTCCATCACCAGTCACATCCAAAGCTGGGTGTTGCTGTTGCTTTGGCTCCATCTCATCATTCTTTCTGGAGTTATTTTCCCACTGATCTCCAGTAGCATATTGGGCACCTACTGACCTGGGGATTTGATATTTCAGTGTCCTATCTTTTTGCCTTTTCATACTGTTTATGGGGTTCTCAAGGCAAGAATACTGAAGTGGTTTTCCATTCCCTTTCTCGAGCAGACCACATTTTGTCAGAACTCTTCACCGTGACCCGTCCATCTTGGGTGTTCCTACACGGCATGGCTCATAGTTTCACTGAGTCAGACAAGGCTGTGGTCCATGAGATTAGATCGGTTGCTGCTACTGTTAAGTCACTTCAGTCGTGTCTGACTCTGTGCGACTCCATAGACAGCAGCCCAGCAGGCTCCCCCGACCCTGGGATTCTCCAGGCAAGAACACTAGAGTGGGTTGCCGTTTTCTTCTCCAATGATTGGTTAGCTAGATTGGTTCTCTGTAATTGCAATCTGTCTGCCCTCTGATGGAGAAGGATAAGAGGCTTATGGAAGATTCCCGATGGGATAGACTGACTGAGAGGGAACCTGGATCTTGTTCCGATGGGCGGAGCCATACTCAGTTCAGTTCAGTTCAGTTGCTCAGTCGTGTCAGACTCTTTGCGACCCCATGAACCACAGCACGCCAGGCCTCCCTGTCCATCACCAACTCCCGGAGTTCACTCAAACTCATGTCCATTGAGTCGGAGATGCCATCCAGCCATCTCATTCTCTGTCGTCCCCGTCTCCTCCTACCCCCAATCGCTCCCATCATCAGAGTCTTTTCCAGTGAGTCAACTGGTCTCATGAGGTGGCCAACGTATTGGAGTTTCAGCTTTAGCATCAGTCCTTCCAATGAACACCCAGGATTGATCTCCTTTAGAATGGACTGGTTGGATCTCCTTGCAGTCCAAGGGACTCTCAAGAGTCTTCTCCAACACCACAGTTCAAAAGCATCGATTCTTCGGCGATCAGCTTTCTTCACAGTCCAACTCTCACATCCATACATGACCACGGGAAAAACCATAGCCTTGACTAGTGGGACCTTGGTTGGCAAAGTAATGTCTCTGCTTTTTAATATGCTATCTAGGCTGGTCATAACTTTCCTTCCAAGGAGTAAGCATCTTTTAATTTAATGGCTGCAATCAGCATCCTAAGTGATTTTGGAGCCCAAAAAAATAAAGTCTGACACGGTTTCCACTGTTTCCCCATCTATTTCCCATGGGCCATACTCAGTAATTCGTTAATCCAATTTTCTGTTGATAGGTGGAACTGTGTTCCCTCCCTGCTATATGAAGTGAAGTGAAGTGAAGTGAAGTGAAGTGAAGTGAAGTTGCTCAGTCGTGTCCGACTCTTTGCCACCGCATGGACTGCAGCCTGCCAGGCTCTTTCATCCATGGGATTTTCGAGGCAAGAATCCTGGAGTGAGTTGTCATTTCCTTCTCCAGGAGATCTTCCCCACCCAGGGATTGAACCCAGTTCTCCCGCATTGTAGACAGACGCTTTACTACCTGAGCTGCCACCCTGTTATTCACCTGGGGCCAAACTGTGGTGAAGGTAATGAACTTAATGGCGACCTGCTTCAAAACATCCCATGCATGTACTGCTACACTCAGAGCCCCAACCATGCAGCAGGCCTCCACCAACCCACACCTCAGCCAGAGAGTCCCGAACACCCACAGGCAAATCCAGGACAGTCTACTGTAGGGTCACTGCTCCTTTCTCCTCGGTCCTGGTGCTGAAGTTTGTGTTGTGCCCTCCAAGAGACTATTTCCCAGTCCTGTGTACGTTCTGGCAGCTCTGTTGTGGGGTTAATGGTTACCTCCTCCAAGAGGGCTTATGCCATACCCATGTGCTGCACCCAGAGCCCCTGTCCCTGCAGCAGACCACCGCCGACCCATACCTCCACAGGATACACTCAAACACAGTTCTGTCTCAGTCTGTGTGGGGTCCCTGGGACCTCGTGCCCACAAGGTTTGTTTGAGCTCTCCGAGCATTTCTGGTGGGAATGAGGTTTGATTCTAAACGAGAATTCAACCCTCCTATCTGAATGCAGAGTTCCAAAGAATAGCAAGGAGAGATAAGAAAGACTTCCTCAGTGATCAATGTAAAGAAATAGAGGAAAACAACAGAATAGGAAAAACAAGAGAGAGACCTCTTCAAGAAAATTAGAGATTCCAAGGGAACATTTCATGCAAAGATGGGCTTGATAAAGGACAGAAATGGTATGGACCTAACAGAAGCAGAAGATATTAAGAAGAGGTGGCAGGAATACACATAAGAACTGTACAAAAAAGATCATCACGACCAAGATAGTCACAATAACGTGATCACTGACCTAGAGCCAGACATCTTGGAATGTGAAGTCAAGTGGGCCTCAGAGAGCATCACTACGAACAAAGCTAGTGGAGGTGATGGAATTCCAGTTGAGCTATTTCAAGTCTTGAAAGATGATGCTGTGAAAGTGCTGCACTCAATATGCCAGCAGATTTGGAAAACTCAGCAGTGGCCACAGGACTGGAAGAGGTCAGTCTTCATTCCAATCCCAAAGAAAGGCAATGCCAAAGAATGCTCAAACTACCGCACAATTGCACTCATCTCACACGCTAGTAAAGTCATGCTCAAAATTTTCCAAGCCAGACTTCAGCAGTATGTAAACCGTGAACTCCCAGATGTTCAAGCAGGTTTTAGAAAAGGCAGAGGCACCAGAGATCAAATTGCCAACATCCGCTGGATCATGGAGAAAGCAAGAGAGTTCCAGAAAAAACATCTATTTCTGCTTCATTGACTATGCCAAAGCCTTTGACTGTGTCGATCACAATAAACTGTGGAACATTCTGAAAGAGATGGGAATCCCAGACCACCTGACCTGCCTCTTGAGAAACCTGTATGAAGGTCAGGAAGCAATAGTTAGAACTAGACATGGAACAACAGACTGGTTCCAAATAGGAAAAGGTGTACGTCAAGGTTGTATATTGTCACCTTGCTTATTTAACTTATATGCAGAGTACATCATGAGGAATGCTGGGCTGGAAGAAGCACAAGCTGGAATCAAGATTGCTGGGAGAAATATCAATAACCTCAGATATGCAGATGACACTACCCTTATGGCAGAAAGTGAAGAGGAACTCAAAAGCCTCTGGATGAAAGTGAAAGAGGAGAGTGAAAAGGTTGGCTTGAAGCTCAACATTCAGAAAACGAAGATTATGGCATCTGGTCCATCACTTCATGCGAAATAGATGGAAAAACAGTGGAAACAGTGTCAGACTTTATTTTTTGGGGCTCCAAAATCACTGCAGATGCTGATTGCAGCCATGAAATTAAAAGACGCTTACTCCTTGGAAGGAAAGTTATGACCAGCCTTGATAGTATATTAAAAAGCAGAGACATTACTTTGCCAACCAAGGTCCGTCTAGTCAAGGCAATGGTTTTTCCCATGGTCATGTATGGATGTGAGAGTTGGACTGTGAAGAAAGCTGATCGCCGAAGAATCGATGCTTTTGAACTGTGGTGTTGGAGAAGACTTATGAGAGTCCCTCATACTGCAAGGAGATCCAACCAGTCCATTCTAAAGGAGATCAATCCTGGATGTTCATTGGAGGGACTGATGCTAAAGCTGAAACTGCATTACTTTGGCCACCTCATGCGGCGAGTTGACTCACTGGAAAAGACTCTGATGCTGGGAAAGGTTGGGGGCGGGAGGAGAAGGGGACGACAGAGAATGAGATGGTTGGATGGCATCACCGACTCGATGGACATGAGTTTGAGTGAACGCCGGGAGTTGGTGATGGACAGGGAGGCCTGGCGTGCTGTAATTCATGGGGTTGCGGAGAGTTGGACAAAACTGAGCGACTGAACTGAACTGAACCGTCTCGCTGGGACTTCTCCTTTGCCCTTGGACATGGGGTATCTCCTCAGATACTCAGATAGGCTACCAAATACAGAGTGTCAGGTTAATCTCTTAAGAAATGTTGAAAAGCACTGCCTTGCATAAACAAGTCAAAATATTCTGAAACATCATATGCCTACATATGCATTAATGTATATAAAAAAAAGCAGAGACATTACTTTGCCAACCAAGGTCCATCTAGTCAAGGCTATGGTTTTTCCATTGGTCATGTATGGATGTGAGAGTTGGACTGTGAAGAAAGCTGATTGCTGAAGAATTGATGCTTTTGAACTGTGGTGTTGGAGAAGACTCTTGAGAGTCCCTTGGACTTCAAGGAGATCCAACCAGTCCATTCTAACGGAGATCAGTCCTGGGTGTTCATTGGAAGGACCGATGCTAAAGCTGAAGCTCCAATACTTTGGCCACCTCATGGGAAGAGTTGACTCACTGGAAAAGACTCTGATGCTGGGAGGGATTGGGGGCGGGAGGAGACAGGAACGACAGAGAATGAGGTGGCTGGATGGCATCACCGACTCGATGGTCATGGGTTTGAGTGAACTCCGGGAGTTGATGATGGACAGGGAGGCCTGACATGCTGTGATTCATGGGGTCACAGAGTCAGACATTACTGATGGACTGAACTGAACTGAACTGATAGTTATATGTGTGTGTGTGACTGTATGAACTTGTGATAACTATTACTAAAAAAAAAAAAAAAAGGATTATCACCACAAATCCAGAAGACAAAGAACACGACAAAACTATAAACAGATGTTGTTTTTCAAATTAACACTGAAGATGAAATTTACACATTACCTCAAAGATGTGTTACTAAAATTAAAACACAGTGAAACAGAAACTTTCTAATGTCCTTTATCTATTAAAGAAATTGAGTACAATATTCCAGAAATCTGCAAGGCAAGAAGACTTAATTGAAAATTTTCCAAGAGGTAAAGAAGAAATATCTCTAGACTCAGACAAAGCCATCCATGTGGTCATATGAGTTACAATTAAAGTATTTTCCATTCAAATTTGATCCTTAATCCCCTAGACAGAATTAGGTACTTCTGAAAGTTTTCATTAAAACCTATCTATGCAGAGAAAACAATAATTTCAAAATGTACATCCACACTAATGTACAACAGCAGTATGTTCAATAGCCAGGAAATGGAAGTGAACTAAATGTTCACCAACAGAGCAATGGATAAAGAAAACTTTCTAACAATTCTGTATACATATAAATGTTTTTTCATTAATGCACAAACATACTAACCTACTGGAAAGATGTCTTTGTTATATACATACATGAGAATTAAAATATAAAAACAGTCATATTTCTGTTTATTTCAAGCACTAATATTTTTACAGATTCTGTGAACTTATAGAGATCTAATGCATGAATGCAATTACTTATATTCCCCCTATGAATATTTCAGAGCTGCTGCTGCTGTTGCTAAATCACTTCAGTCGTGTCCGACTCTGTGTGACCCCACAGACAGAAGCCCACCAGGCTCCCCCGTCCCTGGGATTCTCCAGGCAAGAACCCTGGAGTGGGTTGCCATTTCCTTCTCCAATGTGTGAAAGTGAAAATTGAAAGTGAAGTCGCTCAGTCGTGTCCGACCCTTAGCGACCCCACGGACTGCAGCCTACCAGGCTCCTCCATCCATGGGATTTTCTAGGCAAGAGTACTGGAGTGGCTTGCCATTGCCTTCTCTGATTTCACAGCTACTAGATTGTAAAATCTATTTGTAAATGATTTACCACCATAAGCAACAAACCAGTTAATGGTTTTTGTATATATCGATGGTTTCATCATTTCTTTTAATTAAATGCCTTATCAAAGTGAATGCACTTCTAGAATCTTCCTTGTGGATCCAGTGGTTAGAACTTCACCTTTCAATAAATAGGCTGCAGGTCCCAACACTGATCGGGAGCTAAGACCCTACATGTATCATGTTACAAAAACAAAAACTTAAAATAGAAACAGTATTGTAACAAATTCAATAAAAACTTTAAAAGCGGTGCTGCTGCTGCTGCTAAGTTGTTTCAGTCATGTCCGACTCTGTGCCACCCCACAGACGGGAGCCCACCAGGCTCCCCTCTCCCTGGGATTCTCCAGGCAAGAACCCTGGAGTGGGTTGCCATTTCCTTCTCCAATGCAGGAAAGTGAAAAGTGAAAGTGAAGTCACTCAGTTGTGTCCGACTCTTCACGACCCTATGGACTGCAGCCTACCAGGCTCCTCCGTCCATGAGAGTTTCCAGGCAAGAGTACTGGAGTGGGTTGCCTTTAGGGTACACGTTAAAAAAAAAAAAAAAATCTTTAAAAAAAAAAAAAAGGGTGAATGGACTTGTAGAATTTTGATAGATAAACCAACCAAGGGTACTTTTCAAAACACATCTGTGCTTTCTTATCTTGTCATATTTTGTTCTTCTCACAGATTCACACTTAACTCACTCATCCAACTATCCTCAGAGCATCGCTGAAAACCATCTCTATGGAAATATTCCCTTCCTCGGAAACAGGACTAAACTCACTCTAGTTCTCACCTTTCTTTATTCTTCATCCTGCAACATATAAAGAGGGAGAGGGTAGTGAAAAGCTGACTTAAAACTCAACATTCAGAAAACTAAGATCATGGCATCTGCTTACATCACTTCATGACATATAGATGGGGAAACAACGGAAATAGTAAAAACTTTATATTCTTGGTCTACAAAATCACTGAGAACAGTGACTACACCCATGATATTAAAAGACACTTGATCCTTGGAAGAATAGCTATGACAAACTTAGACAGTCTATTAAAGAGCAGAGAGATTACTATGCCAGCAAAGTCCATATAGTCAAAGCTACGGTTTTTCCAGTAGTCATGTATGGATGTGAGAGTCAGACTATAAAGGAAGCTGGGTGCTGAAGAATGGATACTTTTGAACTGTGGTGTTGGGAGAAGACTCTTGAGAGTCCCTTGGACTGCAAGGAGATCCAACCAGTCCATCCTAAAGGAGATCAGTCCTGAGTGTTCATTGGAAGGACTGATGCTAAAGCTCCAATACTTTGGCCACCTGATGTGAAGAACTGACTCATTTGAAAAGACTCCGATGCTGGGAAGGATTGAAGGTGGGAGGAGAAGGGGATGATAGAGGATAAGATGGTTCGACGGCATCACCAACTCAATTGACATGAGTTTGAATAAACTCTGGGAGTTGGTGATGGACAGGGAGGCCTGGCCTTCTGCAGTCCATGGGGTCGCAAGGAGTCAGACATGACTGAGCCACTGAACTAAATTGAGGTAGAGAGCTTCTCCAGGATCAGACCTTAAAAGATGGGCTTGCGGTTCTTTATTTCAACTTAGATTCTAAGTACGCTGAACCTTGGTCAGGAGTCCATGAGGGAACCTGGGTGCTCTTGGTGACCAAGGGCACAAGTTAGCTTGCATTATTTAGATAGGAGTTGCATAATCTAAGACATAAAAACGGTGACCACAGAGAAACATTAAATTAAGACAAAATGAATAAATTGGGTAAGAGAGGCTTCGTACTTCCAGAAATCTGGAGAATCAGAGGAGACACCAGGAAGATGTACCAAGCATGGTTTATCATTATTGGTTGGGGGACTACAAGATTATTGTTTGAGTAAGATGATTCTGCTTTATTAATAAATTTGTTGCATAGATTTTTTGTCACTATTTATGAAGGAGACTGGATTAAAGGTCCTATGACTTCCTTTCGTTACAAACAAGCAGAACTGCTAAAATCTGTTGCAATAACCTCTTGGAGAAACTGTGTTTAATACCCCCCCTCACTTGACTGGCAGTTAGAACGGTCTTTCTGAGATGGGATGGTCCAAGAACACACTCCCAGGTGACATGTGTTGGTAAGAATCTGAAAGGAACACGTGAGAATGTTAGAGGTGCCTAAGGAGAAACGGAAGGGTGATGACGGGTAGATAAGAGGTGTTAGCTGGGATCACACTCCTGTTAAAATGATCTGAATCACGATGACCCTGGTGGTCCCAGGGTTAAGACTCAACACATCCACTATGTGAAGTGATGATTCCACCCCTGGTTGGGGAACTAAGATCCCTGGTTGAGGAAAAAAACAATACAAAGTAGAGATTCTTTGGCTATTTGAGTGACCTTGATAGTAATGAGATGTATAGAGTTAGGAAATTTCCTTTCTTATTTTAAATTCTACAAGTTACAAGAAATACAGTCTGGCTTTTTCACTTCCTTAGAAACAATTGACTCAATGAGTAAATGATATATCACAGATTAGATGGACAAAGGATGTCTTGAAGGGGAGAGATGAACAGAATTGCTCACATGCCTTTTTCAGACACGAGGGTAAGGGGCATTTGGACAGAAGCTCCTCTTAGCTATAAGGAGGACAGGGCTCGCTGTGGGGCAGGAAGAGGTGATAAACACTTTGTGCTGATGTGTTCTTCCCCTCAGAGAAACAGGAGGCTTTCCAAAGGTCTCTTCAGAAATATTTTTAACTTTGTTAAATCACACACTCAACTGAACTTTAGAAAATAAATTTTAGACTATCTCCTAAATGTTAAGGAAACAATACAGGAGTTGGAGATATGTACCTTGGACAGATTATCCCAGCTTTACCTCAGGATACAAAGGTAAATAAATATTCCTGGCCTTGAAATATCAGAGTGTATTGTGATATCTCACTCACTCTGTCACATGTCGTGATCCTCTTAAGCTTCTCTTAAAACAATCCTCATAATAAAGATAACAAAATGATATAACAGCCAGTCCCTGCCAAACAGGATACTGAAGTTGACTTCTGTGTAACCTTGGGCTTAGGAGGAACAACCATTGCTTCGTGACACGTCACACCAACATAATGATCCTATAAAAAGTGGCACAATTCAGACCCTCTCCAACCACTGGGACACACTCAATCTTGACAGACGAAGGACCACGAGAGACAAGATGAAGGTTCTGTTCCTGACTCTTCTCCTTGGTGTGGTTTGTGCCGCCCAAGCAAAGGAAGCTGAGCAAAATCTCTCAGAGGTACCAGGGACGGTGTGATCTGGGACGGGGCCTTGGGTGTGTGGATATGTTTGCGTGTCCCTTTTGTAGTTTTGATATACGAACCCATGAGCCGATCCTTCTCCCTTTGACTCAATACTGCTCCATTAACTGACTCTAGACCTGCTCC
This sequence comes from Moschus berezovskii, assembly GCF_049115385.1. Classification (NCBI taxonomy): domain Eukaryota; kingdom Metazoa; phylum Chordata; class Mammalia; order Artiodactyla; family Moschidae; genus Moschus; species Moschus berezovskii. The sequence goes on along the minus strand of NC_142488.1, from coordinate 2,944,778 downwards.
ATTTTGTCTCTGTATCATCTCTGCTGCTGCTTCTAAGTCGCTTTAGTTGTGTCCGACTCTGTGCAACCCCATAGATGGCAGCCCACCAGGCTCCCCCGTCCCTGGGATTCTCCAGGCAAGAACCCTGGAGTGGGTTGCCATTTCCTCCTCCAATGCATGAAAGTGAAAAGTGAAAGTGAGGTCGCTCGGTTTGTGTCCAACTCTTCATGACCCCATGGACTGCAGCCCACCAGGCTCCTCTGTCCATGGGATTTTCCAGGCAAGAGTACTGGAGTGGGGTGCCATTGCCTTCTCCAACTTTATCATCTCTACTGTGTATTAATTGACTCTCATGCATTTTTACTAGTCTTGTAACAGAAAAAGAGGATCAGCCAAACAGCTGTTGATTTTGAGATTTTTATTTGACATGAGAACTCAAGCTATCTCAGAAATGTCTCAATTCCTTCTTTCACGCTGACTCAGCTTTGTATTATTTCATAAATCCTTCTTTGTCCAGTCAAGGTAGATAATGTGTGCTGACTTGCACTGGGGATGGGAAAGTGATGACTGATGATGCTGGATGAAATAAAAAGAGAAGGACTACACTTTTTTAGGGGAATTTTGCTTTCAGCTTTCAGATCAATGGAGAACAGTGTACATGGGATCCACTAACCCAGAGAAAATCCAGGAGAACGGACCATTCAGGACTTACTTCCGTAAAGTTGTGTTGCATGATGAAAAGGGCACACTGGACTTATACTTTTATGTCAAGTAAGTAAAAATAACCAAGAAGGAAAACACATATGCAAAAAAAAGACACAACTGAGCAACTATCACACACACACACACAAACACACTTTTGAATTTTCATATGGCTAATCCTTCTGAATTCAACTTTATTGAAGTGAGCATGTGGCTTCCTAAGTTGTTTCATAAGTGTCTGACTCTTTTCTAATATATGGCCTGTAGACGACCAGGCTTCTCTGTCCATGGGGATTCTCCAGGCAAGAATACTGGAGTGGATTGCCGTGCCCTCCTCCTGGGCATCTTGGCAATCCAGGGATTGAACCTGCATGTCTTGTGTCTCCTGCCTTGGCTGGTGGGTTCTTTACCACTCGCACCTCCTGGGAAGCCCATGAGCAATTATTATATGCAGTTTTGTGGAAGACATAGGGCTTCCCTGGTGGCTCAGATGGTAAAGAATTTGCCTGCAATGCAAGAGAACTGAGTTTGATCCTTGGGTCAGGAAGGTCCCCTTGAGAAGGAAATGGCAACCCACTCCAGTATTCTTGCCTGGAGAATCCCATGGACAGAGGATCCTGGTTGGCTACCATCCATGGGGTCGCCAAGAGTCAGACGTGACTTAGCAACTAATTCTTTCTTTTGTGGAGTGCATAGTTGAATGTGTTTTGACAGGCGCACATCTCTTTTCGTGAACTCCACTGCGCAGATACAAAATTTCTCCATCGCTGCCCAAACTATCCTCTTCCTCAAAATTAGATGTCTACCCACTGAGTCACAGGTTAACAACAGATCTGCTTATCGTCTCCTCTCTTACAACTTCAGATGACAAGATTACCCGTGGGGATAAAACAAAGAGAATTCCAAGTATATGTCTACTTTTTTCATTGCTTCAACCACCCTGTATATGTTTTGTTTTTAAGGCGGAATGGAAAATGGGAGAATGTACATGTCACGGGAACAAAGCAAGATGATGGTACTTTTGCTATTGACTGTAAGTAGGACTGCTTCACTGGTCAGAGTACATTTGGGTAGAAATGTTGGCACAATTGCCTTCAATAACCCACACACACATGAACTCTACTCCTACTAATGATTAGAGGGTTGAGCAGGCTCCAGTCCTTAGGACATTCAAGCACTTCGCTTTGTTATGAGACGACGATTCAAACACACGGCTTGAAGGTCTCCTCCCAATCAGGAGTGTTAACCACTGAGAAGAACATGTGTAGACCTGTATTTCATACGCTTCTCAGACAGTTTACAACAGCCTTGGGAATTAATGTCTCATGGGTCTATCTTGAGTCTTCACACCAGTGTCAGTCGCTTTTTTCAAACAATTTTAAACATCTTAACGCATCCAAAGTACAGAGGATGAACTTGAACCCAAGGAAATCATCTTGAGTTCAACCATAAAGGAAACTGTTGGTTAAAGCAGTAGGGATGCTGGCTAAGATTTTAAAGTTCTTTCTAATGGCCCAAAACTACCTTCCTAATTTTAAACGTCCTGAGGAGTACATATTTGACTACGATTTAAATGTACCAGCATGTGACGACAACCCGTGCCTAAACGGAACAGTGGCACAATGCTTATACGATGAACACAAACCAGTGACATTTATGCCTGAAAAATTTCCTGGATGGCTTTTAATATTTGACAACTTTTAAATTATGCTTTTATTTTCTTACTTTTCCTTTGGCTAAATCTCAGTGCTTCCGCTGTCTTTACTTTTCTCCAGTTTTGTAATCCTTTTTAGCTGCAGTGTTTACAGAGTGACTCAAGAAGGGAGAAATAGGTTATAATCCCTTCTTGTAAGGTCTCTTGGGGACCAGCAATTGCTACCCCCCAAGTGTGTTTTGGGGACTGCGATGTGTACCCACATCAAGCCCAGCACGAGTAGTGGCCTTGATGGTGACCTGACGCCCATAAGTTTGCTCTCACTGTCCCATCGCCATCATGAATGTCACAGCCAATTCAGTGATGCTGCAATGCCCACCTTGCTGAAGTCATGGTCAACCACAGGTGGTCACTGATCATCTCAGGACCTGCCTGATCTGACTTAAGTTGTTCCACCGTGACCCCAGCTTCTAGACTCATAGTGGGCTTGGGCACATCGCATGTAACATCTAGGGGCTATGAGACTATGAAGCTGCTTTGGCTGCTATTTTTTTCTTCTTCTCCATCACACTAATAATTTTCAGCGTTTCAGATACTGAGCAATGGCGTTGGCATGTTTCAGGTACAAAGGTGGGTGGTTTTACCTCCCGTCTTTCTTAGTGATTACGATTAGGTGCGATGGAAGCCAGGAGAGACAAAATGGACGTAGACAGTTTAGACGTGACACACAGTAAGTCAGAACTTCTTCTTGTCCAGGCACATGGTGGGGCAGAGTGGACGGGCGGGGCAGAGAGGAGAGGCAGCCCTCCAGATTGGGATGGAGATCACTGCCTGCACTTCCCAGCAAGTGAACTGTCTTCACACCAATAGACATGTCATACCCTAAGCTCAAGGGCAAATGAAGCAGAATAACCAATATGAAGTGTTCATAAAGTTGCCTGGCACAGTCTAGGCACTCGAGAACACACACTATTATTGTTTTTTCTTTCATTAACTATTTTTAAAATTTGATAACTACGATTTTAACTGCATATTAATTACTTAAATAGCAACTCTAGAAAACACCTCTAATTGTCCCAAATTTCTTTTTCATTTACTTTTAATTGTAGGATAATTGCTTTACAATGTTATGTTAGTTTCCACTAACAAGGTACAAGGTCAATCAGGTATATGTGTATATATATCCCTTCCCCCTTGAGCCTCTCTTCCCTTCCCCCATTCCACCCCTCAAGGTCATTACAGAGCACCGAGCTGAGCTCCCTGTGCTATCCCGCAGCTCCCCACTAGCTGTCCGTTTTACGCATACTAGTGTATACATGTCCATGCTCCTCTCTGAAATGGTAAGTCAATTTTGGTCCTAGAGAAAAATCAGTTCCACGGCTGGAATAACAGAAATACAAGTAATTTTGCATCTTGGATTTGATAATACACTCTTGTTTTAAAAAAAACAAGAACAATCCTGTTGGGTTCATTATAGCACATGTTGTAGAAGACACTTGAGGAACAAGGCAGAGTGACCAGTTAGTTGTATGAGAAGGTGGGAAAAAGGGAAAGCCTTGACTGTTCCTGCTCTCCTTGCCACCATAGCGGCTGTAGGATTCAGCCCACCCATGGAGTGAGACACACATCCGTGCCAGATGTGCTATTGCTATTCCTCTCAATTTGCCATGATGAATCTAACTGAAAATAGATCAAGGTGGAGTCCTATATATGTGCGTATTCTCTCTCACACAGATGAGGGTCAAAATAAATTTAAAGTGATCTCTGCGTCGGAAACGCATCTGGTAGCACAAAATGTCAACGTGGATGAACGCGGGAAGAAGACAGAATTCACCGGACTATTTGGTATGTATGACATCCTCCCATTCACATCAGCATTGTCATGGAGCACTTGCATTGTCAGTGCTGTCATCCATAAAACCATCAAGTGGTGATGATATCTATTGTGCAGCCCACAGGACCTACATCTTTCTGTTCATGGAGATAAGGGCCCTGGAACAAAACCTACCAAGAAAGAGGAGCTCATAGGGGTTGAAGAGATCATATCATCAGACATTTCTAAATAATTCCCATTTGCTGAAATTAAAAATAACAAAGGAGTTTTAGCGGAAATAGTATGGTTTGTTTAAATTTTTCTTTTTTTAAAATTTATTTATTTTAATTGGAGGCTAATTGCTTTATTTATTTTTTTTTTTTAATTGGAGGCCAATTATTTTACAATATTATATTGGTTGGTTTTGCCATATATTGACATGAATCCGCCCCAGGTGTACATGAGTTCCCCTTCCTGAACCCTCCTCCCACCTCCCTCCTCCCCTTATCCTCCCACGCAATAATTTTCCTTTACTGCAATACAAATTTACTTTACATTATTGTATTGCACTGAAAGAAAATTATTGTGTGGGTTTCTAGTTTTTTTTTTTTTTTTTTTTGCACTTGAACTAATTTCAAGATATGGCTATAAGGAAACTACTCTCATCTGTTGAGTTTATACCAGTTTCTCAATAAACTCTAACTTGGAACAGAAACTTCTTTTTTTTTTTTTTTTAATATTTCTCCTGTGCAATGTTTCAAATGCACTGCTGTTATGAACACTGACAGAAGCCCAAATACCTACAGAGACACTGAGAGGAGTGTACACTATTGGAACAACACATGTCCCGTGAAGGAAAGGTTCTGAGCAGAATAGTGGGTTAATTAAAGGATAAAGTCTCTCCCATTTTCATGTGTGATGACGTGAGTGCACAGGGAGAACTCTGTTTGCTTTTTATCTGGGTCAGAACAAGACTGAGCGGCAGGTACAGATACTCAGAAGTTGGTCAGCAAGCAGGTCAGTTCATACTGTAATGGATGAGGCCCCCAAATCCATGGAACTCCTGCGAGTCTTTGAGATACTCCTGCTGATGCTGGGGTGGGGGTTCTAGGTACAGAGTTGGCTGGGGATTAATTCTTAAGACAGACAGACAGCAGACATCTGAGTCATAAAAGGGTACCTGTTTGAGCCTTAATTTACACTGAGTGAAGATCTGCCTTGGGCACTCCACTTCTTGTTCTGCATTCAGAGCGGGTTCTGAGGGGCAAAATTCTGCTTTCTATGTGGTGTTTTTCAGTTAAACTGAATATTGAAGCCAAAGAAGTGGAGAAATTCAGGAAGCTGACGAAAGCCAAAGGAATTGATGAGAAAAATGTTGTGAATTTCATTGAAAATGGTAATGGAATTCTATTTTTTCTAAGTGTATCATTCGTCTTATATACAAATATACTATCAGGAAACAAATCAATTTTTTGGTATCTATTTCTCCATAAATATTATTTTATATAATGTTACTTTAAAAAAAAAAAAGTCTTGGAAATCCTGTGGAATGGTACTAATTGGTGGATCTTTCTTTCCTGTCCATTTGATTTTCCCCCAGAAGACCATCCTCACCTTGGGTGACAAGGTCCGAACAAACATCAGTGTAAGTAAAAATAATCTCTTACTAATGCTGTTCCATTAAATAAATCAATTAGGACACGTGGTGATTTAGTATCTGCCAAATTTTGTAGATAACAATTATTTTTGGCCCCACAGCTCGCATTTGATCACTTGAGAAATATCACTGTCACAGCAGGTAATTCCTCTTCTCTCTAGTCATATTAAACTACTATTTGGTTGGTTGATTCATCCTGAGCAGCTTTGATGAGAAAGCCTTATCCTGCAGGAATATTGCAGACCAGAGTCGTCAGGGAGAAGCAGGAATGACCATGAGTTGGTGGAAACTTAACTAGCTTTCCCCTCTATACTGACCTCATGGTTGTCCACATACATCCCTCCTCTAAAAGAACCAGGATTGAAGAGTGCTCACATTGACTACAAGACAAATATTCAATCTCACATAATTCTGACAGAACCAGTAGAGGTCTTCCCATCACACTGTCTGAAACATGCATTTGAATTATATTCCCCTTCACAAGATGATTTTCTTAAAGTGAGATTTTTTAACTTTCTAAAATAAGACAGTCTCAGAAAAGGACACACATCTAGGATAAAGTGTGGCTTTTAATTTTCTGTTGAGAAAAAAAGAAAAAAGCAAAGACAAACGCTAGCTTCCAGGCAAATATGACAAGAAAGATGTACATATATCCAATGGAATATTACTCAGTTATATAAAAGAATTAAATAATGTCATTTGTAGCCACATGGATGGCCATAGATATGATCAAACTGAGTGAAGTCAGAAAGGGAAAGACAAATATCACATGATATCACACATATGTGGAATCTAAAATATGACATGTGAAAATTGCTCAGTCATGTCCGAGTCTTTGTGACCACGTGGACTGTCATCCATGAAATTCTCCAGGCCAGATTACTGGAGTGGGTAGCTTTTCCCTTCTCCAGGGGATCTTCCCAAGCCAGGGATCAAACCTAGGTCTTCTGCATTGCTGCTGGATTCTTTACCAGCTGAGCCACAAGGGAAGCCCAAGAATTCTGGATTGGGTAGCCTATCCCTTCTCCAGGATATCTTCCTGACCTAGGAACCGAACTGGGGTCTCCTGCATTGCCGCCAGACTCTTTACCAACTGAGCTGTCAGGGAAACCCAACAATATGACATGGAGGAACTTATTTAGAAAACAGAAACAGGGTCACAGACATAAATAACAGACTTGTGGTTTCCAAGGGAGAAAGGCTGGAGAAGAGATGGAATATTTGGAGTTAGAAGGTGCACGCTACTACATGCAAGATGGATAGACCAAAAAGTCCTAAAGGATAGCACAGGGAACTATACGCAATACTCTTTAAAAGCCTACATGAGAAAAGAATCTGAAAAAGAATAGATGGATGTACTTTACAATATTGTATTGGTTTTGCCATACATGGACATGAACCTGAAGTAATTAGCCTCCAATTAAATAAATTTAAAAATAATAATAATAAAAGAAAGAATAGATGTATGTATGTATAAACTAACCACTTCACTGCACACGTGAAACTGATGCAGCATGGTTGATCAACTATACTTCAATATGAATTAAATTTTTAAAAATTATTTCTTGAAGACCCTAAAGGCAAAACTTGTAGAGTTAGAGGAATTAACTCTAATCACAGAACCTGAATGTGCATTCTGAAACCATTACTCCTATAATGGATCATATAGATAAGAGGTCACCATATGTACATCCTGGGGAAAATTCCGCATGGATTCCCAACCTACATCAGAGATGTGGAGTACTGAGTTCCACCAGGATTCTGACATTGGATCACCTACTAGAGTCTGTAGCCTGGACAACCTACTGCCTGAGGCTCACCCCATCAGCCATCACACAGTCGACCCTACTAAACTTCAGTTCAGTTCAGTTCAGTCACTCGGCTATGTCCAACTCTTTGTGGACACAGAGTGCCCATGAACTGCAACACACCAGGCTTCCCTGTCCATCACCAACTCCTGGAGGTTACTCAGACTCATGTCCATCGAGTCAGTGATGCCATCCAACCATCTCATCCTCTGTCATCCCCTTTTCTTCCTGCCTTCAATCTTTCCCAGCATCAGGGTTTTTTCCAGTGAGTCAGCTCTTTGCATCAGGTAGCCAAAGTATTGGAGTTTCACCCTCAGCATCAGTCCTTCCAATGAATATTCAGGACTGATTTCTTTTAGGATGGGCTGGTTGGAACTCCTTTCAGTCCAAGAGACTCTCAAGAGTCTTCTCCAACACCACAATTCAAAAGCATCAATTCTTCAGTGCTCAGCTTTTTATCAACTAAACATTTGGTCCTGTTTTATTCACCTACAGAAATAGTCACGGAGACCAGACATGTCCTCTTCTCCATGGAATCAAGATCAACACGAAGATGACTTCTCTGGTTCCTGATTAACATCATCCTTCTCTCTTCACAGTCACACTCCCTTTCTTATCTCATCTCTCCTGGTCACTTGTCACATCCTGTCTGGTGGTGTTTGATTTCTGAGGGTTTAAATAAATTGGTTCAATTTATAGTCAAGTTACTTGTATTTGTACCGAAAGTCCTTATTTTCAAACACCCAAAAATGCACATTGAATTTAACTATCCAGAAACATATGCCTTTAATAGGATAGGTGTTCCGTCAGAGGCAATTCTGAGGAGGAGTATATAGAGATTCCTAGAGGTGTCCAGTGGAGAAGGAAATGGCAACCCACTCCAGTGTTCTTGCCTGGAGAATCCCAGGGATGGGGGAGCCTGGTGGTCTGCCCTCTCTGGGGTCGCACAGAGTCAGACACGACTGAAGTGACTTAACAGCAGTAACAGCAGCAGAGGTGTCCAGGGGAGAGGGGGAGAAAGACATGGGATAGGGACAGGTTTATGGATCATCTTAACTGCAGTGAGAAGAGGTAATCTTGTCAAGAAAGATATCCCTGGAAAGCATCGTATTCATGATATGGAAAGGAACTGTGCTCCAGTCTCTGATCTTCACAGAGAGATAAGATGCCATGGGTCACAATGTAAGGGAAACGTATATTCTGATGACACCAACACTTCTCCAGCTGAGTTGAAGATACTTCTTAATGACTTGGATCACTGAGAATTAAAGCTGGGCAGAATCTGCACTTTGGTCAATTTGTAGTATTATAAAGTCAGTGTAGTGCTTGGAGGAACAAGATGATTGACAGCTCAGGCAGGAAGCTGCCAATGTTTACAACATCCAAAGATGTTTCTTCCAGCCTCTTATGCTTCAAAGAGCAGTTCAGTTCAGTTCAGTCGCTCAGTCGTGTCCGACTCTTAGCGACCCCATGAACAACAGCACGCCAGGCCTCCCTGTCCATCACCAACTCCCGGAGTACACTCAAACCCATGTCCATTGAGTCGGTGATGCCATCCAGCCACCTCATTCTCTGTCTTCCCCTTCTCCTCCTACCCCCAATCGCTCCCGGCATCAGAGTCTTTTCCAGTGAGTCAACTCGTCGCATGAGGTGGCCAAAGCATTGGAGCTTCAGCTTTAGCATAAGTCCTTCCAGTGAACACCCAGGATCGATCTCCTCTAGAATGGACTGGTTGGATCTCCTTGCAGTCCAAGGGACTCTCAAGAGTCTTCTCCAGCACCACAGTTTAAAAGCATCAATTCTTCAGCGATCAGCCTTCCTCACAGTCCAACTCTCACATCCATACATGACCACGGGAAAAACCATAGCCTTGACTAGACGGAGCAGTAGGTGTTAGTAGTTTGAAGGAGAAGCCATTCCCGCTGTCGTGGGGAGAGCACACTGATCAGATCTCCTTGTTGTTAACAATCTATAAAATTGAATACCCTCAAGATATAGAACTTATGGGACTTGCCTCATGGTCCAATAGTTAGGAATCCGCCTGTGGATGCAAGGGACAGGGGTTCGATCCCTCATCTTGGAAGATCCCACATACCAAGGGAAAACTAAGCCAACGGAACACAGCTACTGAGTTCGCACACCTGGAGCCCATGCTCTGAAGAGAAGGCACCACAAAGATGAGCTTGGTTACTGCAACTAGAGAGTAGTCCCCATTCCCTGGAGAAAGAGAAGGCCCAGGCAGCATCGAAGACAGCACAGCCCAAAATTAATCGTTAAATCTTTTTGTTTTTTTAATGGTGAAGATGGTGATTGTAGCCATGAAATTAAAAGACGCTTACTCTTTGGAAGGAAAGTTATGACCAACCTAGGCAGCATATTACAAAGCAGAGACATTACTTTGTCAACAAAGGTCCATCTAGTCAAGGCTATGGTTTTTCCAGTAGTCATGTATGGATGTGAGGGTTGGACCATGAGAAAGCTGAGCACCAAAGAATTGATGCTTTGGAAGTGCGGTGTTGGAGAAGACTCTTGAGAGTCCCTTAGACTGCAAGGAGATCCAACCAGTCCATCCTAAAAGAGATCAGTCCTGAATATTCATTGGAAGGACTGATACTGAAGCTGAAACTCCAATCCTTTGGCCACCTGATGAGAAGAGCTGACTCATTTGAAAAGACCCTGATGCTGGGAAAGATTGAGGGCAGGAGGAGAAGGGGACGACAGAGAATGAGATGGCTGGATGGCATCACCGACTCAATGGACATGAGTTTGGGTGAACTCCGGGAGATGGTGATGGACAGGGAGGCCTGGAGTGCTGTGATTCATGGGGTCGCAAAAAGTCGGACACGACTGAGAGACTGAACTGAACTGCCATGTAATATTTCCATGGTCAGTATTTTCAAGCAAAAAATTGGTATGTGCTGACAATTTCCTTTATGCAGTGTACAAGGCCCGTCTCTTTATGTTCACTGAGCCAAATCCTGGAATGTAATCTACCACGAAAGAGTAGCTCGGGGTGGGTGGCAGAGGCAGAACCAGATCATCAAACATTTCAAAATAATTCCCATTTGTTGGCGTTAAAAAATGAAATTTTACTAGAAGATTTTTTTTTCTTTTTTTAAAGTGCCAACTTATTTCAAGCCAAGGTTGAGGCTGTCCTTCACTAGTTCATTTTATACAGTTGTAAAATGCATTCTAACCCTTGGAACAGAAACCTTTATAATGAATCTTCATCCTATTCAATTACTCAAATGCACTGCTTTTATGAACACTGACATCACCCCAAATACCCACACTGAGAGGTGTGTGTGCCACTGGAATAACACATATCTGTTTCAAAACAGGTATTGGCTAGAACAGTGGGTTAATTGAAGACTAAACCATCTCCCATTATTTTGTGAGACGAGGTGAGTGTGTTTCTGTCAGGGGAAACCCTGTTTCCTAGTTATTATGGTCAGAACAAGACCTGAGTGGCAGGTACAGATACTAGGAAGTTGGTAAAGGAGCAAGTTAGTTCCATACTAAATTCATGGAGCTCCTGCAAGTCTTCGGGGCCCTGCTTAGGACACTTGTAGTGTCTAGTTACAGGGTTGCACTGAAATTAATTGTTAAGACAGACAGCAGACATCTGAGCTATGGGAAATGACAACTGCTTGAGGCTTAATGTATAACAAGGGAAGATCTGAATTTCACACTCAACTTCTTGTTCCGTATTCAGAAGTTTTTCTGGGTTCTCAGGGGCAAACATTCTCCTTTCTCCGTGGTATTTTTCAGTGAAAGGAAGTGATATTGAAGACGAAGCCTTGGAGAAGTTCAAGGAGTTTACAAGAAAGAGAGGGATTAAAGAAGAAAATATCATGCATATCAAAAAAAGTGGTAAGGGAATGACACTTTTTCCTAACTATATCATTTATTTACCTGGTATGTAATTATGCTATCAAGATACAGATGAGTTTATTTAAAACTTCTTTCTCCATGAATAAACTTTTACATAAGCCCCAATAAAAGAAAAACTCTGGAAATATTGGAGAATGGTTGTAAACAATGAATCATATATTTCTTCCCCTGGATAACTGTCTTCCTGGTAAGAGGGAAAAGGCTTCACAATAACCTCAATGTAAACGAATATTTGTGTGTTTGTGCTCAGTCGCCTCTGACTTTTTGTGACCCCATGGACTGTAGCCTACCAGTCTCCTCTGAACATGCGATTCTCCAAACAAGAAAAATAGAGTGAGCTGCCTGCCATTCCCTTTTCTAGGGGATCTTCCTCACCTAGGGAGTCCAGCATTGCAGGCTATACTGTACCATCAAATATATCAGTAAGGACACATGGTGGATTTCATATATGCTACATTTTGCAGGCAGCATTTTTTTTGTCCCAATGACTTACTTTCTACCACTAGAGAAATTTCTCTGTCACAGTAGGTGATATCTCTTCTCTTGAGTCATATTAAATTGCCAGTTGGTTGGCTGATTAATGCTGAGCAAATTCGGTGAGAAAACCTTAACCTGCAGGAATCATGCAGACCAGAGTCATCAGTGAAAATCAGGACTCACCACAAGCTGGTGGAAATTATTTAATGTCCCCATCACTCCTGATCTCACAGTTATCCATACACAGCCCTCCTCCAGGAGAACTGGGATGAAAGAAAACTCATGTTTCCTTCAAATCCACTGTTTAATCTCACATAATTCTGACAGAACCAGGAAAGGCCTTTACTGCATGGTCTGAAGCATGCATTTATATTCCCCCTCAGTAGGAGATTTTGTCTTAATGCGATGTTTAAGCTTTCTAAACTATAAGACAGCCTCAGAAAATGACACTGATCTAAGCTAAAGTGTGGCTTTTATTTTTCTGTTGAGATAAATGGAGGAAATAAAGCAAATAAAAAAGCTATCTTCCAGGTGTATATGGTAAAAAGAAAAGCTGTAATATATAGGTACAATGGAATACTCTTCAGCCATAAAAAAGAATAAAATAGTACTATTTGCAGCAATGTGGATGGACCTAGAGATGATCATATTAAGTACCTGAATATTGAATATTAGTTGCTCAGTTGTATCCGACTCTTTGTGACCCCATGGACTGGAGCCCACCAGGCTCCTTTGTCCATAAGATTCTCCAGGCAAGAATACTGGAGTGGGTTGCCATTTCCTTCTCCAGGGAATCTTCCTGACCGAGAGATCGAACCCAAGTTGCCCACATTGCAGACAGATTCTTTACCATCTGAGCCACCAGGAAGCCCATGCTAAGTAATGTAAGTTAGAGAGAGAAAAATAAATAGCATATGATATCATTTATGTGTGGATTCTAAAATACAACACTAATGAATTTGTCTGCAAAACACAGACTCACAGACACAGACACCATGCTTGTGGTTACTAAGGCAGGAGGTAGAGAAGGATTGGGAGTTTAGGATTAACATAGAGATAAAAACTATCACATACAGGATGGATAGACAAAAAGGACCTACTGTAGAGCACAGGGAACTGTATTCATTGTCCTGGGATAAACCATAATGGAAAAAAATATGCAAAAGAATGTATATATGTGTGTGTATATATACATGTGTGTGTGAAAAACTTTGCTGTACAGCAGAAAGTAAAACAATATTGTTAATCAACTGTAATCCAACATAAAATTTAAAAATTGACTCTTGAAGCCCCTCAAAGACAAAACCTGTGGGATCAGAGGTGCTTACTCCAATCACAGAGTCTATAAACCATCTTAATATGAACCATCACCATGAACATGCATTCTGAAATCATTACTCCTAGACTGCATCCGGTACATAAAAGGTTCCACCATATGCACATCCTGGGGAAAATTCCACAGGGACTCCAACACCACAGAGATGTGGAGTACTGAGGTCCACCAGGATTCTGACATTGGATCACCTCCCAGCTCCTGTGCCCTGGACAGCCAACTGCCTGAGGCTCACCCCTATCAGCTGTCACAGAGTCAGCTCAAATCTTTGGTTCTGTTTTACACACATAGAGAATGAGTCCCTGAGATCAGACACATCTTTCTCTCCATGGAATTGAGATCAACAACATGAAAACGACTTTCCTGGTTCCTGATTAACACAATCCTTCGCTCTTCAGACTCACACTGCCTCTCCCATCTCATCTCTCCTGGTCACTTAATCATGTCCTGCTTGGTGGTATTTGATTTCTGAGGGTTTAAATAAACTGATTTAATATCTTCCCTGCACATGGGTGTCTGCACAAAAGTCATTTGATTTACACACAAAAATATGCGTTAAATTTAACTATACAGAAACAAATGCCATTAATAGGATAAATGGGCTTCCCTGGTAGCATAGTCGGTACAGAATCTGCCTGCAGTCCAGGAGATGTGGGTTGGATCCCTGGGTTGGGAAGTTCCCCTGGAGAAGGGAATGGCAACTCAGTCCAGTATTCTTGACTGGAGAATTCCATGGACAGAGGACTGTGGTGGGATACAGTCCATGGGGGTTGTAAAGAGTCAGACACTACTGAGCAACTAACACTTTCACTTTCAGGAGAGATATTCAGAGACAATATTCATCAGAGATATTCTTCAGGAGGATTAACTAGAAATGTCCTAGAGGTGTCCACGGGAGAAGGAGAAAAAAACTAATCCATTATTGGACAGGGGACAGGGTTATGGATGCTCTTATTCTAGTGTGAGGGGTCAGTCTGTCAAGAAAGATGTCCCCAGAAAGCATCTTCTTCATTATAGGGAAAGAAACGTGTGTTTGGAATTACTAAGATGTACACACAGAAAGTGTCAGAGGACATTTATCGTAATCGAGGGGAAATGCCTCTTCCGACAGCACCAACGTTTCTGCAGTTGAGGTGAAGGACTCATATTTCTTAACGACTGCAACAGAAGGAATCAAAGATGGGGCAGCAGCTGACACTTGGGAGCAAAATGAGGCAGCTGTAACTGATCCACATTCACAGGATCTAAAGATGCTCTTTCAGCCACTTGTGGTTCAAAGAGCTGCAGACAGTAGCATTTCCGTGGACTGGGCATTCCCATGGCAATGGGCACAGCACACTCACCGAGGTGTTTAGAATCCAAAAGATCTAGCACTCAAGATATAGAACTTATGAGGCTTCCTTGGTGGTCCAGTGGTAAGGAATCCACCTGCTTTGCAGGGGACTCACGTTCAATCCCTGATCCTGTAAGATCCCCCACGCCGCAGTGAAACTAAGCCCATGCATGACAACTACAGAAACCCATGTGCCTGGAGCGCGTGCTCCCCAAGTAGAGAAGCCACCACAATGAGAAGCCTGCATACTGCAATTCGAGAGTAACCCTGGCTCGCCGCAACTAGAGAAAGCCAGTGCAGCAACTAAGATTCAGAGCAGTCAAAAGCAACAAACAACTACTTTTTTCACAAAAACATAAAGATATAGAACTTGTTTAAAAGGTTGGACAAAAGTTTAAAGATCTGCTCCAACTTCTGGGAAAATAATACTAGACCTAGTGATATGTCACAGAATAAATGTTTTACTTCCTGAATAGACATGACCTCCAAATGGGCTACAGCTGGTCAGTGTCCAAGGTACCAAGAATGAATGCTTCCATGGCTTAGTTCATACTAATGGTGGTCAAGGGCTTTCTTTAAGTTCTCCTACTTGTAAAGCAGAGTGTATACAGTTGCAACTCTGACTCTGGTCTTCACAGTACCTCTGCAAATGCTGGGTTGGATGGGTGGAAACATACATAGGCAACAGAACACAGAGTTATGGGGTGAATCTCCTAACGGCTATTGAAAGTCAAGACCTGGCATAAACAAGTCATAAACTGTGAAATATCATATGCATACATGTATGTATATATACACACACACATATACATATATGTGCATTTGTTTTATCAATATTAATAGCAAAAACAAATTATCACCAAAAATCCAACAGATAAATATCACGGGGTAGCTAGAAACAGATTTATGTTATTTGAATTAATAATCCAGATGAAATGTAGACACATTACTTGAAAGACATGGAACTAAAATTGACATGGGGAAACAGAAGACTTCTACTGTCTTTTCTCTATTAAAGAAATTGAATAGAATATTCCATAAAGTTGGAGGTCAAGGATATTGAATTGAAAGCTATCGAACAAGTAAAGAAGAAATATCACTAAACTTATAAAAAGTCATACATAGGTACATGATCACATAAGTTCATATTAAATTATTTTCTATCTTAATTTGCTATTTAACCTCATAGACAGAATTAGGTTTTCCTGACAGTTTTGTTTAAATCCTATATACCCAGAGAAAACCATAATTCTAAAATGTACATACACCCTAATGTATGGATGTGAGAGTTGGACTATAGAGAAAGCTGAGTGCTGAAGAATTGATGCTTTTGAACTGTGGTGTTGCAGAAGACTCTTGAGAGTAACCTTTGGACTGCAAGGAGATCCAACCAGTCAATCCTAAAGGGAATCAGTCCTGGGTGTTCATTGGAAGGACTGATGTTGAAGCTGAAACTCCAATATTTTGGCCGCCTGATGCGAAGAACTGACTCATTAGAAAAGACCCTGATGCTGAGAAAGATTGAAGGCAGGAGAAGGTGACGACAGAGGATAAGATGGTTGGATGGCATCACCAACTCAATGGACATGAGTTTGAGCAAGCTCCGGGAATTGGTGATGGACAGGGAAGTCTGGCATGCCACAGTCCATGGGGGTCACAAAGAGTTTCACATTATTGAGTGACTGAACTGAATTGAACTGAACACGAATGTTCACAACAGCACTGTTTAAGATACCAGGGCATGGAAGCAACCTAAACATCCATCAGCAGAGGAATGAAAAGAGATGTGATATATATATGTGTGTGTGTATTATATATATACACACACAATGGAATATTACTCAGCCGTGCAGAAATGCAGATGGACCTACATGCTATCACTCACAGGGAAGTTAGAAAGATCAAAACAAGTCCTGTATAATCATGCATATATGTGAAATCGAGACAAATAAGGCCTAAATCTATTTCCAAAATAGAAGCAACGACCAAAAATGTAGAAAAAATATATGGACACCAAGGGAGCAGAGGGGCGGGATGAACTGGGAGATTGGGATTGACACATATACACTATCGATTTTATGTATAAAATAGATAATTAATGAGAACCTACTCTAGAGCATAGGGAACCCTACTCAATTCTCTGTGGTGACCTAAATAGGCAGGAAATCCAAAAGAGAGGTGTTACATGTATATGTATATCTGATTCATATTGCTGTACAGCAGAAACAGCACAACAGTGTAAAGAAACTATATTAAAACACATTTGCTGAAAATTCTATATGCATACACATACTTAACCCTTAACACATGAACATATTAACATACAGGAGAGCAATCTTTGTTTTAAACATACATAAGAATTAAAATATGAAGAGAATTGTATTTCTGTTTATTTAAAGTACAAATATATTCACAGATGATATTGATTTATTGAGAACTAATGTATGAATCTGATTATTATATTTTCCACTATCACTGTGTCACAGCTGCTAAACTGTTAAATTTATTTCTAAATCTTCCTACATTGCAATCAACAAATCAGTTAATGGTTTTTATGTGCATCAATTGCTTCATAATTTATTTAAATCAAATCCCTTATCAAAGTGAATGTACTTTTGGGAACAATCCTGTTGGTTCAGTGGTTAAGACTTTGCCTTGCTATGTAGGGGGTGTAGGTTCTGGTCAGAGAGCCAAGAACCCACATGTGTCATAGCCAAGAGAAAAAAAAAAAAAAAAGAATATAAAAAACAGAAGCAATATTGTAACAAATTCAACAAGACTTTAAAAATGCTCCACATGAAAAAAGCATTGAGAAACAAATGAAATGCATTTCCAGAATTTTGATAGATGCATGCAACCAAGGGATCCTTTCAAAACACATTTGGATGTCCTATTCTCAAGCCTTATGTTTTCTCCTCACAGATTCACATTTAGCTCACTCTTCCAATTATTCCCATCAGTTCAGTCGCTCAGTCGTGTCCGACTCTTTGCGACCCCATGAATCACACACAGCACACCAAGCCTCCGTGTCCATCACCAACTCCCGGAGTTCACTCAAACTCATGTGCTTTGAGTCGGTGATACCATCCAACCATCTCATCCTCTGTGGTCCCCGTCTCCTCCCACCCTCAATCTCTCCTAGCATCAGACACTTTTCCAGTGAGTCAACTCATTGCATGAGGTGGCCAAAGTATTGGAGTTTCAGCTTTAGCATCAGTTCTTCCAATGAACACCCTGGATCGATCTCTTCCAGAATGCACTGGTTGGATCTCCTTGCAGTCCAAGCGACTCTCAAGAGTCTTCTCCAGCACCACAGCTCAAAAGCATCAATTCTTCGGCGATCAGCTTTCTTCACAGTCCAACTGTCACATCCACACATGACCACGGGAAAAACCATAGCCTTGACTAGATGGACCTTGGTTGGCAAAGTAATGTCTCTGCTTTTTAATATGCTATCTAGGTAAGTCATAACTTTCCTTCCAAGGAGTAAACGTCTTTTAATTTCCTGGCTGCAATCACCATCTTCAGTGATTTTGGAGCCCAAAAAATTAAAGTCTGACACTGTTTCCACTGTTTCCCCATCTATTTCCCATGAAGTGATGGGACCAGATGCCATGATCTTTGTTTTCTGAATGTTGAGCTTCAAGCCAACCTTTTCACTCTCCTCTTTCACTTTCATCAAGAGGCTTTTGAGTTCCTCTTCACTTTCTGCCATAAGGGTGGTGTCATCTGCATATCTGAGGTTATTGATATTTCTCCCGGCAATCTTGATTCCAGCCTGTGCTTCTTCCAGCCCAGCGTTCCTCATGATGTACTCTGCATATAAGGTAAATAAGCAAGGGTCACTCAAAACCTTCCCTATGGAAATATTCCTTCTTTCTGATATTAGACTTCAAACACACTATGAGTTTCCACCTATCTTTTCTTGTTTGTTTCCTTTCCCCATATAACATCCATATTTTACTTGCCAATATGTATGCAGTATTTACTTTCTTTAAATTTATTTTTAATTAGAGTGTTATTGGTTTACAAGGTTGGATTGGTTTATGCTGTACTACAACGTGAATCAGCTATATGTATACATATATTGTCTCTGTTTGAACCTCCATCCCACCACCATCCCACCCCTCTCAGTCATTGCAGATCACCCAGCTGAGCTCCTAGTGCAATATAGCAGCTTGCCACTAGCAATCTATTTTACATGTAGTAGTGCATATATGTCTGTGCTTCCTGTTCACTGTGTCCCACCGTCTCCTTCCCTCCTTGGGTTCACATGTCTGTTCTTTATCTCTGCATCTCTATTCCTGCCCTGTAAATATGCTCATCAGTACCCTTTCCCCAGCTTTCTTTATTCTTCCTCCCACAGCTTATATACACGTGCTTTGAAAGTTGTTCAGTCGTGTCTGACTCTGTGTGACCCCATGGACAATACAGTCCATGGGATTCTCCAGGCCAGAATTCTGGAGTGGGTAGCCTCTCCCTTCTCCAGGGTATCTTCCCAGCCCAGGGATTGAACCCAGGTCTTCCTGCACTGCGGGCAGATTCTTTACCATCTGAGCCACGAGGGAAGTCCAATTATTTGTTAAGCTCTTACATATTCTGTCTCCTTTCACAGCAAGGTTGCTCACTGCATGATATACAGAGTCTGTCAGCTTCTTGCTAAATTCTCAGGCTTAGGCAGTTGTAGGCATTAAATCTGTATTTGCTGAATTCAGGACAAAGCATGGAGAGGAGGAATCTTACAAAACACACATTCTTTATGATGTACATGTAGGTGAAATTCACAACACATTGTACTGAACTCAATCTATAGTCTGTTCCTGTCAGGAAAAGGAGAAATCAAGACATTCTGCAAAAAATGAAACTTTGTCTCCTTTGGTGCACACACTTGAGAAGGGCAAAAACTGAGGTTGGCTGTTCTCGATGCTGGCTTTGTGTTCCAACCTGGCATTAGCTAGCAGACACCAATGATAAGTGTAGGGTGGGGGGAGAGGGGATCTTAATGCATGTATAATTGATATTAATAATGAAACATTTTGATCAAGGACCACAGCCAAAGCTTGACTGCCTGCAATACCCACACAGGAATTAACAAACTCACACACGGAACGGGAAACAAACAGACACCAACGGATAAATACCAAGTCAGGAAGAAAAAACCAAAAGTACACAGAGGTGAGTCACATGGAAATTCCATTTGTGGTACCTGCCCTCTCTGATGTCTGGGTGATATTTCTTTTCACCAAGAAATGCGCCCTCTTGTACACATGGCTGCTGAAATTTGCCCACTGAGAGCAAAAACCTCCGAGGAAACACCCTGACTCATCACTCACCAGCTCTAGCTCTGGAGATTCAGCCAACATCAAATGTGAAGACCATGACAATGTGGAAGTTACTCATGAGGGAATGAAGACTGCTTATGAAAAGAATAAGAGATGATGAAGGGGGAAGCAGGAGGGCTTAGGGAGCGTGGGTCTGTGACACCAGAGCGGGGACCACATTCTGTAGAAAATCTACAGGTTCCTAGAAAGACTGAGGCTTCCTTTGGGTCAGAGAAGCAGATTAACTCAGGAGATCCAGGATATTTTAGCCTCTTCATGATGGACACAGCTGGATAATTCTCTGTGACCTACTGTCCTGTGCATTGCAGGCTCTTTGGGAGCCTGATTCATTTATTTCTTTCTTTTTCTTTTTTTTTTTTTTAATGGAGGCTAACACTGGAAAAGAGTCTGATGCTGGGAGGGATTGGGGATGGGAGGAGACGGGGACGACAGAGAATGAGATGGCTCGATGGCATCACCTACTCGATGGACATGAGTTTGAATGAACTCCGGGAGTTGGTGATGGACAGGGAGGCCTGGTGTGCTGTGTTTCATGGGGTCTCAAAGAGTTGGACATGACCGAGCAACTGAACTGAACTGAACTGAACTGAATTACTTTACAATATTGCATTGGTTTTGCCATACATTGATATGAATCAGCCCCGGGTGTACATGTGTTCCCCATCTTGAACACCCCCTGCCACCTCCCTCCTCATATCATCCACATAAACACAATGGATTATTACTCAGCCTGATTCATTTCTAATGACCAGATGGAAGGTGTCAACAGCCACTTCTCCCACTGTGATAACCAGAAACATCACCGTACACAAGTGCGTCTCCTGGGAGCCACAGCACGTCTGGTGGAGAAGCAATACCCTAAAAGTAGACTTGGAATAAATCTTTCCGAGTCTATTCAAACCAAAGCTGTGTGTTAAGGACAGAGAAATCCACACGGTGAAATGTTATGGCAGGGGACTCCTAGAAAGGGGACAAACTTTGGGAAGACTATTTGTGACCCCCATGAACTGTGTAGCCTTCCAGGCTCCTCCATCCATGGGATTTTCCAGGCAAGAATACTGGAGTGAATAACCATTCCCTTCTCCTGGGGACTTTTCCAACCAGGGAATGAGCCTGTCTCTCATATTGCAGGAAGATTCTTTACCTCCTGAGCCACCATCAAAGGGCAATGATCTATAACGATCTGCCTCAAAGGACACGTCCCCTCTGCGTGATGGTAAACTCAAGTGCCTTTCTTCAGTTCATAGAGAGATCGTCTGAACCTGACCACCGGTGAGTGGCTACAAAAAACGAAGAGATAGACACACCCCTTCCAAAGGCTGGTCCTTCCCAGAGATGTCTTGCCAGACTGAAGACACAGTTTACATTACTTCCTCACTGTCTCTCACCTCTGTTTTCCCTTTTGATAAGAGTTCCTCATTGCTTCTCCCCATCTGACTCTATAAAAGAACGTGGCATGCAGACCCCAAGAAGATGGCTGTCCTGAGACGTTAGTCTGCCATCTTCTCCGTCACCTGGCTTTCCATGAAGTCGTATTCTTCATATTCTTGGCTTCCATGCCTCGTCTCTCAAATGCAGTGGCCTCTTGTGTGGTGACCAGAGGGAGCTTGGACTTGGTAAGAAATCTAGCTTAGCTAGCCAGCCAGCCAGGAGCCTAGCTGCTTGAGGCTAGCTGGCCATGATCAGAAAATATTTGGACAAACCCTATCTGCGGAGATCATTTGTCCTCAGGACCTCCATTCAAATGAGGCAAATATTCGTTCAAGCAAATCACTGATGCCACTTCTCCCTGCCTGCTACCTTCCTGGCAGGACCATGCAAACTTCCCAGTCTGTCTTTCCTGGTACCTTCACCTCTTTCCCCTTCAGTCCAGATTGATTTACAGGAGTCTAGATGTTGCCTCTGAGCCTTCCCAAGAGGTCTTCTGTCCTAAGCTAAATGAGTAAAAGTAAAGCTTTCCCACATAGGTAACGGGTATGTCAAGTCCTTCAATTTCATTGAGGAAACCGTCTCCAAATCTTTCAAAAAGAAAGACAAACCTGTCTTTGTTTTACAAAGGTAGTCTTTTCAGGACACAGGGTGGCTCCAAACCTTACCCATTTATCCTAAGAGGCTTGTGAATATTAAACAAGGGGAAAACAAAGTCATCCTAGAAAGAATTTGCCTGTAGTTTTGAGATGAAAATGTCCCATCTGGTCTTCTCAGGAACACTTATCTGAGCTGCCTTTTGTACATGCAAATTTAAGAGAGTGGAACAAAATTTAGAAGTTGGTTTGTACAAGATAGTTATAAATATCTTTTTCTGCAAATATTCAGCCATCTAGCCAAGAGAGCTTCACCTGTTCCATGTCAGAAACCCCATTTGAATCTAAACTCTTTTACAAACTGATGGGTTTTTAGATTGCCCTACCTGACTTAGGACTGAATTTTTGAAGTATAAACTGAGGCCTCTTTGTTGCTGTGTGTATGCATCTTTGTCTTTGTATAACGCTGCCACAGTTGATTTATAAAAGAGCTCTATTTAATTGACTTAAGTGAATGTTAGTACTCACAAACATACAAACCAAACAATTCTAAATAAAAGAAAAAAATATGCTAAATGAATGTCACATTCACATGAACCAGTATATTGCATATTAAATTAGTGTCTGGTATTAATGTTTAATTTTGTTGATCCAATTAATATAGACCTGTCTTGATCATCAGCATTAGATATGACTTTAAGTATGGTTTTTCCAGTGGTCGTGTATGAATGTGAGAGTTGGACTATAAAGAAAGCTGAGTGGTAAAGAATGGATGCTTTTGAACTGTGGTGTTGGAGAAGACTCTTGAGCATCCCTTGGACTGCAAGGAGATCCAACCAGTCCATCCTAAAGGAAATCAGTCCTGAATATTCAATGGAAGGACTGGTGCTGAAGCTGATGTTCCAATCCTTTGACCACCTGATGCGAAGAGCTGACTCACTGGAAAAAATCCAAATGTTGGGAAAGATTGAGGGCAGGAGGAGAAGGGGAAGACAGAGGATGAGATTGTTGGATGGCATCACCGACTCAATGGACATGAGTTTGAGCAAACTGGGAGTTGGTGATGGACAGGGAGGCCTGGCATGCTGCAGTCCAAGGGGTCACAAAGAGTCAGACACGACTGAGCAACTGAGCTTACTGAGCTGAATTGATAATATTTGAATTGTGTTGATGTTTAACAGAAGCTAAATAAAATCTTATTATATGGCTTACAAATCTGTCAGCAAAGAAAGTAACTCAATGTGAAGAAACTTTTGAGGAAAGTATGCAAATGAAACAGGAGTTTCGAGTGAACTTGTAGAAAGGCTTCCGCCTTTTAGGATCTCTCCAGATATTCTACAACTTAGAAGTTAAAATCATGCTGAAACTATTACGTGACCAAAGGTTTGTGGATAAGGAACCCCAAAATGGGTTTTGTACTTGATCACTCAGGACTGAGTAAGTTTAAAGCAAGTTTAATTGAATAAATGAATTTTTAAGGTAAGTGGATACAAAATGTAAACACGTTTTTCTTTTAAAAAAGGGAAGTTTTCTAAAGATTTCGGCTTTTGATAGCAAATGTTGTTTCTTTACCTTTTTAAGTGATCTGTTCTGTATTTGCATTTGAACTTTTTTATAATCACTTTGGCTTGGTAAATAACTTCTTTCACAGAGACCTATAAGCCTGTTGTGTTTACAAAAATTTTTTTTCTGAAAGTTCTTTTGACAAAATTCTCAAATCTAATTACCTCTACCTAACTTTGGGATTGGCAGGCCACTCCAGTACTATTGCCTAGAAAATCCCATGAATGGAGGAGCCTGGTAGGCTGTAGTCCATGGGGTCGCTAAGGGTCGGACACGACTGAGCGACTTCACTTTCACTTTCACACACTGGAGAAGGAAACGGCAACCCACTCCAGTGTTCTTGCCTGGAGAATCCCAGGGACGGGGGAGCCTGGTGGGCTGCCGTCTATGGGGTCACACAGAGTCGGACACGACTGAAGTGACTTAGCAGCAGTAGCAGTAGCAGCAACTTTGGGATGCTTCAAAGGGCCCCCAAACACCCCAAAGGAAGATACTGACCTAATTAAAACTCACTTGGTATGTTAAACTGCATAGGAGGTGTTTTCAGATTAGTAATAAATCTTAAGTTATATTGTAAATGATAAAGATAGTCTAGAGATTATACAGAGTCCCTAAAAATCTGATATGTTCTGGTAGAATATTATTAGTCACAATTTTAGTTGTTATCTGAAAGTGTTGTATGTCACAGCAGTAATCGGGTTGGTTTGTCAATTGCATTGTAACCAGATTTAAACTTGACTTCTGAAGTCTTTGCTCATTATAGACAGCTATGGTTTCACTCTTATGCCTTTGGAGAAATGCTTTCCATTCAAGAACAGTGATTAAAAAAAAGAATTTTGGATAAACACAAGTTTCTGACATTCAGACTATAATACTGAACTGATTTAAAAAATATATGAAAGAATTCTAATGGGAAATCTGAAGGCTTCATAAAGCTCTTAACATAAAGAATTACATACATAGCCCTGAGTGAACTAATACATACGGCTATAAATTTTATGGTTTCTATATAAAAATTTACTGGTTTAAATCTGTATTTTCCAGGTGTAAGAAAAATCTTCTCTTAAAATTATTATGACTTATACTAACTTGATAAATTATGACTTTTGTGAGTCAAGCTGAAACATCTATCTTTTTCTCTCTACCTAGTTGATTCTGTCAGTATAAGCTTGTCTCAAACAATGATTTGAGTCCCTCATTGCTTCTGTCTGGCTGTATATAAGATCACGGCATCGGACCCTGACAAGATGATTATTTGGGGACATTAGTCTGCCATCTTCTCAGTCCAGCTTTCTGAATAAAGTCATATTTCTTGCCTCAATACCTCATCTCTTGGATTCATTGGCCTGCTAGTGATACAACTAGACAGTCCATGCACCATAATTAAAAACCAGCCATAATGAAACAAAGATTCCATGTGCCTCAACTAATACCTGAAACAAATAAATAAACGTAGAAATAAATATTTTAAAAATATCTTTTTGGTAATATAAGCTACATATGCAAGTATTTTCTTTGAAAAAAGTGGTCTTGTGGTTTATGATGTCAAATTAAATTCTAATTGCATGGAACCTTGCTCATGAATGCTAGAGGGAATGCAGCGTTCTTGGTAGCCAAGCTCAATATCCTTCCACTGTTTAGATAGGAGTTGTGCAATCTACAATGTAAAGAGAGTGCTATCAGAGAAAACAGACAAGCAAGACAAAAGTAATATACTGGGAGAGAGAGGCTTCCTAGTTACAGAAATGTGGATAAATTCCAAAAGGAGACATAGGAAGCCGAGCTTTAGCATTATTTTTCACTCGTTGCAGAGTTAACATTTGAGTAAGACGTTTGTCTTTTTATTTATCATTAGATTATCTGTAATTTGACCACTATTCATGACATAGTTTGTATTAAAGGATGTATGACTTCCTTTTGGTACAGAACAATAGGATTTTTTTTGTTGTTGTTAATGAATTACCTTTTGAGTGGCAATTTTCTGTTTTTAGTTTATTTTTTAATTGGAGAATTGCTTTGCCATGTTATCTTCATACCTTGTATACAGCAAGCTAATCAGTCAAAATCGTCCTCACATCACCTCTCTTTGGAGCCGGTCCACTCGCTCTATCCCACCCCCCTAGGCTGTCATAGAGCACATGGCTGGGCTCCCTGTGTGAAAGCAACTTCTCAGCAGCTTGGCAGGGAAGGAGTGGAGACTCAGATACAGAGAAGAGACTTGAGAACACAGTGAGGGGAGGAGGGCGTGAGACGAACAAAAGACAACAGGATTTTCACAGCTGTTAAGACGAACTGATGTTTAATTTCCCTGGATGGGCAGACGGTGAGGCCTGCCTGAGGTGCGATGGTCTTCGGATACATTCCGAGGGGACACATGTTGGTGGGAACCCAAAAGAAAAACCTGAAAATGCTGGGAGTGCAGAGGTAGAGATGGAAGGGTGATGATGGGAAGATAAGAAGTGCTAGCTGGGATCACATCCCTGCTTGAAATGCTCTGATTCAGGGACTTTCCTGGTGGTCCAGTGGTTACCATCCTGCACTTCCGCTTCGCTGGGTACAGGTTCTATTCCTGGTTGGACAAGTAAGAACCTGCATGCTGCTGGGTGCAGCCAAAAGAGACAAACAGCCAAAAAAGCCAAATTATTATCTGGATCGAAGACCAAAGAGAGGGAAATATTTCAGGGTCCTTTGAGACATGAAAGCCTTCAATCACCCAGATTTCACAGCCAAAAAGTACAAGATACTATACAGAGAAATGTGTGAATGAAAGACAAAAAATGACATGGCAACCAAAAGAAAAGAATGAGGACAAAACAAAAGATAACACTGTTGTTCCACGTAAAGACGGAAAGGATCAACTGAAGTGAGCTGAAGACATTCTTGAGCAAGGTTCAATCAAACAATAGGACTCTCAGCTCTGATTTGTCCCAGAAGCAGCCAGTGCTGGTGAGCCCTCTGGGGATTGTCCCTCAGCTGACTTGGGAAACACTGCTTCTTCATTTCTATACTCAAAACAAAACTAAACTTTTACTGTATTTATTTGATAAATCACTATCAATGAAGATGAACATAAGTAATTTTTTTAAAATTTTAATTGGAGGCTAATTACTTTACAACATTGTATTAGTTTTGCCAAACATTAACATGAATCCACTCTGGATGTACATGTGTTCACCATCTTGAACCCCCCCTCCCACCTCCCTCCCCATCCCATCCCTCTG
Organism: Moschus berezovskii; assembly: GCF_049115385.1. Taxonomy (NCBI): domain Eukaryota; kingdom Metazoa; phylum Chordata; class Mammalia; order Artiodactyla; family Moschidae; genus Moschus; species Moschus berezovskii. The sequence continues at coordinate 2,917,978 of NC_142488.1, read as the reverse complement.
GGTCATCCCAGTGTACCAGCCCCAAGCATCCTGTATCATGCATCGAAAATGGACTGGTGATTCATTTCACATATGATAATATTTTAATTAATAATACAAAACAATAGATTCTTTCATATGAAGCTAGGAAAATAACTAGACGTATAGAGTTAGGAAATTTACTTTTCCCATTTAAACTCTAAAAATGACGAGAACTACTATCCTGCCTTTTCGCTCACCTGGAGAAACAACTTTGTCAGTGATAAGGTGGGTAAAGAGTGTCTTGGTTAAGGAATAATGAAAATGAATTTTTGACCTGCCAAGCGGGGACTTGAACCCTTCCTGCAGTGTTTGTATCAGATGGTGCCCACTGAGCCCAGAACCTGAAGGTACTGGGTATTAGTATAGGGTTAAGGGCATTTGAATGGATCTTCCTCTTAGAAGTTAGGAGGAAAGAGCCAACTATGGGACAGGAAGAGGCGATAAATGCTTTCTGCTGACATGCTCCTCACCTTTGAGAAACAGGAGGCTTTTCAAGGGTCACTTACAAAACGGATTTTACTTGGCTAACCCACACAGTCAATATTGACTTTTACATAATAATTTTTAAACACTCTCCTCTGTTAAGTGAACAATATTGGGGGGGGTTGCAGGCGATACATACCTTGGACAGCTCATCTTATTTTCGATCTCTGGATATAAAGAAAAATAAATATTCCTGACCTTGAAATTGTCAGATATGTACTGTGATTTCTCACTTATTCATAAGCTTCTCTTGAAACAAATCTCATTATGAAAATACAAAATGCCAGATCCAAGTAAGCTTCTCTTAAGATGAATCTCATTATTAAAATGACAGAGTGCCAGGAAAGCTTATCTCTACCAACCAGGAAACTGAAGATGACATCTATGTAACTTTGATTGTATGAGGAACAACCATTGGCTCGTGATGCATCATGCCAACAGATGCACGCTATAAAAGAGGCACCGGTTTCGCATCCTCTCCAACCACTGAGACACCCTCAGCTTCTACAGAAGGAGAGACAGCGAGATGAAGGTTCTGCTGCTCGGTGTTGTCCTTGGTCTGCTGTATGCAGGCCAAGGTGAAGCTCAGCTACTTCTCGTACCGGTACCAGGGGTGGTGCAGGCTGGGAGGAGGTCCTGGGGAATATGTGTGCGCGTGTCCCTTTTGAGGTTTGGTCGTGTGGATCCCTAAGTCTGGCCATGTCGGTGGGACTCAAAGTTGTTCCATTCACTCTCTATATACCTGTTCTGCATGGCCTCCATGTCATCTCTGCCGTCTATTCGTTGGTCTCATGCTTGTTCACTGCTCTTGTAAAACAGAAGGAACCTCACACGGCTGTTGGTAGGGCTCTTGCATTTGACAAGACAGCTCAAACTATGTCAGTAATGCCTCAATTCCTTCTTTTGCACAGCTCAAGCTATCTCAGTAATGCCTCAATTCCTTCCTTTGCACAACTCAAGCTATCTCAGTAATACCTCAGTTCCTTCCTTTATGTGAGTTGCGTTTTCACATGATTTTATACCTAGGACTGTGTCCATGAAGATAGGTAGCTTCTGCCCAAGTGAAAGGACAAGGGAAACTCCTGAGGGATGATGGAGGGCAGAAATTGCAGAGAAGGCCGAAGCTTCCTCACAGGAATTTGACTTTAGTTTTCAGGGGAATGGAAAACCCATTACATCGCAGCCAGTAACAAAGACAAGATTACTGAGGACGGGCCATTCCACATTTACGTACGTCATATTCAGTTTCATCCAGACAACACGGTTGATGTCGACTTTTATATCAAGTAAGTAAAAATCACCCCATACGTTCTAGAGTCTGGTGGAGGGTGTGGCTTCTCCATCTGCAGGGAACTCTCTGGATGCTGTTGAGAGCGTAATGCCATGAGTTGTGGATGAGCAGGGTCTCAGAGCTGGGGTGCGGGCAGTTCACTTGTGAGCCTCCAAGGGAAGTCCTGGTGCTTTTGCTTAGAAGAGGGTGGGAGTTCCAGAAGCTCCACTGGCATCAACTCATTAAAGGAAAGAAGCACTCGGCAGCAGGAAGAGGCTCGTGTCCTGGAACCAAGCAGGGGCTTGAACCCTTCCTGCAGAGTTTGTAAGAGACGGTTCCCACCGATCCCAGAACCAAGGGTACAGAGAGAGTCCACAGTGAGTTTTGTTCTGCCTGGCTTCCTAACGAGAGATTTCATCACCACTGAATCTACTAAAATCCTCACAGCTTCCCAGGGGTAGGGAATACTGGGGTTAAAGAACATCGATTTCTCCTGGCAAGAATTCTGGAATGGGTTGCTATTCCCTTCTCCAAGGGGATCTTTCCGACCCTGGGATGGGACCCTGGTCTCCTGCATTGTAGGCAGATTCTATACCACTGGGCTGAGATACTATATATACAGTCAAATTATAACCACACATACAGAAACAGACTCATACAAACACGCAGATATATGTCACACACACATATATATACACGTGTGTGTCACTAATATTTTAAGAACACCTATTATCATCCTCTGCCGTCTTTACAATTTGTGTGCCCTGTGTTTAACTTTTCACGTGGCCACCATTTCTGAAACTGGCTTTACTGAAGTGTATTTATGCATAATCTGCACCTTTGTCGAGGTCTTAATTCAATGAGTTTTCATATATCCACATCTGTTCCATGAGGTCCACAGTCGAGATACAGAATTCTGGGCTTCCATGGTGGCTCAGGGGTTAAGAATCAGCCTGCCAGTTCGGGAGACACAAGTTGCATCTCTTGTCGAGGAAGATCCCACATGCTACGTAAAAACCAGGCATGTGTGACCCAGCTGCTGAGCCTGTACTCTAGAGCCCATGTTCCAGAGCCTATGTTCCACAAAAGAAGTCACCAGAGTGACAACCCTGAAACTCCAGAGTAGCCCTGGCTCACTACAACTAGAGAAAGACCTAGCAGTAAAGACCTGCTGCTGCTGCTGCTGCTGAGTCACTTCAGTCGTGTCCGACTCTGTGTGACCCCATAGACGGAAGCCCACCAGGCTCCCCCATCCCTGGGATTCTCCAGGCAAGAACACTGGAGTGGGTTGCCATTTCCTTCTCCAATGTGTGAAAGTGAAGTCGCTCAGTTGTGTCCGACCCTTAGCGACCCCACGGACTGCAACCTACCAGGCTCCTCCATCCAGGGGATTTTCCAGGCAATAGTACTGAAGTGGCTTGCCATTGCCTTCTCCGCAGTAAAGACCTAGCACAGTCAAAAATAAACATTAGGATTAATATATATATATATATATATACATAATTTCTCCATCACAACTCCTTTTCATCACTCATTATTCAACATCTACCTCTCAGGCAACAGGTAAGAACTGGCCAGTTTATTCTCACCTTTTCTGGATCTTCTGAAGACAAAGTTATTCACTCTGCATGATTTTCTTTGGTTTCTCTCACTGAACACAAAGGCTTTAAAATTTAACTTTGTGTCTGCATGTACAGGGAGCTGTGTTTTTCACCCACATGAAAGGGCTTGGTTTGCAAAGGTAAAATTTTGTATATTTGCAGCTTTTGGAAAATTATTCAGTACCCACCTTAAGGTTCTTTTCAGTAACTTCAGTGTATTTCCCAAAAGACTGATAAGAGTAAACTCAATTCACTGTGGATATTCCTTTACAAGGAGTCTGTTCAATATTAATCCAATTCTTGTTATTTCCATTTTAATATTAGTTTCTTGTGCATTCCATGTGCCAAATATACTTTTTTTTCCATGCACATGCACAGAGACAATATAGGAAGTCACCCAAACTCTTTTGTTACATAGGTGACAATATATACTTAACATATATTATATATGTGTAATTTCCTTATATCATATAAGCATATCATGTATTTGCTTGTGTGTCTGTATGTGTCAATGTGTAGACATGCACAGATGTGTCTTTAAAGCTTAATCCTTTTATGGTGTTGTGATGAAATATCAATAATCTCAGATATGCAGATGACACTACCCTTATGGAAGAAAGTGAAGAGGAACTCAAAAGCCTCTTGATGAAAGTGAAAGAGGAGAGTGAAAAGGTTGGCTTGAAGCTCAACATTCAGAAAACAAAGATCATGGCATCTGGTCCCATCACTTGATGGGAAATAGAAGGAAAAAGAGTGGAAACGGTGTCAGACTTTATTTTTTTGGTCTCCAAAATCACTGCAGATGCTGATTGCAGCCATGAAATTAGAAGACGCTTACTCCTTGGAAGGAAAGTCATGACCAACCTTGATAATATATTAAAAAGCAGAGACATTACTTTGCCAACCAAGGTCCATCTAGTCAAGGCTATGATTTTTCCCGTGGTCATGTATGGGAGAGTTGGACTGTGAAGAAATCTGATCGCCGAAGAATTGATGCTTTTGAACTGTGGTGTTGGAGAAGACTCTTGAGAGTCCCTTGTACCGCAAGGAGATCCAACCAGTCCATTCTACGGGAGATCGATCCTGGGTGTTCATTGGAAGGACTGATGCTAAAGCTGAAACTGCAATACTTTGGCCACCTCATGCGGCGAGTTGACTCACTGGAAAAGACTCTGATGCTGGGAAAGGTTGGGGGCGGGAGGAGAAGGGGACGACGGAGAATGAGATGGCTGGATGGCATCACCGACTCTGTGGACATGAGTCTGAGTGAACTCCAGGAGTTGGTGATGGACAGGGAGGCCTGGCGTGCTGTGATTCATGGGGTCGCGGAGAGTCGGACACGACTGAGAGACTGAACTGAACTGAACTGATCTAATGAATGAAGAGTGTGCCTTTTGAGTAAATTAAAAGTTTTCTTCTGACTCTTGGGGATATTTGGTTCTCATATTCTCTAATGAATCACTCCCAGGATTGTGAGAACGTCCAAGGTCTGTCATGATGGCTGTTCCTCTCAGTTTTCAGAAACCATATAAAGGAAAGTCTCATTTTTATTAGGTTTTCCTACAATTCTAGACGTCTCCCTGTCTGTTGGCTTTAAACAAGACCTATATTGTATTTGAAGTTTATCTTTGGAACTACTAGTCAGCTCTAATGTGCAGACAAACCATCCTTGTCACCTGATGGTTGCTTGATCCAAGACAACATATTTCTTCTCTGTGTTCACATTGCTCACAGGTGCTAAGGTTACACAAGCGCAATCTGGGGTGTGATGCAAAAAGAAATTCTAACTACATACCGAATTTTGCTATTTTAATAAAACAACTGAATATATTTTGTCTTTAAGGTCAAATGGAGAATGCGTAAAAAAACATGTCACAGGAGTAAAGCGAAAAACTGGAGTTTATGATGTTGAATGTAAGTATTTGATGTTGAATGTAAGAGAGTTTTACTGGGAGGAATGTGTTTGGGTGAAAATCTTGGTCTTGACTTCCTTCAGTTACCCCCGTACACCTGCATTCTACTCCTACTAGCAATTAGAAGTCAAGGACTGGACTGTCTCCACACAACTGAGGTTTACTCAAAATGACTAAAGCCAGACATCCTAGAATGTGAAGTCAAGTAGGCCTTAGGAAATATTACTATGAAAAAAGTTAGTGGAGTTGATGGCATTCCACCTGAGCTATTTAAAATCCTAAAAGATATTGCTATTAAAATGCTGCACATAATATGTCAGCAAATTTGGAAAGCTGAGCAGTGGCCACAGGACTGCGAAAGGTCTTTTCTGTCCTCATCCCAGAAACGGGCAATGTCAAAGAATGTTAACTACTACACAGTCATTCAAATTTCACATGCTAGTCAGTTTTTGCTCCAAATCCTTCAAGCTGGACTTCAGCAGCACGTGAACTGAGAATTTCCAGATGTGCAAGCTGGCTTTTGAAGAGGCAGAGCAACCAGAGACCAAATTGCCAACATCTGCTGGATCATGGAGAAAGTAAGGGAGTTCCAGAAAAGCACTAAGTTCTGCTTCACTGATTATGCTAAAATCTTTGACTAAAAGTTTCCCACAAACTGTGGACAATTCTTAAAGACATGGGAGTACCAGAACACCTTACCTGTTTCCTAAGAAACCTGTCTGCACAAGAAGCAACCATTAGAACTGCACAGGGAAAAATGCATTGGTTCCAAATTGGGAAAGCAGTACCTCGGGGCTGTATATTGTCACCCTGCTTACATAACTTGTATGCAGAGTGCATCATGTGAAATGCCAGGCTAGATGAATCACAAGCGAGAATCAAGATTGCCAGGAGAGATATCAAGACCTCTGATATGCAGATGATACCACTCAAATGGCAGAAAGTGAAGAGGAACTAAAGAGCCTCTGAATGAGGGTGAGAGACGAGAATGGAAAAGCAGGCTTGAAACTCAGCATTCAGAAAACGAAGACCGTGGCATCTGGTTCCATTACTTCATGACAAGTAGAAAGGGGAAAGTGTGGAAGCAATGACAGATTTTATTTTCATGGGCTCCAAAATCACTGCAGATGGTGACTGCAACTATGAAATGAAAAGATGCTTACTCCATGGAAGTAAAGGTGAGACAAACTTAGTGCATTAAAAGGCAGAGATTTTTCCAGTAGTGGTGTATGGATGTGAGATCAAAAAGTTCACGTGATGATTGGATCATAAAGAAGGCTGAGCGCCGAAGACTTGATACTTTTCAACTGTGGTGCTTGAGAAGACTCTTGAGAGTCCCTTGCACTGCAAGAAGATCAAACCAGTCAACCTTAAAGGAAATCAACCCTGAGTATTCATTGAAAGGACTGATGCTGAACCTGAAGCTCCAATCCCTTGGCCCCCTGATAAGAAGAACCAACTCATTGTAAAAGAACTCGATGCTTGGAAAGAATGATGGGAAAAGGAGAATGGGGTGGCAGGGGATTAGTTGGATAGATAGCATCACCTTCATGATGGGCATGAGTTTGAGCAAAGAGAGAGATAGTGGAGAACAGAAGAGCCTGCTTTGTATAGTCGTCAGATCGCAAAGAACCAGACGTGACCTAGCAACTGAACAACGAGAAAAACGAGACTAAGCACAGGTGTCAAACTTGCATTTTGTACGGCTCTCACGGAAAATTTACAAGAGCCTTATGAACTGATGTCTCAAGGTTCTGTCTTGAGTTTGCAAATTGGTGTCAATCACTTTTTGAAAACGGTCTTAAAACATCTAAATCCGACCAGGGTTTTGCAGAAGTACTTGAATACAAAGAAACTATCCTGAGTTCAATCATAAAGGCAGCTTGTGTTCAAAGCAATGGGGGTGCTGACTAAGATTTATATCCTTAAGTTCTCCACGCGGGCTCTAAGCACCATTCCTAATTTTAAGTGGCCTAAGGGGTACACGTTCGATGAACATTTGAATATATCCATATGTGATCGCAACCCTGCCTAAACGAAGTATTGGCACTGTTGCAAATGCAATGACCACAAAGAAGTAAAATTTATGCCTGAAATATTTCCCCATACTTTTGTGGATAATATCTAATAGTTGATGATTTTTAAACTATGCTGTCATATTTTTCAGTTCAGCTCAGTTGCTCAGTCATGCCTCTTTGCGACCCCACAAACTGCAGCACTGCAGGCTTCCCTGTCCACCACGAACTCCAGGAACTTGCTCAAACTTATGTCCATCGAGTCTGTGATGCCATCCAACCACTTCATCCTCTGTCTTCCCCTTCTCTTCCTGCCTTCAATCTTTCCGAGCATCAAAATTCCCATATTATTTTTTCCTTTGAATCATGATTGCCTCCACTGTTACTGTTTCCTTCTTTTTTGAAATACTTTTTAGCTGGATTTTTACAGAGCAAATAAGAAGGGAGAGAAACAGAATAGTTTGCCGTCTTGCACAAGGCACTTTCAAGAGCTAACCCCCAAGAGTGTTTTGTGGGGTGATGTGTCTCACATGAAGCACAGCACAAACGGCGACATTGACAGTGACCTGACTCCCAAAAGACAGATTTCCTCTGACGGTGCCATCGCTTCACAGCCAATTCAGCGATGCTGCTCTGCCCACATTGGTGAGGTCATGGCCAAGAACAGGTGGTCACTGATAATCTGAGGACATGCGTTGTCAGGATTAAATTATTCCAACGTGATCCAAGGTTCATGGACTTGTGGTCGGCTTGGGCGTGTTGTATATAATTTTGTTGTTATGAGACGGTGAAGCAGTTTCAGCTGCTATTCTTTTTTTTTTTCCTTCTCAAGCAGACTGATGATTTTCAGTAATCTAGACACCGAGGAGAGGTGTTTTCATATTTCAGGAACACAGTTTGGCAGTTTTACATCCCATCTCGCTGAGTGATTGCAGGAGATGTGATGGAGGCCAGTAGAGACAGAATGGACGTAGATAGTTTAGAGGGGACAGACACGCAGTAGGTCAGAGCTGCTTCTTGTCCAGGAACATGGGGCAGAGTGGATGGGCAGGTCAGAGAAGAGAGGCAGTGCTCCAGGGAGGACGGAGCTCACTGCCTGCACGTCCCCGCAGGTGAACTGTCTTCAGAAGAACAGACACTGCAGTGGGCTCTGCCATCCCCCAGATGGAGGGGGCAGAAAAAACAGAGAAACTAATGGAAAGTGTTCTGAAGGTTTCCTGGCACAGGCTAAGCACTCAGGAACACAAGCTTCTGAATGGTAGGCTGATTTTGGTCCAGAGAAATCAGTGCCCTGGCTGGGATAACAGGAATACAAAGGCTTTTCGAACTTCTGCTTGACAACACCCTCATGCTGTTGAAAGCACTGTTGGGGACTTCTCCGGTGATCCTGTGGATAAGATCGGCCGGCCAACACAGTACTCATGGATTGGATCCCTGGCCTGGGACGATCCCGCACACTGTGGTGCCCAAAGCCCTTGTGCCACAGCTACTGAGCAGGTGCTCTAGAGCCGGCGAACAGCAACGACAGAGCCCACGCCTCCTAGAGTCAATACTCAAGCAAAGAGAAGCCACTGCAACGAGAAGCCCATGTACCACAACTAGAGAGTGGTCCCCGGGTCAACGCAAGTAGAGAAAGCCTGTGGACGGTGACGACGATTCAGAGTAGCAAAAAATTAATTGAAATTAGATAAATTAAAAAAAAATACATCTCTTGGTTTCACTAGGACACAGGTTCTAGAAAGCATCTTAGTAAGACAGCAAGGAGTGACTGGTTAGCTATAGGAAATGGTGCGAATGAGACAAAGTCTTGCCTGCTTTTCTTGCTGTTGCAACCACGGTAGCATTCAGCGCACCTATGGAGTGAGGCAAACATCAGTACCGCACGTGCCGTTCATAATGCGCTCAGTCTGTCACAGTACATCTAACTGACAACAAATGAACACGGAGTTGTACATATGTATCTCTTTTCTCTCTCACAGATGCGGGTCAAAACGAAGTTACACTTGTTCAAGTGACACATGAAAGTATAATAGGATATATTCACAATGTGGATGAAGAAGGAAAAGAGACAGACTTGGTTGGAATAATCGGTATGTGTGGCTTTCTAAAATCCCCATTGCCATTGACATGCCACATGTCCATGTCTGAACTTTCATTCAGAAAATCATGAGGTGGTGACAATATTCACTATTCAGTGTACAAGGTCTTCGTATTCGTGTTCATGGACTTAAGTATCCTGGAAGGTAATCTACTATGAAATAGAGGCTGAAAATAATTTTCAAACATTTGAAAATAATCTCTTCTGTTGATATTAGAAAAATAATTTGTACAGAGTATTTTAAAAAAATGCATCAACTAAGCTCAAGCCATGGCTGTAATGAGGCTGGCCTGAATTACATCATTTTTATATCAGTTTTCCCATGCATTATAACCTCTGGAACAGAAACTTGTAAAAAGAATCTCCATCCTGTTCAATTATCACAATGCACTCTTCTTATGAACAGTAACATGACCCCAAATGACCACACAGAAGCACTGAAGTGAGTGTTCCATTGCGATAGTAGATGTCTATTTCAGAAAAGCTACTGTGTAGAGTGGTTGGCTAAGGAGTAAATTGTCTCCCAAGTGGATGCGATGGGGTTAATCTGTCTCCGCAATGGGAAAACCCTGTTTCCTGTTAATTTGGGTCCAGAGCAAAACAGGAGTGTCAGGTACAGGTTCTGGGAAGCTGATAAAGAAGCAAGTCAGTTGCCTACTGTGATGGGTTAACTCTCGAAGTCATGCAGCTCCTGCAACTCTTTGGGGGTCCTACTGCTGATGCTGGTATGGTTTAGTTACAGAGTTACAGGGAAATAAAGTCTCAGGACAGCAGACATCTACAAAATGGGCCATGGAAACTGTTTGAGGCTGTTTTAAATTATGCAGGTGGAGATCATATTGGCACATTCAGTTCCTTGTTCTGTATGTTTGGAAATTTCTGTGTGTTCTAGGAGACAATATTCTCCTTTTTGCATGGTGATTTTCAGGCAAACGTGACAAACTTTCAGACACAGACTATCAGAAGTTCAAAAAGGAGACGAGTGACAAAGGGATTCCAGAAGAGAATATCGTGAATTTCACTGATAATGGTAATGAAAACATACTTTTTCCTGACTATATCATTCACCTGGGATGTAAATATCAGGAAACAAATCAACTTATTTAAAATTTCTTTTTCCATAAATAGCCTCATGTAGAATGGTTGTTGTTGGTGGTCTAGTGGCTAAGTCATATCCAACTCTTGTAAGTCTATGGACTGTAGCCTGACAGACACTTCAGTCCATAGGATTTTCCAGGAAAGAATACTGGAGTAAGTTCACATTTCCTTCTCCAAGCCAACTTTCAGACCCAGGGGTAGAACCTGGGTGTCCTGTACTGCAGGAAGATTCTTTATTGAATGAACTACCAGGGAAGCTCGTATTATAAATTACCTTACTCAAAAAAGAAAAGAAATCTTAAAAGTACTAGGAATGGTAGTAATCCAGAGGCTCTTTTATTCCTCCTATTTCGTTTATCCACAGATGAATGTTGAGCTTTAAGCCAACTTTTTCTCTCCCCTCTTTCACTTTCATTAAGAGGCTCTTTGGTTCTTCTTCACTTTCTTCCATAAGGATGGTGCCATCCAGTACTATTACTTCATGACAAATAGAAAAAATGTAAGCAGTGACAGTTTTCGTTTTCTTGGGCTCAAAAATCATTGTAGACACTGACTGCAGCCATAAAATTTAAAGATGCTTGCTCCTTGGAAGAAAAGCAATGGCAATCCTAGACAGTGTAGTAAAAGGTGCAGAGTTCACTTTCCAGACAAAGGTCTGTGTAGTCGAAGTGACAGTTTTCCTGTAGTCATGAACAGAAGTGAGCTGCACCATAAGGAAGGCTGAACACCGAAGAACCGATGCCTTTGAATTGTGCTGTTGGAGAAAACTCTTGAGAGTCCATTGGACTTCAAGGAGACCAAACCAGTCAGTCCTAAAGGAAATGAATGCTAAATATTCATTGGAAGGACTGATGCTGAAGCTGAAGCTCCTATACTTTGACCCCCTCATTGGAAGAGCCCATTCAGTGTAAAAGACTGATGCTGGGAAACTGAAGGCAAAAGGAGAAGGGGGCGACAGAGTATGAGATGGATAAACAGCATCACCGCATCAAAGGACATGAATTTGACAAACTCTGGGAGACAGTGAAGGACAGAGGCCCCTGGTGTGCTAGTGTCCATTGAGGTGAAAAGATTCGGACACGATTTAGCGACTGAATGACCAGAACGGGCCTAAGCGCAGGTGTAGAATTCATATCCCATAGGGTTTTCACATTTTCTCCTATTTCGTTTTACCACAGATGACTGTCCAGAAGAGTGAATAAAATTGACTTCAACACTTTCTGTAAGTAAGCATCGTTCATTATTAATGTTGCCCCACCAGATAAATCAATAAGGACACATTGTTATTTTATGCCTAATGCCTCATAAGTGGCTTCAGTTGTGTCAGTCTCTGTATGACCCCATGGGCTTTAGCCCACCAGGCTCCTCTGACCATGGGATTCTCCAGGTGAAAATACTAGAGTTGGTTGCCATTCCCTTCTCCAGGAGTACTTCTCAACCTGGGGATCAAACAAGCCTTTTACATTCTCTGTATCAGCAGGTGCGTTCTTTACCACAAGCGCCTATTTCATACATGCCAAACGTTCTACGTAACAATTATTTGTCCCAATAACTTACATTCTAGCACTAGAGAGCTTTGCCTGTTACATTAGGTAATTTCTCTTTCCTTGAGACATATGCAATTACCAACTGTTTGCTTGATTATTGCTGAGCAGCTTTGGTGAGAGAGCCGTAACCTGTAGGAATTTGCAGACCAGACTCATCAGAGAGAAGCAGGAATCCCCACAAGTCGGTGCAAACTACTTAGTGTTCCCGTCAGTCCTGACCTGATAGTTGTCCACACACGTCTGTCCTCCAGGAACACCGGGATTAAACAGTGCTCACAGTTTCTCAAGACAGGGGTTTAATCTCACACGATTCTTACAGAATTTAAATACCTTCCAACCACACTGTCTGAAATATGCATTTGAATCATATTCGCCTTTAGAAGGTAATTTCTGTTACTGGGATCTTTAAGGTTTCAAAAGGAGGACAGCCTCAGAAAACAACACTGATCTCAGCTAACGTGTGACTTTAATTTCCTGTTGACCTAAAAAAAAAAAAAAGAAAGAAAGAAAAATGGCAAAGACAAGCACCAGCTTGCAGATGAATATGATTTTAAAAATGCTACAAATATTCAATGGAATATTACGCAGCCATAAAAAGAATGAAATCATGCCATTTTCAGCAACGTGGTTGGGCCTACAAATTGTCATACTGAGTGAAGTAAGTCAGAAAGAATAGAGAAATGCAATATGTATCACTTATGTATGGAATAAAAAATAAGAGATGGAGGAGGTTATTTACAGCACAGAATTAGTCTCAGACTTGGATAACAGACTCACTGTTGCAAAGGGTAAGGGATATGGGAAAGATATGGATTGGGAGTTTGGGTCAGCAGAGGCAAACTATTATGTACAGAATGGATAGACAACAATGTACAATTGTATAGCTGCTGCTGCTAAGTCGCTTCAGTCATGTCCGACTCTACGAGACCCCACAGAGGGAAGCCCACCAGGGTCCCCCATCCCTGGGATTCTCCAGGCAAGAACACTGGAGTGGGTTGCCATTTCCTTCTCCAAAGCGTGAAAGTGAAAAGTGACAGTGAAGTCGCTCAGTTGTGTCTGACTTTTAGCGACCCCATGGATTGCAACCTACCAGGCTCCTCCATCCATGGGGTTTTCCAGGCAAGAGTACTGGAGTGGGGTGCCATTGCCTTCTCCAGGACAATTGTATAGCACAGGGGACTAAATGTGATACTTTGTGAAAATCTAAATTGGAAAAGAAAGTGAGAAACAATCAATATTAATATATGTATGTATAAACTTTAATCAGGTTCTAGTACCCCTGAAATTAACACAACATGATAACCACCTATATTTCAAAATGAAATTAAAAATAAAACAAAAATTAGTATTTGAAGACCCAAAGGATAAAATTTATGGAATTAGGAGAAGAATGTAACTCAACTACATTGACAGTAAGCCACCTTTAGATGCAACGTTACCATGAGCATGCATTCTGAAATCATTACTCCTCAAGTCAATCCCAAATGGAAAATCCTCCATCATATGTACATTCTGGGGAAATTACTCCACAGGGAACCTGCCATCTCAGAGATGTGGCATATCGACGTCCACCAGGATTCTGTCCACTGGATCCCCTACCAGCTCCTGTACCCTGCACAGCCTGTTGCCTGAGGCTCAACCCTGACAGCCATCACTCAGTCACCTCTACTAAGCTTTTGATCCTGTTTTATTCACCTACAGAGTCGCTGAGACCAGGCACATCCTCTTCTGCATGGAATCCAGATCAACTACACAGATGACTTTCCTGCTTCCTGATTAACAGGATCCTTCTCTCTTCACACTCACACTCTCTTTCCCATCACACTTCTCCTGCTCACTGGTCATGTGCTGTCTGGGGGGATTTGACTTCTGAAGGTTTAAATAAATTGATTCAATATGTGCCCTGCAAATATGTGTCTGTGCAAAAGTCACTTGATTTCAAACACACAATTTTCCACTTTATTTTTTTTTTCCACTTTAAATATCCAGGAAATGTGAAAGTCACTCAGTCATGTCTGACTCTTTGCAACCCCATGGACTATATCAGTTCAGTTCAGTTCAGTTCAGTAGCTCAGTCATGTCCAACAATTTGTGACCCCATGAATCACAGCACGCCAGGCCTCCCTGTCCATCACCAACTCCTGGAGTTCACCCAAACCTATGTCCATCGAGTCGGTGATGCCATCCAGCCATCTCATTCTCTGTCTTCCCCGTCTCCTCCGGCCCCAAATCCCTCCCCGCATCAGAGTCTTTTGCAGTTAGTCAACTTGTCTCATGAGGTGGCCAAAGTATTGGAGTTTCAGCTTTAGCATCAGTCCTTCCAATTAACACCCAGGATTGATCTCCTCCAGAATGCACTGTTTAGATCTCCTTGCAGTCCAAGGGACTTTCAAGAGTCTTCTCCAGCACCACAGTTCAAAAGCATCAATTCTCCAGTGATCAGATTTCTTCACAGTACAACTCTCACATCCATACATGACCACGGGAAAAACCATAGCCTTGACTAGATGGACCTTGGTTGGCAAAGTAATGCCCCTGCTTTTTAATATGCTATCTAGGTTGGTCATAACTTTCCTTCCAAGGAGTAAGCGTCTTAATTTCATGGCTGCAAACAGCATCCGCAGTGATTTTGGAGCCCCAAAAAATAAAGTCTGACACTGTTTCCACTGTTTCCCCATCTATTTCCCATGAAGTGATGGGACCAGATGCCAATATTTTTGTTTTTTGAATGTTGAGCTTCAAGTCAACCTTTTGACTCTCTTCTTTCACTTTCATCAAGAGGCTTTTGAGTTCTTCTTCACTTTCTGCCATAAGGGTGGTGTCATCTGCAAATCTGAGGTTGTTGATATTTCTCCCGGCAATCTTGATTCCAGCTTGTGCTTCTTCCAGCCCAGCGTTCCTCATGATGTACTCTGCATATAAGTTAAATAAGCAGGGTGACAATATACAACCTTGCTGCTAAGTCACTTCAGTTGTGTCCGACTCTGTGCGACCCCATAGACGGAAGCCCACCATGCTCCCCTGTCCCTGGGATTCTCCAGGCAAGAACACGGGAGTGGGTTGCCATTTCCTTCTCCAATGTGTGAAAGTGAAAAGTGAAAACGAAGTCGCTCAGTCGTGTCCGACCCACAGCGACACAACCTTGGTGTATTCCTTTTCGTATTTGGAACTAGTCTGTTATTCCATGTCCAGTTCTAACTGTTGCTTCCTGACCTGCATATAGTTTTCTCAAGAGGCAGGTCAGGTGGTCTGGTATTCCCATCTCTTTCAGAATTTTCCATGGTTTATTGTGATCCACACAGTCAAAGGCTTTGGCATAGTCAATGAAGCAGAAATAGATGTTTTTTTGGAACTCTCTTGCTTTCTCCATGATCCAGCAGATGTTGGCAATTTAATCTCTGGTTCCTCTGCCTTTTCTAAAACCTTCTTGAACATCTGGAAGTTCACGGGTCACATATTGCTGAAGTCTGGCTTGGAGAATTTTGAGCATGACTTTACTAGCATGTGAGATGAGTTCAATTGTGTAGTAGTTTGAGTATTCTTTGGCATTGCCTTTCTTTGGGATTGGAATGAAATCTCCAGGCCAGAATACTGGAATTGGTAGCCTTTCCCTTCTCTAGGGAATCTTCCCAAACCAGGGACTGAACCCAGAACTTCATCATTTCAGGTAGATTCTTTCTCAGCTACCAGGGAAACCCCAGGCAACTGTGCCTTTATGAGGACAGGTGTTCATCAGAGGCAATTCTGATGAGGATTCAATAGAGATGCATTCAGGCGTCCATGAGAGAGAGAGAGAAAAAAAAGACTAAACAACCATGGGAGAGGAGACAGGGGACATGATCTTCCCTTGTCCTCTTAGATGCAATTAAGACTACATGCCTCTTCGTGTCTGCATATGCAAGGAGTCATGTTTTTCAAGCCAATTGAAAGGACTTGTTTGCATAGATAAAGTTTTGTGTATTTGCAGTTATTGGAAAATTATTCTTAAGCAGGAATCATAGTTCCCTGACCAGGGATGGAACCTGCCCCCCCCCCGCCCCCCCTGCTGTGGATCAGCAAGAAGATCCAAGTTTTACTGAATGATGGACAGTTGAATTCCTTTGTGAGCATTTGAATTAGTCGGCCTCTTGACTTAGTCCTTTTTCAAAGTGTGTTATTATTAAAATCAATTATATAGGAATTGGAGTTTTCTACCCTCCACCCTATGTAATAATGAGTGAGTGTTAGCTAATGTTGCTGCTGCTGCTGCTAAGTCGCTTCAGTCGTGTCCAATGCTGTGCGACCCCATAGACGGCAGCCTACCAGGCTCTCCCGTCCCTGGGATTCTCCAGGCAAGAACACTGGAGTGGGTTGCCATTTCCTTCTCTGATGCATGAAAGTGAAAAGTGAAAGTGAAGTCACTCAGTCATGTCTGACTCTTAACAACCGCATGGACTGTAGCCTACCAGGCTCCTCCATCCATGGGATTCTCCAGGCAAGCTTACTGGAGTCAGGTGCCATTGTCTTCTCCATTAGCTAATGTTAGGTTGGAAACAAAAGCGAGCACAACAGTGGAAAATCTCAGACCAGCATTTCTCAACGTGTGGGCATGACTGAGAGAAATGTTACAATCTCTGCAGGTGTCTTGATTTTTCCTTTCCCTGATGGCAACAGACTAGAGAAAAATTCACTTGTGCAATGATGTACAAACTTGTACTGTCATGCACATCATAAAGAATGTGTGTTCTGTAAGATTCCTCCTTGTCCACGCTTTGGTCTGAATTCGGTAAATACAGATTTAATGCCAACAGGTGCCTAAGCTTCAGAATTCAGCAGGAAGCAGACAGACTCAGCACAGCATCCAGTAAGCTGTCTTCCTGTGAAAGAACACAAATATGTATTAATACAAGAAGCAAGAAATTGCCACATAAATCCTTGTTTATACGTTGCAGGATGAGGAGTAAGCAAAGATGGGAACTTAGAGTGTGTTTCAGGTCCTGCTTTGGAAAGAAGGAATATTTTCACAGAGAAGTTTTTGAGTGATGCTCTTGAGTATAGTTGGAGGAGTGAGTTTAGTTTGTATCTGTGAGAAGAACACAATTCGACTTGAGAACAGAGAATGCAAATGTGTTTTCAACGGTCACCTTGGTTGGGTGTACCTCTCAAAATTCTACAAGTGTGTTCACTTTTTTAAAAGGTTTTATTTTTTTTTTAATAGGATCCATGCTTTAACACTTTATATACACGGTTGCATATTTGCTTCTGTTTCATCCTTTGGTTTTTTGCCTCCAAGGCGTGTGTGATCCTACCTCCCCAACCATGGCTCAAACCCACATTGAAGGGTCCTCACCTCTGGACCATCAAGGAAGTCCCTTGAAGTGCATTCACTTTGATAAGGCATTCCACTTAAAAGAATTATGAGACAATTCATACAGACAAAAAGTGTTAACTGGTTTGTTGATTGTGGTGTTGAAACATTTAGAAATAAATTTAACAGTCTCATAGTTGTTTCAGATTCATAGTGGAAAATGTAGGAAATGGGATTCGTAAATGGGTTCTCTGTGAATCAACACAATCTGTAAAATTATTACTGTTTGAAATAAACAGAAAGATGATGCTCTTTATATTTTAATTCTCACATATGTGTAAAGCAAACAACGTCTCTCCAGTTTGTTTGTGTGTTTGTGCAATGATGAGAAAGCATGCATATGTATATAGAAATGCTATAAAAATTTGTTGTGTTTTTTACATTGCTTTGTTAGTTTCTGCTTAAGCAAAGTGAATCAGTTATCCATATCCATATATCAATTTTTTTTTTTTTCAGATCTTCCCATTGGGTCACCTCAGAGCATTGAGTAGATGGGAGTTCCCTGTGCTGTACAGTAGGTTCTCTGTAGTTCTCTATTTTATGTGTGGCAACAATAGTATCAAAAGAAAGAAGAAGAGAAAGATGCTGGGAAAGACTGAGGGCAGAAGGAGAAGGATTTGACCGGGGAAGAGAGAGCTGAATGATATCACCACCTCAGTGGACACGACTTTGAGCAAACTCCAGGAGATAGCAAGTCAGTTCAGTCACTCAGCCGTGTCCGACTCTTTGTAACTCCATGAACCGCAGCGTGCCAGGCCTGTCCATCACCAACTCCAGGAGTTTACTCAGACTCATGTCCATCGAGTCGGTGATGCCATTCAACCATCTCATCCTCTGCTGTCCCCTTCTCCTCCTGTCCTCAATCTTTCCCAGCATCAGGATCTTTTCAAATGAGTCGGTTCTTCGCATCAGGTGGCCAAAAGTATTGGAGTTTCAGCTTCAACATCAGTCCTTCCAATGAACACCCAGGACTGATCTCCTTTAGGATGGACTGGTTGGATCTCCTTGCAGTCCAAGGGACTGTCAAGAGTCTTCTCCAACACCATGGTTCAAAAGCATCAATTTTTCAACGTTCAGCTTTCTTTATAGTCTAGTCCTCTTCTCTAGTCAAGGAGATAGAAAAAGAGAGGGAAACCCAGTGTGCTACAGTCCATGGGGTCACAAAGGGTTGCACACAACTTAGGGCCTGAACAACAGTAGTATATATTATGTCAGTCCCAATCTCCCAATCCATCCCATCCTCCCCTTCTCCCATGGTACCCATATGTCTGCGTCTCTATGTCTGCTCTGGATTTCAGTTTATCTGTAACAGTTCTCTAGAATCCACATACGTGGGTTAAAAGACAATACTTGTTTTCCTGTTTTTAACCTACTACACTCTTTCTGACGGTCTGTAGGTCCACCCACTTCTCTGCAGATGACGAAATAGTGTTCCATAGTGTATATCCTGTATTTTTTCCTTGGAAATACCATGAGCAGAGGAGCCGAGTGGGCTACAGTCCATGGGGTCACAAAGAGTCAGATGCCTTAGCAAGTAAACAATCACAAAAGTACTGACATCTTTTTCCATTCCTCTGTTGATGAACATATTGCTGGCTTCTATGTTATCACTATTGTTCATAGTGCTGCTAAGCAGTGGCATGCATGTACATTTTGGAATTATGGTTTTCTGTGGGTTTAGTGGCTCAGATGGTTAAGAATCCACCTGCCATGTGGGAGACCTGGGTTCGATTCCTAGATAGGGATGATCCCCTGAATGAAGGCATGGCAGCCCACTCCAGTATTCTTGCCTGGAGAATTCGCATGGACAGAGGAGCCTGGTGGGGTACAGTTCATGGGGTCGCAAAGAGTTGGACATGACTGAGGGACTAAACACAGCACACCTGGGCTTATAGAGTTTAAAGAAATCTGTCAGAGGTACCTAATTCTGTTTAAAGAATTAAGTAGCAAATTAGAATGGAAAAAAACTTTACTATGAACTCACAGGGTCCCAAGATTTGAAAACAACCTAGCAAATGGACCACCACCATTACCACATATGATCATGTGTTTATGGATGGCTTTCTCTAAATTTAGTGATGTTTCTTCTAACTTTTCTATTAAATATACTAGGCCTGCAAGTTAAGCAACAGTCTTCTCCATTTCTTATATAGGCAAATGATATTAGAAATGTTTGGATTTATCACATATTAATTTTTATAACCCGTCGTGCATGTAATGTGTACATTTTTGTCAGGAGTATTAATTCCAAAAGCGTTTATCTGATTATAGCCTCCTCATAGTCTGTATCTTTTGACTTTGTGGTGATAACCCATTTTTTATTAATATAGTTGTCACACATACACATAGTCACACACATGTATATTTGAGTATATATCTGTATGTGTATATATGAGTGGATATACCTATACACACATAAATACATATATGTGTATATGATATTTCAGAGTTGTTGACTTGTTCATGACAGGTCTTGTACTTCACAGTTTCTTAACAGAGTCACCCCATTCCTCTGTGTTCAGTTGCCTCTGTGTGTATCCACCCATCAGTCCAGCATTCCCAGACGTCCTGTGATGATCATAGTCAGAACTTCAACTGCATACACTGGGCTATGCAAGTGAGAATTTAAAACTTTCCTTGACCTCTGTTACTTCCAACTAAGCCAGGGAAACTTTCATTCCTGGTACCTTTGACATTGGCCAGCTGTAGCTCATTTGGAGGCCAAGTCTCTGTAGGAACTTAAACATTAATTCTGCTACATGTCACTTAGGTTTAGTTTTATTTTGCCACCTCTTAAGCTGAATCTCTATGCTTTGGCCCAACTATTAAAAATAAAAAGTCATATATCCTGAGAAAAAAGAGATCATGGCATCTGGTCCCATCACTTAATAACAAATAGATGGGGAGACACTGGAAACAGTGACAGACTTTATTTTTGGGGACTCCAAAATCACTGAAGGTGGTGACTGCAGCCATGAAATTGAAAGATGCTTACTCCTTGGAAGAAAAGTTATGACCAACCTAGATACCATATTAAAAAGAAGAGACATTACTTTGCCAACCAAGGTCCATCTAGTCAAGGCTATGGCTTTTCCAGTGGTCATGCATGGATGTGAGAGTTGGTCTATAAAGAAAACTGGGAGCCAAAGGATTGGTGCTTCTGAACTGTGGTGTTGGAGAAGACCCTTGAGAGTCCCTTGGACTGCAAGGAGATCCAACCAGCCCATCCTAAAAGAAATCAGTCCTGAATATTCATTACAAGGACTGATGCTAAAGCTGAAACTCCAATAATTTGGCCACCTGATGTGAAGAGCTGACTCATTTGGAAAGACCCTGATGCTGGGAAAGATTGAAGGCAGGAAGAGAAGGGGACGACAGAGGATGAGGGATTGGATGGCATCACCAACTCAGTGGACATGAGTTTGTGTGGACTCTGAGGGTTGGTGATGGACAGGAAGGCCTGGCGTGCTACAGTCCACAGAGTCGCGAAGAGTCATACATGACTGAGTGACTGAACTGAACTGAGCTGTAGCTCATTGGAGGTCAAGTCTCTGCAGGAACTAAAACATTAATTCTGTTACATATCACTTAGGTCTACTTTTATTCTGCCAGCTCTTAAGCTGCTTTGGCTCAACCCTTGAAATAAGTCCTGTATCCTGAGGCTGCTAGATGTTGTAGGTTGTAAACCCCACGAGCAGCATGGGGAGCCGAGCAGTGTGCCCCATCTGTGACAGTGGACGAAAAACACTAACATCCCCTGCTCTTTGAAGTATAAGAGGATGGAAGACCACCTTTAGATGCTGTGAACAGTTGTGACTCCTTTCTGACCTGTCAATCATCTTGTTTCTGTAGAGACTTCATTGACTGCATGGTCCTATGAACTAACCAAGGCTCAGTGTCTGCCGACCTTGGATTCGTAGTGATCCAAAAGGTAAGAAACATCAGCCCTTCGGCTCCATTGTAAACGTTCTTGTGCTGTCAGGAAACCCACTGATCCTGTTGTGGCCCATAGCATCTTAGCCTTTCTCCCCATGAAGCTCAGAGAGTGGAATACCTGTTTCTTTCCTAATAATGAAGAAGATGCTTTCTAGGGACATCTTTCTTGACCAGACTGTCCCCTTCCCTACAGTGAGAGGATCCTGAACCCTGTCCTCTGTCTCATGAAGACTTAGTCTTTTTTACTCTCTCCCCTGGACACCGCCAGGACATCTCTATTTATTCCATAAGTATCTTTAATGGAGCGGATATCCATTTAAAGGCATATGTTTCTGGATAAATTTAAGGTGCATCTTTTAAAAAAGGAGATTTTCTCTACAGATACACATAAGTCAGGTGTGCATTAAACCAATTTAATTATATTCTCAGGAATCAAATACCACCAGACAGAATGTGATTTACAGACCAGGAGATTTGAGACGGGAAAGACAGCGTAAGTGTGAAGAGAGAAGGATCATGTTAATCAGGAACCAGGAAAGTAGTCTTCATGTAGTTGATCTTGATTCCACGGAGACAAGGGCCTGTGTGATCTCACGGACTCTTTCTGTAGGTGAGTAAAATAGAGTCAAAGGTTTAGGAGAGTCGACTGTATGACAGCTGACGGGGACGAGCCTCAGGCAGTAGGCTGTCCATGGTACAGCAGCTGGTAGCTGATCCAATGTACAGAATGCTGGTGGATGTCAATATTCCACATCTCTCTGATGTACGTGGGGGTCCATGTGGAATTTTCCCCAGGAAGTGCATAAGGGGTGGCGTTTCCCAGCTGGGTCAATTCTAGGAGCTACAATTTCGAATTGCCTGTTCAGGGTTGTGATTGGAGCACTTGCCTCTGATGCTGAAAGTTCTGTCTTTTCAGTCTTCAAGAATCAATTTTTTAGTTTTCATTTTATATTGGACTATATTTGATTGACAATGCTATATTAGTGTCAGGAGTTCAGCAAATCGATTAATTTACATGTACACAAGGTGAAAGTGAAGTCACTCAGTCATGTCCGACTCTTTGCGATCCCATGGACTGTAGTCTACCAGGCTTCTCTGTCCATGGGATTTTCCAGGCAAGAGTACTGAAGCAGGTTGCCATTTCCTTCGCCAGGGGATCTTCCTGACCCAGGGATCGAACCCAGGTCTCCTGCATTGCAGGCAGACGCTTTTACCCTCTGAGCCACTAGGGAAGCCCCAATATGTACATGTATAAACATCTATTCTTTTTCAGATTCCTTTCCTAGGTAGCTTTCTACAGAGTACTGCAGATAGTTCTCTGTGATATATAGAGACCTTGTTGTCTATCCACCCTATAGATCATAGTTGCATCTCCTAACCCCAAACTCCCCATCCTTCTCTTCCCCAGCCTTCTTCCCCTCGAAAACCAGAAGTCTCTTCTCCATGTTACTGAGTCTGTTTTGTAAATAAGTTCCTCCATGTCATGTTTCAGATGCCACATATAAGTGATATCATGTGATATTTATCTTTCCCTTTTGAATTGCCTCACTTGGTATGGCAATCTCTAGGTCCATGTTGGTGCAAATTCATGATTTCATTTTTTATGACTGAGTAATATTCCACTGACTATATGCCCTGCATCTTTCTTATCACACTCACTAAGAAGCTAGAGTTTTTCTTTGATTTTTGTCTTTCATTTTTTTCTTCAACAGAAAATTAGAAGCAACATTTTACATGAGATCAGTGACAATTTCTGAAGCTGTCTTAGTTTAGAAAGTTTAAAGATCTCACTTTGAGAAAATCTTCTGAAGGGGAATATAATTGAAATGCATGCTTCAGACACATGGTTAGAAGTCCGTTAGGTTCTGTCAGAAACATGTGTGATTAAACGCTAGTCTTGCAGAAAGCGTGAGCTCTCTCTAATCCAAGTTCTCCTGGAGGAGGGATGTGTGTGGACAACCATGAGGTCAGGTCTGATGGGAATACTAATTAGTTTATACCCACTTGTGGCCATTTCTGCTTCTCTCTGATGACTCTGGTCTGCAAGATTCCTGCAGGATACGGCTTTCTCACCAAAGCTGCTCAGAATTAATCAAGCAACCCACTTGCAATGTAATATGGCTCCAGAGAAGAGAAATAAACTAATGTAACAATAAAAATTCTCTAGTGATAGAATGTAAGTTGTTGGGACAAAAAACCATTACCTACAAAATGTGACAGGTATGAAATCATCATGTGTCTCTATTGATTTATTTAATGCAGCAACGTTAATAACAGATGTTTTTCACTTACCCCGAGGCTACTTTGAAATGCGTAGTTTTCCTCAGGGAAGCTAGTCATCTGGGGGAAGATGAAAAGGACAGGAAATAAAGATTCACAGGTTACTACCATTCCAAAGGATTTACAAGGGTGTTTTTGCTTTTTAAAGTAAGAGATTATGGAAAAGATTATTTCTGGAGAAAGAAATTTTAAATAAGTTGATTTGTTTACTAATAGAATATTTACCTATCAGGTGAATGATATATTTAGGAAAACATATAATTCTATTACCATTTTCGATGAAATTCACAACATTTTCCTCTTCAATCCCTTTCTCTTGCGTCAGCTCCTTGAACTTCTGCAAGCCTTCCTCTCCAATATTTAGTTTAACTGAAAAATACCACGCAGAAAACAGAATTTTAACCTCTTAGATCCCAGAAAATTTTCTCAGTGCAGGAAAAGTAGTTGAGTGTGCAAGACAGATCTTCACTTGTTACAAATTAAGCCTCAAACAATTTGTGTTTCCCATGACACAGATATCTGCTGTCTGTCTTAAGCATTAATTTCTGTCCAACTGTGCAACTAGATCCCCAGCAGTATCAGTAACAGGACCCTTAAAGACTCACAGTAGCTCAATGAATTTGGGGCCCATCCATCAGAGTAAGGAAATGACCTGCTCCTTGACCAGCTTCCCAGTATCTGTAGCTGCCAGTCGGGTCATGTTCTGGACCCAGATAAATAGGAAACAGGGTTCTCCCCTGACAGAGAGACGTGTTCACCACGTCACACGTCATTAATGGGACATAAACTATTGTGCAATAATACACTGTTCTACCCTATCCCTTTCCTGGAGTAGACACCTGATATCCTGCTGCTTCACATACTCTCCTACCTCTCAGTGCTTCTGTGTGCTTATTTGGGGGTGTTATCAGTGTTCATAAAAACAATGGATTTGAAAATTTGAAAGGGATGAAGTTTTATTATAATAGTTTTTGTTCCAAGGCTTAGAGAGTATTGAGAAACTAGTATCAACTGAGGGAATTGAGAGTAGCCTCATTTTAGCCATGGCTTGACATTAATTGAGGTGTTTAAAAAAAAACCAACAACAACTAGAAACCAAAAAAACATTGTAATTTTCCTCCCATTAAAATTTTTAAAAAAATTAAGCTGTTTTTAGTAAAATTCAGCTTATTTCGAAATTTCCACAGGTGAGAATTATTTTTAAATTCCTAATGATCTGATCCCCATACCCCTACAAGCTCCTTTTTCCTGGTAGATTACTTTCTGGAGTCCTAACTCCATGAACGTAAAGAACTAGGACCCTGTAGATTGAGTCATGGATATAGTCACCATATACTGATTTTATGGACAAAAATACAGAAGAAGGAAATGTTGCATGATCGTGTCCACGTGAGCAGGAGGTTGTCATACGTACCAAATAGTCCGGTGAGTGCTGTCTTCTTGCCGTGTTCATCCACGTTGATGTTATGTGCTACTAGAATGTTTCCGGATGCATGCGTAACCTCAAATACATTTTTACCCTCATCTGTGAGAGAAAGAGAAAGATGCATATATACAACCCTGCCTTAATGTATTGTCAGTTGGATGTATTGTGACATTTTGAGGGGCAATGGTACCTGCGATATAGATCTGTGTCTCACTCCACGGGTAAGCTGAATGCTATGGTTGTTATGGCAGCAAGCGAAACAGAGAAGACTTCTATTCCGAAATTTTCTAACAGTTGATTGGATACTGTAGTATCCAATTAAGTTGTAGTCAAATAGGTACCCTTCAGGCCCCGTAAAATTAGAAATATATTTTGGAGCTGTTATAAAGAACCTAGAGATATAAATGTTAGCCAGCAACCCCATGGCTTTCAACAGAAGCTGCCTTGAAGATTGAACTCAGGATCATTTCTTTGGATTTATTCATCCACTGAGCCTCGGATGGATTGAGATGTTTTAAGATTTTCTTTTAAGTGAATGATACTGATGTGCATACTTTAGACTCAGGAGACATCAATTCATAAGCCTATTGTAAATGATCTATGGAAACCATATGAAATACAGGTCTCCATGTGCTATATCACTGGGTAACACTCATAAATGAGTGGAGACCTCCAAGATGTTTGTTTGAACCCTTGTCTCGTGACAAAATAAAGTGCTTGGAGATCTGAGGGACAGGAGCATGCTCACTTCTCTGACTGTTCGTAGGAGTATAATTCAGCTGTGTGGGATTACTGAAGGAAGTTGTGCCAAGATTTCCACCCGACCATACTCTGACCAGTGAAATACTCATACTTACACTCAACAGCATAAGTGCCATCATCTTGCTTTATTCCTGTGACGTGTTTATATTCCCATTTTCCCTTGTGTCTTAAAAACAAAACACATTCAAGCAGGCTGATTAAAGTCACGAAAAAAATTTTGATATAAAATTAGGATTTTCTTTGTTTCTCTACAAAGATTAAGTGTGATGTGTAAGCTTAGTGCCTGTAATAATGTGACCTTCAAAAGAGAGGAAACATGTTCTCTGAGGACAAGTCACTATCAAGTGACAAAAAGGTCTATTAAATCTGAGCCGTAGTTCCAAAGATAAACCTCAAATACAGGGTAAATCATATTAAGGCAGAATATGGAAGAATCTAGAATTTTAGAAAAATAAAAGAATACTTGTTTTTAAAAAATACTTAGTGTAAATAGTTGTGGTCATCACGACAGACCTTGGGTGTTCTCATAACCTGGGCAATGATTGATTAAATAATACAATAGGAAAAAAAATATTAGGAACACTTAGGAAAAGAAATATTTAATTTTATGAAGACACACACTCTTCTTCCATCCCAGAAGGAATGGAATTAAACACTGAAAGACACAAATGGGGGGACCAGACTCAGGGCATAACAATATAAGCATATGTGTGCGTGTGTGTTTCCTAAGACACAAATGTTAAGACCTATATATGCACAAGGAAACACACACTCACACATATGCTTATATTGTTATGCCCTGAGTCCAGTCCCCCCATACTGGTAGAATAAGACACTCGCAGCAATGCAAAAGTAAGAATGGGGTTTATTTCTAGCTCGAGCTAGGGATCATGCCTCCTCCAGCGCAGTGGAGTGCGGACAAGAGCCCTGAGCCCAGGTCACATCAGTTTTATAGTCTCAGATTACATAAGCACCTATTTTTGTTCAAAAGATCAAGCTGGCAGAAGCTCATTGACCAGTTTATGCGCCCGCGTGGGGTATTTCTGGGGGATTTCCCTTTTTCCTCTGATTGGCCTGATTTTTGGCGCCGGCGGGACTTTTTTAGGGAGGAGTTTCTTAATTTTGGCGCCAGCGGGATTTTATTAGGGAGGAGTTTCTGTGAACTTAGCCTCCACCCTGTCTCCAGGAAATCGAAACATGGGCCTAAGGAAGGTCTCAGGCCTATCACGGCTACTCAGATGTTAGGGCTGCTAACAATATAATGTAAGGAGATTGTATATGTGTCCCTCTTTCTTTTAATGAGTTGATGCGAGTGGAGCTTCTGGAACACCCCTCCCTCAAGCCAAAGCTCCAGGACATTCCCTGGAGGCTCACAGGCGAATTGCACCCCCAGCTCAGAGACCCTGCTCAGCCCCACAACTCAGGGCGTCATTCTCTCAACGCATCCAGAGAGCTCCCTGCAGACGGGGAAGACACACCCTCCCCGAGGCTCGGGGTTTGCGTGTGTTTTCCTTCTGGGTGATTTTTACTTACTTGACATAGAAGTAGAAGTCTACTGTGCCCTGTTCATCATCAAACAGAAGTTTGTGGAAGTAAACTCTGAATGGCCCATTGGGCTTGATCTTCTCCAGGTTGCTGGATGCAATGTACACGGTTCTCCATTGCCCTGAAAGCTGACAGCAAAATTCCCCTTCAAACGTGTAGTCCTTCTCTTTTTCTTTCATCCAGCCTCTTTAGGCATGAGTTTCCCATCCGTCGTGCAAATCAGAGACATAATCAAAATGGACTGGACAAAGTAGGGTTTATAAAATACGGTAAAAGTGAAATTAGAGTGAAAGAAGCAATTGAGACATTTCTGAGAGAGCTTGGCCTCTGATGTCAAATACAGGATCTCGAATCCAACAGCTGTTTGGCTGGTCCGCTTTCTCTATTACTCAAGCAGAAAAAATGCACAAGAGGAGACTAGTACACAGTAGAGATGAGACAGGCATGAAGCAGAACAGGGATAGAGCCAGTAAATGGAGCAACATTGGAAATGGAGGGAGATGGCTCACATTATGGATTCACGATGACAAACTCACAAAAGGAACACATACACACACAGACACACTCCAAGACCTCCCCCCAGACCGGACCATCCCTGGTACCTCTGAGAGACTTGGCTGAGCTTCCTCTTCTTGGGCAGCACAAACCGCACCAAGTAGTAAACTCAGGAAGAGGACCTTCATCTTGATGCTCCCGTTGTCTTTCTTCTGTCGAGGATGAGGGTGTCCCAGTAGCTGGAGAGGATGGAAACTGGTGCCACTTTTATAGGACTGATATGCTGGCGTGATGTGTCATGAACCAATGGTTATTCTTCCCAAGACCAAGGTTACACAGAACTCATCTTCAGTATCCTGTTTGGCAGGAGCCATCTTTTATGTCATTTTGTCATTTTTATCATGACAATTGTTTTAGGAGAAGCTTGAGGGAATCTAGACATTTGACCTTTAGAGTGAATGAGAACTCACAAAACACATCCGCTATTTCAAGGTCAGGAATATTTATTTTCCTTTATATCCTGAGATCAAACTGGGATGTGCTGTCCAAGGTACATATCCCCCACTCCTGTATTGTTTCCGTAACATTTAGATAGTTTAAAATATTTTTTTCTAAAATTAAATTGAGTGTGTCATTTAATAAACTGAAAGATATTTCCCACGAGACTATTGGAAAGCCTCCTATTTCTCTGGGGTGACAAATATGTCAAAATAGAGTCTTTGTCACTTCCTCCAGCCTCACAGCAGACTCTGTCCTTCTTATAACTAAGAGGAGGACATGATCAGTGCTCCTTAACCTCATGCCCTAGGAAGTTTGTCAGCAATTTATTTCCAGCTGGACCTGTGAAGGATCTTGAATCCAGAGCCAAGGGTCATTCAGTCACATGCATAGGTGCATGGCTTCAGCAGAAGTGGTCCCCGTTAACACCATCTATTGGACAAGGAAGAAGGGTTAGAAGGATTGCGTATACTGGCCCCAAGTGAGTTTAGAACTCACCCCACACCCCAAATCTGTGACTGTCCCTGAGACCTGTGGTGTCAGGGAAAGACAACCATCAGGGTTCAGTTAGAGAAACCGGAATGTACAAAGATGGAAGGTAGACATGCATGTTGGTGTCAAGAGAGACCCACCTAGAATCAGGGTAACACAGAGGAGGGGCCTCTCTCAGTGGTCAACCTGGCTGTAGATTTCAGCATAGCTTCCAAGGGCGCCCCATTAGTCTGAATCAGGAAAGACGAATCATTTGTTCCTAAATGTCAAGGAGACACTTTGAGGGGCACAGAGCACCTGTAAATGACATATCAGCACTCAGTGTGAGTCTCAAGTGATACTGCTGAAAATCATCACCACTTGGAGCTTCCTTTGAGCTCATATTTTCCATTGAGAACCTCTCGAAGCTCTCCAGGAGAAGAGGAAAAGAGAGATATGAAAAGGAAAAAAGTAACATATCCATAAATCTCCTAATACTTGTGGAAACTTTTTGGCTTGTTGCAGGGTGACTTGAAGAGGAGTACATTTCCTACAAATATCAGAAAGGACCGGTCCCATAAAGAAAGGTCCCAGTGTGTCTCACCACTCTGCACCATTTTATTTGTTTTGGGTTTTTTTGTTCCCATATTGGTATTTGTCAATCAGTGTCATTTTTTCTTTTTTATCAAACATGTTAGTTTTCTGAATGATGGATGCTTCCTTCCTTTCTGGACATTTCAATCAATCAGCCTCTTGACGTAATCCTTGATCAAAATGTGTTGCTAACATCAGTTAGATAGAAGTTGGAGTTTTCCACCTCCTCCACCCTACTGTAATAACGGGTGAGTGTTAGCTGATGTTAGGTTAGAAACAAAAGCCATCATCAGCAACAGTAAAACCCCTGACTGACCCTTCTGAAGCTGTGTGCAAGGAGGCAGAGAAAAGCTTAATTTCTCTGCACAGTGTCTTGATTTCCACTTCGTCTGACAGTCACAAACTAGAAATAAGTTCAGGACCGTGTGCTATAAACACTTATCTCTATATCGTCATCATAAAGAACGTGTGTTCTGTAAGGTTCTTCCTGTCCACACTTGGGCCTGAATTCAATGAATACAGATTGAGTGCCAACAAGAGCTGAGCCTCAGAATTCAGCAGGAAGCAGACAGACTCAGTAGATCATCCTGTGAGCTGCCTCATGTGAAAGGAGTCAGATGCATATGAATACAAGCCAACAAAGAATTGCCCAGTAAATCCCTCTTTAGAAGTAGTAGGAAAAGAATTTTTTTAAAAAAATGGAAAGTTGAAGGTAAGAGTGTGTTTGGGCTCCTGTTTGGTAACGAGGGAATATTTCCATAGAGAAGGTTTTGAGTGATGTTCTGAGGAAGAAAAGCAATGACCAACCTAGAAAGCATATTAAAACAGAGACATTACTTTGCCAACAAAGGTCCATCTAGTCAAAGCTATGGTTGATCCAGTAGTCATGTATGGATGTGAGAGTTGGACTACAAAGAAAGCTGAGCCCAGAAGAATGGGTGAATTTAACTCAGATGACCATTATATCTACGACTGTGGGCAGGAATCCCTTAGAAGAAATGGAGTAGCCATCATGGTCTACAAAAGAGTCCAAAATGCAGTACTTGGATGCAATCTCAAAAACTACAGAATGATTTCTATTCATTTCCAAGGCAAACCATTCAATATTACAGTATTCCAAGTCTATGCCCCAAACAGTAATGCTGAAGAAGCCGAAGTTGAACAGTTTTATGAAGAACTACAAGACCTTTTAGAACTAACACCCAAAAAAGATGTCCTTTTCATTATAGGGGACTGGAATGCAAAAGTAGGAAGTCAAGAAACACCTGGAGTAACAGGAAACTTTGGCCTTAGAGCATGAAACGAAGCAGGGCAAAGGCTAGTAGAGTTTTGCCAAGAGAATGCACTGGTCATAGCAAACACCCTCTTCCAACAACACAAGAGAAGAGTCTACACATAGACATCACCAGATGGTCAACACTGAAATCAGATTGATTATATTCTTTGTAGCCAAAGATGGAGAAGCTGTATACAGTTAGCAAAAACAAGACCAGGAGCTGACTGTGGCTCAGATCATGAATTCCTTATTGCCAAATTCAGACTGAAATTGAAGAAAGTAGGGAAAACCATTAGACCATTCAGATATGACCTAAATCAAATCCCTTATGATTATACACTGGAAGTAAGAAATAGATTTAAGAGTCTAGATCTGATAGACAGAGTGCCTGATGAACTCTGGACGGAGATTCGTGACATTGTACAGGAGACAGGGACCAAGACCATCCCCATGGAAAAGAAATGCAAAAAAGCAAAATGGCTCTCTGAGGCAGCCTTACAAATAGCTGTGAAAAGAAGAGAAGTGAAAAGCAAAGGAGAAAAGGAAAGATATAAGCATCTGAATGCAGAGTTCCAAAGAATAGCAAGGAGAGATAAGAAAGCCTTCCTCAGCGATCAATGCAAAGAAATAGAGGAAAA
This sequence comes from Moschus berezovskii, assembly GCF_049115385.1. Lineage (NCBI taxonomy): Eukaryota > Metazoa > Chordata > Mammalia > Artiodactyla > Moschidae > Moschus > Moschus berezovskii. The sequence goes on along the minus strand of NC_142488.1, from coordinate 2,886,664 downwards.
CAACAGAATAGGAAAAACAAGAGATCTTCTCAAGAAAATTAGAGATATCAAGGGAACATTTCATGCAAAGATGGGCTCGATAAAGGACAGAAATGGTATGAACCTAACAGAAGCAGAAGATATTAAGAAGAGGTGGCAAGAATACACAGAAGAACTGTACAAAAAAGATCTTCACTACCAAAATAATCACGATGGCGTGATCACTCACCTGGAACCAGACATCTTGGAATGTGAAGTCAAGTTGGCCTTAGAAAGCATCATTAAAAACAAAGCTAGTGGAGGTGATGGAATTCCAATTGAGTTATTTCAAATCCTGAAAGATCATGCTGTGAAAGTGCTGCACTCAGTATGCCAGCAAATTTGGAGAACTCAGCAATGGCCACAGGACTGGAAAAGGTCAGTCTTCATTCCAATCCCAAAGAAAGGCAATGCCAAAGAATGCTCAAACTACCGCACAATTGCACTCATCTCACACGCTAGGAAAGTCATGCTGAAAATTCTTCAAGCCAGGCTTCAGCAATATGTGAACCATGAACTCCCAGATGTTCAAGCAGGTTTTAGAAAAGGCAGAGGCACCAGAGATCAAATTGCCAACATCCGCTGGCTCATAGAGAAAGCAAGAGAGTTCCAGAAAAACATCTATTTCTGCTTCATTGACTATGCCAAAGCCTTTGACTGTGTGGATCACAATAAACTGTGGAAAATTCTGAACGAGATGGGAATCCCAGACCACCTGACCTGCCTCTTGAGAAACCTGTATTCAGGTCAGGAAGCAACAGTCAGAACTGGACACGGAACAGCAGACTGGTTCCAAATAGGAAAAGGAGTACGTCAAGGTTGTATATTGTCACCTTGCTTATTTAACTTATATGCAGAGTACATCATGAGGAACGCTGGGCTGGAAGAAGCACAAGCTGGAATCAAGATTGCCGGGAGAAATATCAATCACCTCAGATATGCAGATGACACCACCCTTATGGCAGAAAGTGAAGAGGAACTCAAAGGCCTCTTGATGAAAGTGAAAGAGGAGAGTGAAAAGGTTGGCTTGAAGCTCAACATTCAGAAAACAAAGATCATGGCATCTGGTCCATCACTTCATGCGAAATAGAAGGGGAAACAGTGGAAACAGTGTCAGACTTTATTTTGGGGGGCTCCAAAATCACTGCAGATGCTGATTGCAGCCAAGAAATTAAAAGACGCTTACTCCTTGGAAGGAAAGTTATGACCAACCTAGATAGCATATTAAAAAGCAGAGACATTATTTTGCCAACCAAGGTCCGTCTAGTCAAGGCTATGGTTTTTCCCGTGGTCATGTATGGATGTGAGAGTTGGACTGTGTAGAAAGCTGATCGCCGAAGAATTGATGCTTTTGAACTGTGGTGCTGGAGAAGACTCTTGAGAGTCACTTGGACTGCAAGGAAATCCAGCCAGTCCATTCTAAGGGAGATCAATCCTGGGTGTTCATTGGAAGGACTGATGCTAAACCTGAAACTGCAATACTTTGGCCACCTCATGCGGCGAGTTGACTCACTGGAAAAGACTCTGATGCTAGGAGGGATTGGGGGTAGGAGGAGAAGTGGACGACAGAGAATGAGACAGCTGGATGGCATCACCAACTTGATGGACATGAGTTTGAGTGAACTCCGGGAGTTGGTGATGGACAGGGAGGCCTGGTGTGCTGTGGTTCATGGGGTCTCAAAGAGTCGGACACGACTAAGAGACTGAACTGAACTGAACCCCGAAGAACTGATGTTTTTGAACTGTGGTGCTGGAGAAGATTCTTGAGCGTCCCTTGAACTGTAAGGAGATCCAGCCGGTCAATCCTAAACAAACTCAGTCCTGAATATACGTTGGAAGGACTGATTCTGAAGCTGAAGCTCTGATACTTTGGCCACCTGATGATTCTGAGCAAGCTCCAGGAGTTGGTGATGGACAGGGAAGCCTGGTGTTCAGCGGCCCATGGCGTCACAAAGAGTCGGACATGACTGAGTGACTGAACTGGAATGACTTGAGGATAGTTGGAAGTGTGAGTCAAGTGTGAAGCTGTGAGAAGAACACAGCACAACTCACAAAACATACAGATTGTTTTGAAAGGTCCCCTTTGTTGGATGTATCTATCAAAATTCTACGGACATACCACCCTGAATGTGCCCAGACTCGTTTGATGGGCTTCCCTGTGGCTCAGACTGTAAGTGTCTGCCTACAATGTCGAAGACACAGGTTCTATCCCAGGATCGGGAAGATCCCCCGGAAAAAGAAATGGCAACCCTCTCCAGTATTCTTGCCAGGAGAATTCTCCATGCCCAGAGGAGCTTAGCAGGTTACAGTCTATGGGGTCAGAAATAGTCGGACGTGAATGAGTGACTAACATCACACACACACACACATGGAATTTGCTACACCATTGCTTCTGTTTTATATTTTGGTTTTTCGGCTGCGAGGCATATGGGATCTTACTTCACCAATCAGGAATCAAACCAGCACCCCCTCTTTTGGAAGGCAAAGTGCTAATGACTGGGCCATCAGGGAAGGCCACAGAAGTGTGTTCACTTTGATAAGGCATTCCATTTGAAGAAATTATGACACAGTTGACAATTTAAAAAAAAAAATTCATTGGTGTGTTGATTGTGGTGTTGAAACATTTAGAAATAAATTTAACCATCTTGTAGCTATGATACATTCATAATGGTAAATATAGATCTTGGATTCATACATTAGATCTCTAAGTCAATACAATCTGTAGAAATAGTAGTACCTAAGCAGGAATATGATTCTCTTTATAGTTTAACTCATGCATGTTTAAGAAAAGACTGCTTTTTGTTGCATTCATTTGTTTGTGCATTAATGAAAAAACAGGCTTATGTCTATAGACTTGTTATAAGACTTCTATTTGAATACAATAGCTTCATGCTGCTGTGTTAACTTCTGCTGTACAGCAAAGTTAATCAGGTGTACATGTACATCTACAGTTTTGTTTTTTTTTTTAATTTCCATCCCCTTTAAGTCACCATGGAGCATTGAGCAGAGTTCCCTGTGCTCTCATAGAGTCTCATTACTTATCTATTTTATACATTATATCAGTAGAGTATTTGTGTCAATCCCCATCTCCCAATCCATCCCACCCTCCCCTTCCCCCTAAGTGTCCATGGATTTGTCCTATGCATCTGTGTCTGTATTTGTGCCCTGGAACTAGGATCTTCTCTATCACCTTTTTAGATGCCACATGTAATGCATGAGTTAATATATGATATTTGTTTTTCTCTTTCTGACTTACTTCACTCTATATAACTCAGTCTATAGTTCCATCTACATCTCTGCAAATGGCTGAGTAGTATTCCATTGAGTATATACGGTATCCTTTCCTGGGAAACCCCATGGTCAGAGGAGCCTGGTGGTCTACAGTCCATGAGGTCACAGAGAGACAGACATGACTTACTGATTAAACAACAAAAATCACCTATTTATCCATTCCTCTCTTGGTAGACATTTAGATTGCTTCCATGTCCTGGCTATTGTAAATAGTGCTGCTGCATTGGGGTGCATGTACGTTTTGGAATGATAGCTTTCTCTAGGTATACAGAATTTTACCAAATCTGTCAGAATTACCTAATTCTGTCTAGGGAATTAAGGAACAAATTAGAATGGAAAACAGCTTATGAACTCATATGATCATGTGTCTATGGCTGGCTTTCTAGAAGCTTCGTGATACTTATTTAATTCTTGGTTTTGAGTTCAGTCATCTTAACTTTCAACTTTACAGAGCATTCTACTCAATTTCTTTAATAGATAAAGGACTGCCACATTTTCTGTTTATCAAGTATGAATTTCAGTAATACATCTTTCAAGTAATGTGTCCGTTTCATCAGGAGCATTAATTCCAATAACATAAACCTGTTTATAGCTTTCTCACCCTCTTTATCTGTGTGGTATGTGGTGAAAATTCATTTTTTTAGTAAATAGAGTTATCTAAATACACAGTCCACATAATTTAGGTAATTATATCAGGCATGAGGCTTAGTGAGTAATGAGTCATTCTCTGAACTAAAATTTAAGAAAAATCGTCCCTGCATCAAGGAGAGACCATTCATGATGAATAAAACACGAGCAAGTGCTTCCTTTCATCTACCATTATTCACACATAAAACTATTCCTTCTTGCCTAAAGTTCCTTTCCTTTTATGAATAGGAAATTGGAGGATTGCACCCATTAACAGAAAGTAAATCATTTTTTATAGTATTCAGAATGCTTAGGTTAAAGGAAATGTTTTAAAGGACACAGAAAAATTATATGGTTTTACAGAGGAAAGAGTTGACTCACTGGAAAGACTCTGATGCTGGGAGGGATTGGGGGCAGGAGGAGAAGGGGACGACAGAGAATGAGATGGCTGGATGGCATCACTGACTCTGTGGACATGAGTTTGAGTGAACTCCGGGAGTTGGTGATGGACAGGGAGGCCTGGCGTGCTGTGATTCATGGGGTCGCAAAGAGTCGGACACGACTGAGCGACTGAACTGAACTGAACTGAAATACACGCAGTCACTCAGATAAGTGTGTGTGTGTGTGTGTGTGTGTATAGAGATATCAGTATTTTTGTCCTGTATATGTGAGGTCTTGTCTTTCAATATCCTTTAAGAGTGTTATGCCCTTTCTCTGTGTTCAGTTGCCTCTGTGTGTTTCCATCCATACAATTCAGCATTTCCCGATGTACTGTGAAGACAAAGTCAGAACTCCAACTGTATGCACTCTGCTATACATGTGGGAGAACTTAAAGGAAACCCTTGACCTCCATTACTATGCTCTAAAGCATAGAAACTTTTATTGCTGGTGCATTTGAGATTGGCCAGCTGTAGACCTTTGGAGGCTGTGTCTTTGTAGGAACTATAACATTTATTCTGCTAAATATCACTCAGGTCTAGTGTTATTTTCTGAGGACTTGGACCAAATCTCTGAGCTTTCATCCAACCCTTGGAATATGTTTTAAATCTTGTGGGTGGATGATCTTTTAGATTATAAGCATCTCAAGAACCACGGGGGCTGTGCAACATCCTCTGTCCATGACAGTGGGGATGCCCAGTCCTTCCAAATCCTGGCATCCACTTCTCATCTTCTTATGAGAAGGATGGAAGACGATGGAAGACAATCTTCAGATTCGTGAACAGTTACAACTGCCTGTATGAATCTGTCAATCATCTTGTTCTTGCAGATATTGCACGGACTTCATGGTCTTATGAATTGGCCAAGGCTCGGCTCCTGCACACCTTTGATTCATAGTGATCCAAAAGGTAAGAAACATCAGTCCTTCAGCTCAGTTGCAGAAGTGCTGGTGCCATCAGAATACTGATTTATCCTGTCTTGCCCCATGGCATCTTCCACTTTTTCTCTATGAAGATCAGAGAGTGGAACACAAGCTCCTTTCCCTGTGATGAATAAGATGCTTCCTAGGGACACTGTTCTGCAGCAGACTGGCCTGTCCCACTGTAGTAAGAGGATCCATAACCATGTCCCCTGTCCCGTGATGGTTTAGTACTTTTTCTTCTTCTCTACTGGACACCACTAGGACATCTCCTTTTACTCCTCTTAAGAATTGTGTCTGATGGAGCACCTGTCTTTTAAAGCGATATGTTTCTGGATGGTTAATTTAATGTGCTTATTTGTGTGTTTTGAAATGGGAGCTTTCGGTACCGACACACATAACTCAGGTGTGTATTAAACTAATTTATTTAACACTCAGAAATCAAACACCACCAAGCAGGGCATGATTAGTGACCTGGAGAGATGAGATAGGAACCGGAGTATGAGTGTGAAGGGAGAAGGATCGTGTTAATCAGGAACCAGGAAAGTCGTCTTCATGTCATTGATCTTGATTCCATGCAGAAGATGACGTGTCTGGCTCAGTGACTCTTTCTGTAGGTGAATAAACAGAACCAGAGGTTTAGTAGAGTTAATTGTGTGATGGCTGACAGGAGTGAGCCTGCGGCAGTAGACTGTCCAGGGTACAGGGAGCTGTCCAGTGTCACAATCCTGGTGGACCTCACTACTTCACATCTCTGTGATGCAGGTGGGTGTCCATGTGGAATCTCCCCCAAGATGTCCATATGGGGTGACCTTTACCATTGGGGATTGATTGTAGGAAGAATGATTTCAGGATGCATGTTCAGGCTCGGTAAGTGGAGCACTTGTGTGCCTCTAGTCACACAAATCTCGTCTTTGGGTTCATCAAGAATTCATTTTCTAATATTTATGTTACACTGGATTATAGTTGATTAGCTATGATGTGTTAGTTTCAGGGGTATATCAATGTGATTAGTTTAAACATAAACACATTAATATCTATTCCTTTTCTGAGTGCTTTCTTATTTACGTTTTCTCAGAGTATTGTATGTAGTTCTCTGTGGTATACAATAAAATCTTTTTGTCTGTCCATCCTGTATATATTACTTTGCATCTGCTAATCCTGAACTCTCAGTTCTTCTCTTCACCAAGCCCACCCCCCACGTGGCAGCCACCAGTCTGCCCTCCATGTCTGTGAGTCTATTTCTATATTGTAAATAATTTTTATTCATGCCATGTTTTAGATGCCACATATAAGTGATATCAAGTGATGTTTGTCTTTCCCTTTCAGACTTACTCAGATTGAAAATCTGTAGGTCCGTCCATGTTGCTCCAAATGGTATGATTTCATTCTTTATTATGGCTGATTAATGCTTTATTGTATATATGAAGCACATTTTTTTTTCATATTAATCTGGAAGCAGTGTGGTTTTCTGAGGCTGTCTTACTTTAGAATGTTTAAATATCTCCCTTTAAGGAAATCACCTCGTTAAGGCAAAAGTGAAAGTCACTCAGTTGTGTCTGACTCTTTGCTAACCCATGGAGTATAGAGTCCATGGAATTCTCTAGGCCAGAATACTGGAATGGGTAACCTTTCCCTTCTTCAGCAGATCTTCCCAACCAGGGAATTGAACCAGGGTCTCCTGCATTGCAGGCGGATTCTTTACCAACTGACCTATCAGGGAAGCCCCTGATAGGGAATAGAATTCAAATCCACGTTTCAGACAGTGTGCTTGGAAGGCCTTTAGATTCTGCCAGAATCGTGTGAGACTAAACACTGATCTTGTAGAAATAAATTCTGAGCTCTCTTCAATCCTGGTTCTTCTGGAGGAGGGAAGTGTGTGGACAACCACGAGGTCAGGACAGATGGGAACACTAATTAGTTCCCACCAGCTTGCAGGGATTCCTGCTTTTCTCTGACGACTCTGGTCTGCAAGATTCCTGCAGGATAAAGCTCTCTCACCAAAGCTGCTCAGCATTAATCAACCAACCCGTTTGCAATTTAACATGGTTCAAGAGAAGAGAATTAAAGTAACAGACAAAGTTCTTTAGGATAGAATGTAAGTGTTTGGAATATAATCCTTACCTGAATAATTTGCTAGGTATGAAATCACTATGTGTGCTTTTTGACTTATTTAGTGGAACAATATTGGTAACAGACCATTTTCACTTACACTCACCTTCTTTTGAACTCCGTAGTTTTGCACAGGGAGGACACTCATCTAGCAAAAAATCAAAAGGACAGAAAGAAATGATCCATCAATTACTACCATTGCCCTGGATTTCCAAGGCTGTTTTTTTTTTTTTTTTTTTTAAGTAAGGGATTATGAAAACCATTATCTATGAACAAAGAAAATTTGAATAAATTGATTTGTTTCCTATTAGTATAATTACATGCCAAGGAAATTATATATTTAGGAAAAAGTATAATTCCATTACCAGTCTCGATGATGTTCCAAACATTTTTATCTTCAATCTTCTTTTCTTTTACCAACTCATTGAACTTCTCCAAGGCTTCAGCTTCAATATCATTTACCTTAACTGAAAAACACCACACAGAAAGCAGAATTTTTGCCCCTTAGAACCCAGAGAAACTTCTGAACGCAAAACAAAAAGTTTAGTGTGCAAGTCAGACCTTCCCTTGATATAAATTAAGCCTCAGTTTCCACTTCCCATGACACAGATGTCTGCTGTCTGTCTTAGCAATTAATCCCTGTCGAACTTTATCTAGACTCCCACCAGCATCAACAGAAGGGCCCCAAAGACTCAAAGGAGCTCCATGAATTTGGGGCTCCATCCATCACAGGAGGATCCTACTTGCTCCATGACCTACTTCCTAATACCTGTATCTGTCATTCAGGTCTTATTCTGAACCAAATAAATAAGAAACACCATTCTGCTCTGACAGAACCACACTCACCATGTCACACATAATCATGGGAGATAATTTATTGGTTAATTAACTCACGCCTCAATGCCTGTTCAGAAATAGATTCATCTTCTGCTACTGGTATTCACACTTCTCAGTACTTCTATGTGGTTACGTGGGGGTGATGTCAATGTTTATAAGAACAATGCATTTGAAAAATTGATCAGGATGAAGATTTATTATAAAAGTTTCTGTTCCAAGGTTTAGAGTAAACTAGAACCCTGGTATAATATGAAGAAATTGAGAGAAGCCTCATTGTCACCACCATTGAAATTAGAGTGTTAAAAAGAAAAAACTAGAAACCAACACAGTATTGCAATTATCCTATTAAAAATTTTAAAAATATTAAATATTTTTAGTAAAACTCAACTTTTTTATGTTTTAGTATTGAGAGTGAAAATTATTAGAAACAGCTGATGATCTGATTCTCCTCACCTGAACAAGCTCCTTTTTGTTCGTAAATTTTGTTCCAGGGCCCTTAACTCACTGAAAAAAGAGGCAGGCCTTGTAGACTGCATAATGGATATTTTCACCAAACACTGATATTCTGAATAAAAGTACTGGCAATGGAAATGTTCCATGAGAATTTCGATGTGAATAAGACAGTATCATACGTACCAAATATTACAGCAAATCTTGTCTTCGTATCTTTATACACATTTTCAACACATGCTACCAAAACTTTGTTGGACTTGTAAACAATTTCAAATACATTTGTACCCTCATCTGTGAAAGAGAGAAAAGATACATGTATATGGCCTTCAGTTCAGTTCATTTCAGTCGCTCGGTCATGTCCGACTCTTTGCGACCCCATGAATCACAGCACGCCAGGCCTCCCTGTCCATCACCGACTCCCGGAGTTCACTCAAACTCATGTCCATCGAGTCGGTGATGCCATCCAGCCATCTCATTCTCTGTCGTCCCCTTCTCCCCCCTCCCCCAATCCCTCCCAGCATCAGAGTCTTTTCCAGTGAGTCAATTCTTCGCATGAAGTGGCCAAAGTATTGGAGTTTCAACTTGAACATCAGCCCTTCCAATAAACACTCAGGATTGATCTCCTTTAGAATGGTTGGCGTTCCTTGCAGTCCAAGGGATACCTTCATTTATTGTCAGTCAGATTCATGGTGGCAAATTGAGGATATTAGCAATGGTGCATATTGCATTGATCCATCTTTCACTCCATGTGTGGGCTGAATGCTGCAATTGTTAGGACATCAAGGAAAGCAAGCAAGACTTTTTCATTCCCCCTTCTCAAACAATCGACCTGATACATGTCAATTGTAGTCAAATATGTACTCCTTAGGCCATGTAAAATTAGGAATGCTGTTTATGTCATTATAAAGAATTTAGGGATATAAATCTTAGCCAGCATCCCCATGGCTTTGAACAGAATCTACCTTTATGGTTGGACTGAGGACGATTTCCTTGGGCTCAGGTTCATTCACTTTACCTTGGATTGATGAAGATATTTTAAGATTGTTTTTAAAAAGTGAGTGACAATGAAGTGCAGACTCATAATGGACGCTTGAGATGTCAGTTTGTAAGGCCGTTTTAAAGTGTCTATGATAACCGAAGGAAATAGAGGTCTACACAGGTTATTCTTAATGAGTGACACTCATAATTGGGAGGAGACCTCCAAGCAGTGTGTTTGAACCCTTATCTCATGCCAAAATAAACTGATTGGAAATCTTAGGGACTGCAGCCTACTCATCCCTCTGATTGCTATTAGGAGTAGAATTCAGATATGTGAGCTTATTGAATGTAGTGTGCCAAAATTTCCACCCAAACATACTTTTTGACCAATGAAACACTCATACTTACACTCAACAGTATACGTGTTGCTGGCTTTCTTTTTTCCCCTGACATGTTTTTCTACCCATTTTCCATTCACCCTTAAAAACAAAACATATGCGATGTGGTTAATCACAGCAATGAAAACCTTTGACATACAAGTAGAATTTTCTTTGTTTCTCCTCAAAGATTATGTGTGAGGTGTCACCAGAGTACACAGAGCAATGTGACCTTTTAAAAGAGAAGAAATACATTTTCTAAGGTCAAGTCACTATCATGAGACGGGGTGGTTTGTCCTTACATTAAATCTGAGTGGCAGTTTCAAAGATAAACTGCAGATACAAAACAAGTCGTGTTGAAAGCCAGATAAACATGGAGACATATAGAATTTTAAGAAAAAACTAACAGAAAACCCCTTTTATTTTTTTATTAGACAAATTTTATTTTATTTTAATAATTTATTTACTTTAATTGGAGGCTAATTACTGGAAAACACCTTTTAAAAATGAATCCCTGGAAACAGACATGTATTGCCACCATGACAGACCCTGTGAGTTCTCACAACCCAGGCACTAATTCATCAGAGAACATATTAAGAAAAAATTCATAAAAATTAGAGAAAGAAATGTTTGATTTTATCAAAACACACACTGTTCTTCCATCACAGCAGCAAAAGAGGGTTAAATATTGAAAGTCACATGTGTGTATATGTGCACATTGACACAGAAAAACAAACACACAGATACACATGACATGCTTATATGACATAAGGAAAAAATATATAATATACTATAAATATATATTGTCACTATATAACAAAAGACTTTGACTTCACATATATCACGTGTGAAAAAAGGTGTATTTGTCACCTAGCATACACATGAAACAAATATTAAATGGACAATAATCCAACAAAAATTGGATTAACTTTTGGTCAGATACCTTGGAAAATAGTTTCCACGATGAATTGTGTTCACTGTTATTATGAAACGGCATTGAAGTTACTCAAAACAACCAAATTCGGAAGAAAATGCAGTTTGCTATAACTGCAAAATATACAAAATGTTATCTATGCAAACAATACCCTTTCACTTGGCTTGAGAAATGTGACTCTCTACATACGCAGACACAGAGATAAACTTTTAAATATTCATGCTGATGGGGAAAATGATGCAGGGCTCACACTCTTGTCATCTGAAGTTTTAGAAGAGGAGAGAATAGTAAGATCCATTATTACCTGTGGCTCAAAGGGTAGATATTTAATGGTGAGGAAAAGGAGATTTTTGGCAGAGATGGCGGAATTTTAGAACTGGACTGTGGCGGTCGCGAAAAAGGTGTACTTCTGACAAAACACACTGAACTATGCCCTCCACAAAGGTGCATATAATTACACCCAAATACACTTCAGTAAAGTTGTTTTCAGAAAGTGTAGCCTCATGCCAATACAAACATAAAACTCAAAAATTGTAAAAATAGCCAAGAGAAAGATAATATGGTGTTCTTTTAAAAATTAGTGAAAACAGACTGTTATATCTCCTGACATAGGATATATTTAAGTCTGTACACTTATATCTATATGTGTGGTTATAGTTTGTTTGCAAGTGCACTCTAGATATATACATAGGCAATATATGATATATAAAATTTATATGTTAATATGTCTCTAAACCAATCTCTCCAAGCATAAACCTCTTAGTTATTTCTTAGTGTTTTTAAACCTGAATATACATCCCTGAGTTTGCATGCTCTCAGTAAACCATCTGCAGTGTAGTGGACATTCCCTGAGTGGTCCTTGGGGCTGGGAGTCTTTAGTAAACTCAGTGCTGATGAAACCTCCCGTGAGGAAGCCCCGAGGGTAGAGCTCACTGTGTGCTCTCCCCCTGCCCTCAGCTTCTGGGCTTAGTGGGAACCCTCTGTTACAAATTCCGCAGGAAGGGCTCAAGCCCCTGGTGGGGACTGTGGGTTCCAGGACTCTTCCCGCTGCCAAGTCCCTCTTTTCTTTAATGAGCAGATGCCAGTGGAACTTCTGGGAACCCCCATCCCCATTCTAAGCAAAGGTTCCAGGACGTTCCCTGGAGGCTCTCAGGGGAACTGCCCCCCTCCAGCTCAGAGACCCTGCTCAGCCCCACAGCTCAGGGCGTCCTACTCTCAACATCACCCAGAAAGCTCCCTGCAGATGGTGAAGACACACCCTCCCTCAGGCTCGGGGTTTGTAGGTGTTTTCCCTCTGGGTTATTTCTACTTACTTGACAAAAAAGTAGAAGTCTACCGTGCTCTTTGTATCATCAAACACGATACGACACAAGTAAACCCTGAAAGGCGCGTTCTCGGCGGTCTTTGCCTTGTCACTGGAGGCAATGGAGGCGGTTCTCCATTCTCCTGAAAGCTAACAGCAAAATTCCCGTGAGAAATTTCAGTCCTTGTCTTTTTATTTCATCCAGAATCACCCCTCATGAATCTCCCAACGCTTGTGCAAATCAGCACATGCTCTCTGACTTGACGGAAGAAAGCAACTGATAAATTTAAAACTGAACTCAGAGTGAACGAAAAAATTAAGACATTTCTGACATAACTTGAGCTCCAATGTCAAAAGCAAGAACTCCAACATCTGTTTTGGCTGATCATCTTTCTCTGTTACAACGGCAGGGGAAATGCATGAGAGTCAATTAATACAGAATGGCAACCCACTCTAGTGTTCTTGCCTGGAGAATCCCAGGGACGGGGGAGCCTGGTGGGCTGCCGTCTATGGGGTCGCACAGAGTCGGACACGACTGAAGTGACTTAGCAGCAGCAGCAGCAGCAGAGATGCTGCAGAGACCAAATGGAAGAGGTAGAGAGCCAGGAAACGGAGCAGAGCTCAGTTGGAGGGAGATGGTTCAGCTTATGGATCCACATAACAAAATCACAAAAGGGATATACACACACACAAGACCTCCCAGATCAGACCATCCCTGGTACCTCCGAGAGACTTTGCTCAGCTTCCTCTCCTTGGGCAGCACAAACCACACCAAGGAGAAGAGTCAGGAACAGAACCTTCATCTTGTGTTTCCTGTGGTCTTTCTTCTGGAAAAGCCGAGGATGTCCCAGTGGTTGGAGAGGATGGGAATTGTGACACTTTTTATAGGATCACTGTGTTGGCGTGTTCCGTCATGAACCAATGGTTGTCCCTCCTAAGATGAAGGTTGCACAGAAGTCATCTTCAATATCCTGTTTGGCAGGGATGAACTTTTATGGTGTTCTGTCATTGTAATCAAGGGGATTGTTTTAGGAGATGCTTAAGTGAATCTGCACATTTGACCTTTAGATTGAATGAGAAATCACAATACACATCTGATATTTCAGGTCAGGGATATTTATTTTCCTTTACATTTTGTACTGTCCAGGAGACATATCTCTGACTCTGTATTGTTTCTATAACATTGAAGGGATAGTTTCAAATATATTTTCCTATATATCGAATTTCAAAAATTGAATGTGTGGTTAACATAGTTAAATGGTTTCCTTTGAGACCCTTGGAAAGCCTCCTATTTCTCTGAGGTGGTGAAAATGTTGCCACCAAGTGTTTGTCACCTCTCCTGCCCCACATCAGATTCTGTCTTTCTTTTAACTAAGAGGACAATCCATTCACAGGCCACTTAGCTTCATCTGAAGAAGCCGTGACACCGGTTCATTTCTGTCTCTCCTTTTCCAGACACCCTTTGACCTATCCAATCTGTAATGTATCATTTACTCAGTGACTCAATTGCTTCTTAGATAAGTGAGAAAGCAAGAGAATAGTTCTTGTAATTGTTAAAATTTTGAAGGAAAAAAAAAAAAGCAGGCTTCCTAACTCTAAACACCTAGTTATTTTCAAGGCCACTCAAGCAGTCAAAGAATCTGTTCTTTGTATATTTTCTTAACCAGAGATCTTCATTCCCTGACCAGGGATGTAAACAGCATCCCTGCAGTGAAAGGGTGGAGTCTTAATCACTGGACCACCAGGGTACACCTGACTCAGGCTGTGTCCTGGGGATTTTGTACTTGGGCAGATTTGGGTAACCATGTATAAGACAGGGCCATTTCTTGGTGAAAATAAAGACCAAAGGACCTGTTTTCTGCTGTTGTTCAGTGGCTCCATTGGGTCTGACTCTTTTAAGGACACTGAGTCCGGAGTCATTTTCCAAGGGTCATTCAGGCACATGCATGGGAGTGTAGGTTCAAAAGAAGGGGTCCCGGTGAGCACTTTCCAGTGGATAAGGAGGAAAGCTTTAGAAAGCCAGGGTGTCACTGGCCCAGGTAGGTCTAGAAGTCATCTCTGACTCAGTGGACACAAGTTTGAGTAAGCTCCGGGAGTTGGTGATGGACAGGGAGGCCTGACGTGCTGCAGTCCATGGGGTCACAGAGGCGGACACGACTGAGTGACTGAACTGACCTGAACTGAGCACCCAGACAGTGATTGCTTGTCTCTGAGACCTGTGACACCAATCGAAAGACAGGCATCAGGGTTCCGTCGGACAAGTGACAGGGTTTGTCCTCAATCGTGTCCAACTCTTTGTGACCCCATGGACTATAGCCCGCCAGGCTCCTCTGTCCATGGGATCTCCTAGGCAAGAACATCAGAGTGGGTTGCCATTTCCTTATCCAGGGGATCTTTCCAACCCTGGGATCGAACCTGGGTCTTCTGCACTGCAAGCAGATTCTTTACTGTTGGACTGTTGGAACCACCCAGGAAGACCAGTCAGACAAATAGGAATGCATAAGGATGGGAGGAAGACATCCATTTGTTCTTTGGGGGAGTGCCCACCTAGAAGCAGGTAACACAGAGTATGGATTCCTCTGAAATGTTTCATTGGGTCGTACATCTCAGCATAGGTTCCAAAGGTGCCCCATTAGTTTGACTCAGGACAGATGTATAATTTTGCCACTAAATGCCTAGGAAGTATTTTCAGATGCACACAACCCAAGCAAAGGACAGATCAACACTCAATGTGAGCAGAGGAGGTAGCATCTATAATTTGTCTCAAGGTTTCCTTCCAGAAATCCTCACCACTCGGGGCTTCCTTTGAGCTCGTATTGCCATTGAGAACCTCTCTAAGCTCTCCAGGTAGACAACAACAGAGAGACGTGAAATTAAAAAAAGAAAAGAAAAGTTACATATCCATGACCTTCCTCATACTCTGGAAACTTTTAGGTTTCCAGGTTGACGTGGACAGGAGGAAATTTCCTACACATGTCAGAGAAGAGGTCCCATAGTGAAAGGTCCCATTGTGTCTCAGCACTGGGCACCTTTGTTTCTATGTTCCAGTACTGATATTCATCAGTGAGTGTCTGTTTTCTTTCAGTCCTGCGTGTTAGTTTTACTGAATGATGGACAGTCAATTCCTTTGTGGGTGTTTCAATGTCAGTCGCTTGACTTAGTCCTTGATCAAGCTGTGTTATTTTTCAAGTATATAAGGAGGGGAATTTTCCACCCCTATGCCCTAGGTAATAAAGGATGAGTCTTAGCTAATGTTAGGTTGGAAATAAGAGCCAATATAAACAGTAAATCCCACACCTGCCCTTCTCAAGTTGTGTGCGCTGAGTGAAAGAAGCGTTTCATTCTTTGCACCATGTCTTGATTTCTCCTTTATCTGACACGAACAGACAAGAAAATAGACTCATTATCGTATGCTATAAACGTTTACCTACATATGCATCATAAAAAATGTGTGTTCTATAAGATTCCTCGTGTCCACACTTTGGCCTGAATTCTGTAAACCCAGATTTAGTGCCAAGAAAAGCTTTAAGCCTCAGAATTCAGCAGGAAGCAGAGAGACTCAAAATATCGTCCAGAGAGCAGTCTTCCTGTGAATGGAGACAAATAATCTTAACAGAAGAAAGAAAGAATTGACAGATAGATCCCTGTTTATAAGTCACAGGATGAAGAATAGAGAAGCTGGGAACTTAGAGTGTGTTTGGGGTCCTGTTTTGGAAAGAAGGAACATTTCCAAAGAGAAGGTTTGGAGTGATACCCTAAGGAGAGTTGGATGAGTGTCTATCTGTGAGAAGGACACAATATGACTCAAGAACAGAAAACACAAATGTGTTTTGAAAGGTCCCTTTGGTTGGTTGTATTTCTCAAAATTCTACAAATGTGTTCACTTTTTTAAAAAACTTTTTTTTTTTATGTGAACCATTTTTCAGCATTTTATTGAATTAGTTGCAATATTGCTTCTGTTTTATGGTCTGTTTTTTTTTGCCTCTGAGGCTGGTGTAATCTTAACTCCCCAGCCAGGGATCAGAACGAGAACCTATGCCTTGGAAGGGGAAGCGCTCACTTCTGGACCATCTAGGAAGTCCCTTGAAGTGTTTTCACTTTGATAAGGCATTCCATTTAAAGGAATTATGAGAAAATTCATGCAGACAGAAACCATCAACTGGTTTGTTGATTGCAGTGCTGAAACATTTACAAATAGATTTAATAGTCTTGTAATTATTATACATTCATAGTGGAAAATATAGGAAATTTGGATTCTTAAATTAGATCTCTGTGAATCAACACTACCTGTAAAAGTATTAATATTTGAAATAAACAGAAATACAATGCTCTTTATATTTTAATTTTCAGGTATGTGTTTAACAAAGACTGCTGCCCAGGATGTTAGTGTGTTTGTGTGTTAATAAGAAGATATATATATTTATTTATATATATAAAGAGAGAGAGGTTGGGGGGAGAGGAAGAACGAGAGAGGGAATTGTTATAAAATTTTGTTGCTTTACATTGTTGTATCATTTCTGCTTGCAGCAACGTGAATCAGCTATCCGTATACATATATCAACCCTATTTTGGATTTCCTTCCCATTTATGTCACCACAGAACACTGTGTAGAGTTCCCTGTGCTGTTCAGTAGGTTCTCATTAGTGATGTATTGTATACATAGTATCAATCGTATCAAAGCATCACTGACTCAATGGACATGAGTTTACCCAAACTCTGGGACATAGTGAAGGACAGGGAAGCCTGGAGCACTGCAATCCATGGGGTCACAAAGAGTCTCACATGACTTGTTGACCAAATACCTACATCAAGATTGTGTATGTGCCAATCCCAATCTCACAATCCGTCACCCCTTCTTCCTCTCCAGTGATTTCCATATGTTTGTTCTCTGTGTGTGTGTATCTATTTCTGACTTGGAACTAGGTTCATCAGTGCCACTTTTCTAGATTCCACATATGTGCATTAATATATGATTTTGTTTTTCTGTTTCAGACTTAGTGTGCTTTGTCGGACAGTCTGCAGGTCCACTCATATGTCTGCAAATGGCTGAGTAGTATCCCCTTGTACATATTCCATTCTTAGTGCTTTGGACATCCATGAGTAGAGGAGCTTGGTAGGCTACAGTCCACAGGGCTCAATGAGTCAAGCATGACTTAGCAAGAAACAATAGGAAAAACCACAATTTTATCCATTCCTTTTTGATGAAATTTACGTCTCTCCCACGTCCTGACTATGGTGAATAGTGCTGCTGTTCATTGGGGTGGATGCACTTTTCAAAATTATGGTTTTCTGTGGATATATAGAGTTTAAGCAAATCTGTCAGAAGTGCCTAATGCTATCTATGGGATGAACCAGCAAATTAGAATGGAAAATACTGTAATATGAACTCATATGTTCACAAAAGTTGGGCATGACTTAGCAATTAAGCCACCACATATCATTATGTGTCAATGGATGGATTTGTCTAAGTTGAGTGACGTTTCTTCTTTACTTCTTCACAAACTTTCAATGAAATCTTCATGACATGCAAATGTATGGAAAATCATACAATATTTCTTTACCAGACAAAAGCAGTAGAAGTTTTTGTTTATTCATGCAATAATTTTGGTAACATATCTTTTAAGTAATGTGTACATTTCATCAGGAGTTTTAATTCCAAAAGTGTTTATCTGTTTATACTTTCCTCATGGCCTTTATCTTTTTGATTTGTGGTGACAATCCATTTTTATTGCTATAGCTGTCACAAATATACACACACACACACATGTTTATGCGTGTATATATATACATATATATGCATGAATAAGATATATGTGTATATGATATTTCATAAGTTTTTACTTGCTTATGAAAGGTTTTCCTTGTCAATGTTTCTTAAGAGATTCACCTTCTTACTCTGGGTTCAGTTGCATATCTGTGTATCCACTCATCCAATCCAGAATTTCCAGATGTTCTGTAAAGACCAGAGTCACAAATCCAATGGTATACACTTTGCCATACAAGTGGAAAATGTTAAACATTGCCGTTGACCTGAGTTTGAGTGTGCTCCGGGAGTTGGTGATGGACAGGGAGGCCTGGCGTGCTGTGATTCATGGGGTCGCGGAGAGTCGGACACGACTGAGCGACTGAACTGAACTGAACTGAACTGAAGCCATGGAAACATTCATTGCTACTACTTTTGATACCGGCCAGCTGTAGCCCATTTGAAAGCCATGTCTATAAAGGATCTAAAACATGGATTCTGCCACATATCACTTGGGTGTAGTTTTATTTTCCCAGCTCTTGGACCGAATCTCTGAGCTAAATTCTATATCTTGAGGGTATTCAATATTGTAGATTGTAAACAGCGAAAATACCACAGGATGCTGACCAGTGTGCTCTGCCCATGACAGTGGGAATGTCCAGTCCTTAGAAATCCTAGTATCCACTGCCCTCTGAAGCATAGAAGGCTGAAAGACCATCTTTATATGTTGTGAATAGTTACAACTTCCTGTCTAGCACTCAATCATCTTGTTCTTCCAAGCACTTCACTGATTTCATGGTATTATGAGTTGACCAAGGTTCAGCTGCTGCCCCACATTGACTACTAGTAATCCAATGGTTAAGAAGTATCAGTCTTTCACAGATCATAAAAACAGAGAGTCAATAAGTAAGCACAAACCTTAAATGAAACATTAGACCAAATGGACCTAATGATATCTTCAGGCTTCCCCTCCAAATGCAGAAGAATACACTTTCTTCTCAAGTGCGCATGGAACATTCTCCAGAATAGACCACATCTTGGGCCACAAATCAAGCCTCAGTAAACTTAAATAAATTGAAATTGTATCAATTATCTTCTCTGACCACAACACTATGAGCCTAGATATCAACTATAGGAAAAACAAAAAACACAAACTCATAGGAATTGAATAATACTTTACTAAACAACAAAGAGGTTACTGAAGAAATAAGAAAGGAAATCAAAAGATTCTGAGAAACATAGGACAATGAAAACACGATGACCCAAAACCTATGTGATTCACCAAAAGCAGTCCTAAGAGGGAAGTTTATAGCAATACAATCATACCTCAAGAAACAAACAAACAAACAAACAAAAAGCATCGAATAGACAACCTAACTCTACATCTAAAGCAGCTGGAGAAAGAACAAAAAACCCCAAAGTCAGCAAAACGAAGGAGATCATAAAAATCAGAGTAGAAATAATTGAAAAAGAAATGAAGGAAACAATAGCAAAGATTAATGAAACGAAACGCTTGTTCTTTGAAAAAATAAACAAAATTGATAAACCACTAGCCAGACTCCTCAATAAAAAAGCGGGGGGGGGGGGCGAGCCAGGGGGGAGAAAAATCAAATCAACAAAGTTAGAAATTAAAAATGAGAGGCTACTACAGACAACACAAAGGATCATAAGAGCATGTTATGAGCAACTATACACTAATAAAATGGACTCCTTAGAGGAAATGGACAGATACTTAGAAAAGGCTAGCCTCCCAAAACTGAACCAGAAAGAAATAGAAATTATGAACAGCTCAGCTACAAAAACCAAAAATTGATTTAGTGATCAAAAAATCTCCCAAAAAACAAAAGCCCAGGGCCAGATGGCTTCACAGGGGAATTCTACCAAACATTGGTGGGCTGCCGTCTATGGGGTCACACAGAGTCGGACACGACTGAAGTGACTCAGCAGCAGCAGCAGCATTTATTCTGAAACTCTCCCAAAAAGTTTCAGAGGAAGGAATACTTCTAAATTCGTTCTATGTGGCCACAGTCACCCTTACACCGAAACCAGGAAAAGACAACATGAAAAAAAAGAAAATTATAGACCAATATCACTGATGAATGTAGAAGCAAAAGTCCTCAACAAAATTCTAGCAAACGAAACGCAGCAGCACATTAAAAAGCTCATACAACATGATCAAGTCGGGCTTATTCCAGGGATGCAAGGATTCTTCAATATACACAAATCAATCAACATGATACACCATATCAATAAATTGAAAGATAAAAACCATATGATCATCTCAGTAGATGCAGGAAAAGCCTTTGGCAAAATTTAGCATCCATTTATGATAAAAAAAAAAAAAAAGCACTTCAAAAAATGGGCATAGAAGGAAGCTACCTCAACATAGTAAAGGCCATATGTGAAAAGCCAACATCAAACATTATTCTCAATGGTGAAAAGCTAAAAGAACTTCCTTTAAGATCAGGAAAAAGACAAGGGTGTCCTGTCCATGTGATTCAACATAGTTTTGGAAATCTTAGGTATGGCAATTGGAGAAGAAAAGAAATAAAATTATTCCAGATCAGAAAAGAGAAATTAAAACTCTCACTGTTTTCAGATGACATGATACTATACGTAGAAAACCTAAAAGAAATTATTAAAAAATTACTAGAGCTAATCAGCATATTCAGCAAAGTCCCAGGATACAAGGTCAATATACAGAAGTCACTTGCACCCTATATAATAACAATGTAAAAATCAGAAAGAGAAATTAGGGAATCAATCCCATTCACCATTGCAGCAAAAGAATAAAATATCTAGGAATAAATCTACCTAAGGAGACAAATGCCAAAGCCTTTGACTGTGTGGATCACAATAAACTGTGGAAAATTCTGAAAGAGATGGGAATCCCAGACCACCTGACCTGCCTCTTAAGAAACCTGTATGCAGGTCAGGAAGCAACAGTCAGAACTGGACATGGAACAACAGACTGGTTCCAAATAGGAAAAGGAGTGCGTCAAGGTTGTATATTGTCACCCTGCTTATTTAACTTATATGCAGAGTACATCATGAGGAACTCTGGGCTGGAAGAAGCACAAGCTGGAATCAAGATTGCCGGGAGAAATATCAATCACCTCAGATATGCAGATGACACCACCCTTATGGCAGAAAGTGAAGAGGAACTCAAAGGCCTCTTGATGAAAGTGAAAGAGGAGAGTGAAAAGGTTGGCTTGAAGCTCAACATTCAGAAAACTAAGATTATGGCATCTGGTCCCATCACTTCTTGGGAAATCGATGGGGAAACAGTGGAAACCATGTCAGACTTTATTTTTTTGGGCTCCAAAATCACTGCGGATGCTGATTGCAGCCATGAAATTAAAAGACGCTTGCTCCTTGGAAGGAAAGTTATGACCAGCCTAGATAGCATATTAAAGAGCAGTGACATTACTTTGCCAACCAAGGTCCATCTAGTCAAGGCTATGGTTTTTCCTGTGGTCATGTATGGATGTGAGAGTTGGACTGTGAAGAAAGGTGATCGACGAAGAATTGATGCTTTTGAACTGTGGTGCTGGAGAAGACTCTTGAGAGTCCCTTGGACTGCAAGGAGATCCAACCAGTCCATTCTAGAGGAGATCAATCCTGGGTGTTCATTGAAAGAACTTATGCTAAAGCTGAAACTGCAATACTTTGGCCACCTCATGCGACGAGTTGACTCATTGGAAAAGACTCTGATGCTGGGAGCAATTGGGGGCGGGAGGAGACAGGGAAGACAGAGAATGAGGTGGCTGGATGGCATCACCGACTCGGTGGACATGAGTTTGAGTGAACTCCGGGAGTTGGTGATGGACAGGGAGGCCTGGCGTGCTGTGGTTCATGGGGTCGTGGAGAGTCGGACACGACTGAGTGACTGAACTGAACTGAGCTGAACTGAAGGAGACAAAAGACCTGTATAGGGAAAACTATAAGACACTGATGAAAGAAATCAAAGATGACACAAACAGATAGAGAGATGTTCCTTGTTCCTGGGTAGGAAGAATCAATATTGTGAAAATGACTATACTACCAAATGCAATCTACAGATTCAACGTGATCCTTATCAAATTACCAATGGCATTTTTCACAGAACTAGTACAAAAATTTCACATTTTGTATGAAGACACAAAAGACACAGAATAGAAAAAATCAGTCTTGCAAAAGAAGAATGGAGCTGGAGGAATCGAGTCTTCCTGACTTCAGACTAAACTACAAAGCTGCAGTCATCAAGACAGTATGGTACTGGAATAATTTTATTTCTTTTCTTCTCTAATTGCCATAGCTAAGATTTCCAAAACTATGTTGAATCACATAGACAGGACACCCTTGTCTTGTTCCTGACCTTAAAGGAAATTTTTTTAGCTTTTCACCATTAAGAAACAGAAATACAAACCAATGGAACAAGACACAGAACCCAGAGATAAACCCATGCACAAATGGGTACTTTATTTTTGACAAAGGAGGCAAGAATTTAGAATGGAGCACAGACAGCCTCTTCAATAAATGATGCTGTAAAAACTAGACAGCCACGTGCAAAGGAATGAAATTAGATCACTACCAAACACCATACACAAAGATAAACTAAAAATGGATTAAAGACCTAAATGTAAGACCAGAAACTATTGAATTCTTAGAGGAGAACATAGGCAGAACACTTGATGACATAAATCAAAGCAAGATTTTCTATGAATCACCTCCTACAGTAAAGGAAATAAAACCAAGACAAACAAGTGGGACCTAATTAAACTTAAAAGTTTTTTCAGAGCAAAGGAAACTACAAACAAGGTGAAAAGATAACCCTCAGAACGGGAGAAAATAATAGCAAAGGAAATAGCTGATGAAGAATTAATTTCCAAAAGGTACGAGCAGCTCATACAATACAATACCAGAAAAGCAAACACCCCAATCAAAAAGTGGAAAAGGGAGCTGAAGAGACATTTCTCCAAAGAAGACAGACAGATGGCTAATAATCACATGAAAAGATGCTCAACATCCCTCCTTATCAGAGAAATGCAAATCAAAACTACAGTGAGATAATGCCTCACACCACATAATGGCCATCATCAAAAAGTCTACAAACAATAAATCCTGGAGAGGGTGTGGAGAAAAGGCAACACTCTTGCATTGCTGGTGGGAATGTAAACTGATTCAGACCCTTTGGAAGATGGTATGGAGACTCCTTTAAAAGCTAGGAATAAAACCACCATACGACCCAGCAATCCCACTCCTAGGTGTATACACTGAGCAAACCAAAACTGAAAAAGACACATGTACCCCAATGTTCACCGCAGCACTATTTACAATAGCTAGAACATGGAAGCAACCTAGATGTACATGAACAGATAAATAGATAAAGAAACTGTGGTACGTATCAGTTCAGTTCAGTTCAGTCGCTCAGTCCTGTCTGACTCTTTGCGACCACATTGATGGCAGCACGCCAGGCTTCCCTGTTCTTCGCCAACTCCCGGAGCTTGTTCAAACTTATGTCCATCAAGTCAGTGATACCACCAAACCGTCTCATCCTCTGCCGTCCCCTTCTCCTACTGGTACATAGATACAGTGGAATACTGTTCAGGCATAAAAAGGGATGCATTTGAACCTGTTCTAATGTGGTGGGTGGACTTAGAGCCTATTACACAGAGTGAAGTAAATCAAAGAGAAATATAAATATTGTATACTGACACATACACATGGAGTCTGAAGAGATGTCAGGGATGAATTTATTTTCAGGGCAGCAGTGGAGAAAGAGACGCAGAAAACAGACCTATGGACGCAGTGGGAGGGGAGGAGGGAGAAGGGGAAATTTATGGAGAGAGTAACTTAGAAATTTACAATACTATACGTAAAATAGATGCCAATGGGAATTTGCTGTGTGACTCAGGGAACTCAAGCAGAGGCTCTGCAACAGGCTGAAAGGTGGAGTGGGGAGGGAAATGGGAGGTCCGGGAAGGAGGGGACATTAGTGTACCTATAGCTGATTCTTGTTGATGTATGATAGGAAACCACAAAATTCTGCAAAGCAATTATCCTTCAATTATTTTTTTTTAAAGAAGTATCAGACCTTCAGTTCAATTGCAGAAGTGGTGGTGCTGTCAGAATATCCTTTTTCCCTCAGTGTGGCCCATGGCATCTTACACTTTCTCTCTATGAAGCTCAGAGAGTGGAACACAACCTCCTTTCCCCGTGAAGAATACGATGCTTTCTAGGGACATCCTTCTTGACCAGACTGTCCCCTCCCACTGCAGCAAGAGGATCCAGAACCCTGTCCCCTGTCACAGGATGGCTTAGTCCTTCTCCTCCATCTGCCCTGGACACCTCTAGGACATCACTAGTTAATCTTCATCAGAACTGTCTCTGACAGAACACCTATTCTTTTGAAGGTATACGTTCCCGGATAGTTAAATTTAATGTGCATATGTGTGTCTTTTAGAATAGAGTACCTTCTCTACAGATACACTTAAGTTGGATGTGTGTTAAATCAATTTATTTAAACCTTCAGAAAGCAAACACCATCAAGCAGGACATGATTATGGACCAGAAGAGAGGAGATGGGAAAGACAGTGTGAGTGTGAAGAGAGAAAGGATCGTGTTAATCAGGAACCAGTGACGTCGTCTTTGTGTTGTTGATCTTGATTCCATGCAGAAGAGGATGTGCCTGGTCTCAGCGACTCTTTCTGTAGGTGAATAAAACAGGACCAAAGGCTTAGTAAAGTCGACTGTGTGACTGCTGACAGGGGTGAGCCTCAGGCAGTAGTGTGTCCAGGCAACAGGAGTTTGCAGCTGATCCAATGGACAGAATCCTGGTGGACCTCAACATTCCACATTTCTCTGATGTTGGGATCCATGTGGAAGTTTCCCCAGGAGGTACGTATGGTGAGATCTTTCCCATGTGGGATCGATTCTAGGAGCTGTGATTTCATAATGCCTATTCAGACTCTGTAACTGGAGTGCACTCTGATTTCACAAGCTTTGTCCTTTGGGTCTTCAAGAATCAATTTTTTAATTTTTATTTTGTACTAGAGTATCGTTGAGTAACAATGTTGTATTAATTTCAGTTGTACAGAAAAATGATTAATTTATACATATATGATATCCTTTTTCTCTTTCCTTCCCATTTAAGTTTTTACAGAGTATTGTATATACTTTCCTGTGCTGTACTAGTATTACCTTTGGCCTATGCATCCTGTATAGAATAGTTTGCATCAGCTAACCCCAAAACTCCAATCCTTCTCTTGTCCAGCATCCACCACCTTGGCAACCACAAATCTATTATCTAGAATTGATGCTTTTGAATTGTGGTGCTGGAGAAGACTCTTGAGAGTCCCTAAGACTGCAAGGAGATCCAACCAGTCCATCCTAAAGGAGATCAGTCCTGGGTGTTCATTGGAAGGACTGATGCTGAAGCTGAAACTCGAATACTTTGGCCACCTCATGAGAAGAGCTGACTCATTTGAAAAGACCCTGATGCTGGGAAAGATTCAGGGCGGGAGGAGAAGGGGACAACAGAGGGTGAGATGGTTGCATGGCATCACTGACTCAATGGACATGAGTTTGAGTGAATTCCGGGAGTTGATGATGGACAGGGAGGCCTGGTGTGCTGCGATTCCTGGGGTCGCAGAGCTGGACACGACTGAGCGACTGAACTGAACTGAACTGAACTGTGTGTCTTTTTCCATGTTGTAAATGAGTTCCTTCAGGTCATATGTTAGATTCCATGTATCAGTTCAGTTCAGTCGCTCAGTCGTGTCCGACTCTCCGCGACCCCATGAATCACAGCATGCCAGGCCTCCCTGTCCATCACCAACTCCCGGAGTTCAATCAGACTCGTGTCAACAGAGTCGGTGATGCCATCCAGCCATCTCATTCTCTGTCGTCCCCTTCTCCTCCCGCCCCCAACCTTTCCCAGCATCAGAGTCTTTTCCAGTGAGTCAACTCGTCGCATGAGCTGGCCAAAGTATTGCAGTTTCAGCTTTAGCATCAGTCCTTCCAATGAACACCCAGGATTGATCTCCTTCAGAATGGACTGGTTGGATCTCCTTGCAGTCCAAGGGACTCTCAAAAATCTTCTCCAACACCACAGTTCAAAAGCATCAATTCTTTGGCGATCAGCCTTCTTCACAGTCCAACTCTCACATCCATACATGACCATGGGAAAAACCATATCCTTGACTGCTGCTGCTAAGTCACTTCAGTCGTGTCCGACTCTGTGTGACCCCATAGACGGAAGCCCACCAGGCTCCCCCGTCCCTGGGATTCTCCAGGCAAGAACACTAGATGGACCTTTGTTGGCAAAGTAATGTCTCTGCTTTTTAATATACTATCTAGGTTGGTCATAACTTTCCTCCCAAGGAGTAAGCATCTTTTAATTTCATAGCTGCAATCAGCATCTGCAGTGATTTTGGAGCCCCCAAAAATAAAGTCTGACACTGTTTCCACTGTTTTTCGATCTATTTCCCATGAAGTGATGGGACCAGATGCCATGATCTTTGTTTTCTGAATGTTGAGCTTCAAGCCAACCTTTTCACTCTCCTCTTTCACTTTCATCAAGAGGCCTTTGAGTGCCTCTTCACTTTCTGCCATAAGGGTGGTGTCATCTGCATATCTGAGGTTATTGATATTTCTTCCAGCAATCTTGATTCCAGCTTGTGCTTCTTCCAGCCCAGCGTTCCTCATGATGTACTCTGCATATAAGTTAAATAAGCAGGGTGACAATATACAGCCTTGACGTACTCCTTTTCCTATTTGGAACCAGTCTGTTGTTCACATGACATTTAAAAAAATTTTATGTATTAAGCTAATTTATTTTTTATTTTTATTTTTTAATTAATTTGTTTATTCTAATTGAAGTCTAATTACTTTGCAATACTATAGTGGTTTCTGCCATACACTGACATAAAATCAGTCATGGGTGTACATGTGTCCCCCATCCTGAATCCCCCTCCCACCTTCCTCCCCACCCATCCCTCAGGCTTGTCCCAGTGCACCGGCTTTGAGTGCCCTGTCTCATGCATCGAACCTGGACTGGTGGTCTATTTCACGTATGGTATTACATACATGTTTCAATGCTATTCTCTCAAATCATCCCACCCTCACCTTCTCCCACAGAGTCCAAAAGTCTGTTTTTTATATCTGTGTCTCTTTTACTGTCTCACATATAGGGTCATCATTGCCATCTTTCTAAAATTCCATATATATGCATTAATATACTGTATGGGTGTTTTTTTCTTTCTGACTTACTTCACTGTGTATAATAGGCTCCAGGTTCATCCACCTCATTAGAACTGATCCAAATGCATTCTTTTTCATAACTGAGCAATATTCCTTTGCGTACAGGTACCACAGCTTTCTTATCCATTCGTCTGCCAATGGACATGTAGGTTGCTTCCACTGCTGGGCATACACACAGAGGAAACCAGAATTGAAAGGGACACGTGTACCCCAATGTTCATCGCAGCACTGCTTGCCATATGATATTTGTTTTTGTCTTTCTGACTTACTTCACTCAATACAAGAGTCTCTACATCCATGTACGTTGCTAAAAATGGCCTGATTTCATTCTTTATTGTGGCTGAGTAATACTCTATTGAATATATATACCACATCTTTCTTATCATATTCATCTGGAAGCTAGTGTTCTTTGTACTTTTTCTTTCATGTTTCTCTCTCAATAGAAAATTAACACCCACTCTTTAGCCTAGATCAATCAGTCTTGTTTTCTGAGGCTGTCTTAGTTTAGAAAGTGTAAACATTTCACTGTAAGAAAATCACCTTCTGAAGGGGAATATAATTCAAATGCACGTTTCAGACAGTGTAGCTGGAAGGCCTTTTTTTTTTTTTTAACTGGTTCTGTCAGAAACGTGTGAGATTAAACACTGTACTTGCAGGAAAGGTGAGCTCTGTTTAATCCGCATTCACCTGGGGGAGCCATATGTGTGGACAACAGTGAGGTCAGGACTGACAGAAGCACTAATTAATTTCCACCAAGTTGTGGCCATTTCAGTTTCTCCCTGATGACTCTGGTCTACAAAATTCCTGCAGGATAAGGCTCTCTCTTCAAAGTTGCTCAGCATAAATCAACCAATTGTCAATGTAAAATGTCTCAAGAGACGAGAAAGCACCTAATATAACAGACAAAGTTCTCCAGTGACAGAATGTAAGTTGTTGGGACAAAAGAAAAACATTATTATCTAGGAAATTTGGTAGGTATAAAATCCCCATGTGTCCTTATCACTTTATTTAATTGAACAGCATTAGTAACATATGACTGTCACTTACAATTTTGTTGTTGTGGGCCTTGTGGTCTACAGGGAGCCCAGACATCTGGGGGAAGATCAAACGGACAGGAAAAAAAGATCCACCAGTTACAATCATTCTCCTCTATGTTCAAGGATGTTTCTTTTTTAAGTAAGGGTTCGTATAAAACATGATGTATGGAGATAGAAATTCTTAATAAATTGATTTGTTTCCAGATAGTGTATTTACGTATCAGGGGAACAATATATTTGTGAAAATATAATCCCCTTACCCCTTTTGATGAAATTCACAATATCTTTCTCTCCAATCCCTTTCTCTTGAACTTCCAGGCTTCATCTTCAATATTCACTTTAACTGAAAAGCACCATGCAGAAAGTAGAATGCATGTCCCATTAGAACTCAGAAAAATTCCTGAATACAGAACAGGAAGTTGAGTGTGCAAGTCAGATCTTCAATTGTTATAAAGTGATCTTTAAAAAGTTATCATTTCCCATGGCACTGATGTCTGTTGTCTGTCTTAACGATTAATCCCCATCCAACTCTGCAACTAGACTCCTGCCAGCAGCAGCAGCAGAATCCCAAAGACTTGCAGGAGCTTCATGAAGTTCCACTTCATGGAAAATACTTACTGCTTGGCCAACTTCCTAGTATCTGTACCTGCCCCTCAGGTCTTCTTCTGGACCCAAATAAATAGGAAAGAGGGTTTTCCCCTATCAGAGACATACTCACCACGTCACACATAATAATTGTGTGTAGTTGCTAAGTCATGTCTGTGATCCCATGGACTGCAACCTGCCAGGCTCCCCTGTCCATGGGATTCTCCAGGCAAGAATACTGGAGTGAATTGCCATTTCCTCCTCCAATAATAATGGCAGATGATCTATTCTTTAATTAACCGACTCACTATTCTATCCAGCTGCTGCTGCTAAGTCACTTCAGTCGTGTCCGACTCTGTGCGACCCCATGGACTGCAGCCCACCAGGCTCCTCCATCCATGGGATCTTCCAGGCAAGAGTACTGGAGTGGGGTGCCATTGCCTTCTCCAATTCTATCCAGTACCTTGCCTTAAATAGATATATGTTGTTCCAATGGTATTCACACCTTTCAGTGCTTGTACGTGGGTATTTGGGGTGATGTTAGTGTTCATTAACGGAGAAGGCAATGGCAAGCCACTCCAGTACTCTTGCCTAGAATATCCCATGGATGGAGGAGCCTGGTGGGCTGCAGTCCGTGGGGTCGCTAAGGGTCGGACACGACTGAGCGACTTCATTTTCACTTTTTACTTTCACACATTGGAGAAGGAAATGGCAACCCACTCCAGTGTTCTTGCCTGGAGAATCCCAGGGACAGGGGAGCCTGGTGGGCTTCCGTCTATGGGGTCACACAGAATCGGACAGGACTGAAGTGACTTAGCAGCAGCAGCAGCAGTGTTCATTTAAACAAAGCATTCGAAAAATTGAACAGGGCAAAGATTTATTATTAAAGTGTCTGTACCATGGCTTAGAGTGCATTGTGAAACTGGTATAAACTGAAGAAATTGGGAGTAGCCTCATTATAGCCATGGTAAAAAATTAATTGAGCTGTTTAAAGAAACTAGAAGCCAATGTAATATTTAATTTTCCTCTAATTAAAGATACAGAAAAATAAACTATTTCTAGTACAACTAACTTTTTAAAAAATGTTCAACTAGTTTGAGTTATTTAGAATCATCTGATAGTCTGATCCTCCCGATCCCTACAAACTTCTCTTTCTTGGTAGACTACATTCCAAGGTCCTAAGGCAGTGAAGATAAAGACCGAGGTCCTGTAGGCTGAATAATGGATATTTTCCCCACATCCTGATTTAGTGGATAAAAGTGCTGACAATGGGAATGACACGTGATAATGTCTATGTGAATATGAGGATGTCATACATACCAAATACTTCAACCCAGCTGTGTCTCCATGCCTTCCCCATTCACGCATACAATACACCGTATCTGAACGGTGTCGGACTCAAAACAGACTATATCCACTCATCTGTGTGAGAGAGAAAACATACCCATATACAAGCCCGCCTCAAAGTATTGTCAATTCTATTTACTGCGGCAAAGTGAGGGTGTTAGCAAGGGTGCATCCTGTATGGATCTGTTTCTCATTCCATGGATGGGCTGAATGCTACCATCATTATGACAGCAGGGACAGAAGGCAAGAATTTTTTATTCCCACCTCTTCATACAGTTGATCTGATACATTTAAATGTAGTCAGATATGTACCCCTTAGGCCGTGTAAAATCAGAAATGCTGCTTAGGTCCGTTATCAGAATTTAGAGGCATAAATCTTAGCAGCATTCCCATTGTTTTGAACAGAAGTTACCTTTGCGGTTGAACTCAGGATGATTTCCTTGGATTCAACTTCATCCACCATACCTTGAGTGCAGTAAGATGTTTTAAGATTGTTTTGAAAAAGTGAATGGCACCAATGTGCAGACTCGGGATACACCCTTGAGACTTACATTTGTAAATGAAAGAAAGTGAAAGTCTCTCAGTCGTGTCTGACTCTTTGTGAACCCATGGGTTTATAGTCCATGGAATTTTCTAGGCCAGAATACTGCAGTGGGTAGCTGTTCTCTCCTCCAGGGGATTTTCCCAAACCAGGTCTCCCGAATTGCAGGCTGATTCTATACCAGCTGAGCCACAAGGGAAGCCCCAGGATACACCCTTGAGACTTCAGTTGGGAAGGCTGTTGTAAATTAGCTGTTAGTACCATATGAAATCTGGAGAAGGAAATGGCAACCCACTCCAGTACTCTTGCCTGGAGAATCCCACGGACGTAGGAGCCTGGTAAGCCCCAGTCCATGGGGTCGCAAAGAGTCGGACACGACTGAGTGACTTAAGCTAAGCTAACCATATGAAATACAGGTCTGCACATGTTATTCTCATTGAGTACATGAGTGCTTAGTCGCTCAGTCATGTCTTATTCTTTGTGATCCCATGGACTGTGACCCACCAGGTTCCTCTGTCTCATTGAGTTACATTCACAATTGAGAGGAGACCTCCAAGCTGTGTGCTTTATCCCTTGTTCCTGACAAAGTAAAGTGCTTGGAAAACTTAGGAACTACAGCTTGCTCACCCCTCTGGTTGCTAACTGAAGTAGAATTCAGGTGTGTGGGGTTATTGAAGGATGTTGCACCAAGATTTCCACCCAAACATACTCTGATCACTGAAACACTCATACTTACAAGTCAACAACATAAGTTCCATCATCTTGCTTTGTTCTCGTGATGTGTATTACTTCCTGATTTTCATCCAACCTAAAAAACAAAATATACTCAAGGTGGGTAATTAAAATAATGAAAAAAATTGACATACAAAGAGAATTTTCTTTGTTTAACCCCAAAGATGAAGTGTGTGGTGTCACTTTAGTGACTGAGCAATGTGATGTTCAGAAGAGAATATGTTCTCTAAGGTCAAGTCATTATCAAGGATCAAGGATGGTTTGTCTACACCTGAAATCTGTGCAGTCGTTCCAAAGAGTAACTGCAAATACAAAGCAAGTAATGTTGAAAGCCGAATAAACATGGAGAAATCTAGAATTTAGGAAAAAAATAAGAACAGTACACCTTTTTAAAAAACACTTTGTGGAAACAGAGGTGAAGCCATCATGAGAGACCTTGTGGGTTCTCAAAACCCTGGCAGACTCATTAGATAATATGATAGGAAAAATCACTAAAAATTAAGACAAAATGTTTCAGTGTCAAAAGACACTTTCTTTTTCCATCACAACACCATAAGAGGATTAAACACTTAAAGACATATGAATGTATGCACTTATATTAACAAATATACGCACAGAAGCCAACACAGAAGCACAAATGATATGCTTATATGAGATAAGGAAATTATATATATATATATATATATGTATATGTATAATATATATATAATATATAACTTGTCTGCCAAATAACAGGAGATTTTCACTGACTTCATATACGACATTATGTCATGTGTGCAAAAGGTGTATTTGTCACATAGGAAGCATGCATATGAAAGAAACATCAAAAGGGAAATAATCCAAAAAGAATTGGGTTAATTTTTGAACAGAGTGGAAAAAGAATGTCCAAAAGGAATCGCATCTGTTGTTATTAATCATAAAACTGTGTTGATGTCACTCAAAACAACAACCCATAACAAAGCTATCTTCCAATGATTGCAAAATATAAAGAATTTCTTATATGCAAGCAATATTGCTTCACTTGGGTTGAAAAATGTGAGTCCCTGCATATGCAGATCCAGAGATAAATTTTTAAAGCATTATGCTGAGGGATAGGAACAGGGGGATATGATGCAAGACTGAAAATATTGTCATCTGAAGTTTTATAACGGGAGAGAATAAGCAGATCCGTGTTACCGGTGGCTCAAGGGGTAGACATTAATAATGAGGATAAGGAGATTTTTGGCCAATATAGAGGAATTTTAGATCTGGACTGTGGAGGTGGTGAAAAGGGTGTGCTTCTGTCAAAACACATTGAACTATGAACTCCACAACAGTGTATATAATTATACATAAATATACTTCAGTAAAGTCAAAGAATTGATGCTTTTGAACTGTGGTGTTGGAGAATACTCTTGAGAGTCCCTGGGACTGCAAGGAGATCCAACCAGTCCATTCTAAAGGAGATCAGTCCTGGGTGTTCATTGGAAGGACTGATGCTAAAGCTGAAACTCCAATACTTTGGCCACCTCATGCGAAGAGTTGACCCACTGGAAAAGACTCTGATGCTGGGAGGGATTGGGGGCAGGAGGAGAAGGGGACGACAGAGGATGAGATGGCTGGATGGTATCACCGACTCGATGGACACGAGTTTGAGTGAACTCCGGGAGCTGGTGTTGGACAGGGAGGCCTGGCGTGCTGTGATTCATGGGGTCGCAAAGAGTCAGAGACGACTGAACGACTGAACTGAAAGTCAATTTCAGAGTTGCCACTAGAAATCCAAAGATAGATTTCAAAAAATGGCAAAGAGCAAGATAACATGGTTTCCTTAAAAGAATTTGTGAAAACAGATGTGTATATCTCCTGAGATAGAATATATACCTGTGTGTGTGTGTGTCTGTGAATCTGTATCTATATGTGTGGTTGTAAAATGGTGGTAAGTATGCTATCAAATATATACAAATACAATATATAAACATTTATACCTTTATATATCTATAAATCAATCTAAGCAGAAACTTCTTAGTTGCTTTTTATTAATGTTTTTATTCCTCAAAATACATCACCAAGTTTCCATGTTCTTAGTAAACTGTCTGCGGTGTAATAGACATCTCCTGAGTGTTACCAGGGACTCTGACGACTTCAGTAAACTCAGCGGTGATGAAGCCTCTGTTGAGGAACCCCGCAGGGAGAGCTCACTGTGTGCTCTCCCCCCGCCCTTGGCTTCTGCTCTCAGTGGGAACTGTCTCTTATAAATTCCACAGGAAGAGGTCAAGCCCCTAGTGGAGACTGTGGGTTTCAGGACATGAGCCTCTTCATTCTGCTGTGTCCCTCTTTCCTTCAATGAGTTGATGCCAGTGGAGCTTCTGGTACCCACCTCTAGGCAAAGATACCAGGACATTCCCTGGAGGTTCAAAGGGGAGCTGCTCCCCCAGATCAGAGACCCTGCTCAGCCCCACAGTTGAGGGCATCATGATCTCAACATCATCTAGAGAGTTCCCTGCAGACAGGAAAGCCACACCCTCCCTTCATGCTAGGGGTTTGTAGGTGTTTTACTTCTGGATGGTTTTTACTTACCTGTCACATAAACTGAACTTTATTGTGCCCTTTTTTTTATCATCAAACACATGATGATACACAAAACCCTGACTGGCCCCCTCTCTGGGTTACTGGATCCAAAGTACATGACTCTCCATTTTCCTGAAAGCTAACAGCAAAAGTCCCACCAGAAATTTTTGCTCTTGTCTTTTTATTTCACCTAGCATCATGCCACCTAAGTTTCCCAACCCTTGTGCAACTCAGCACACATTTTCTAACTTGACTGAACAAAGCAGAATTGATAAAATAATGTAAAACTGAAGTCAGAATCAAAGAAGGAATTGAGACATTTCTGAGAAAACTTGATCTCCAGTGTCAAATGCAATTGCTCCGACAGCTGTTTGGCTGATCCTCTTGCTCTGTTACAAGAGCAGGAAAAATGGTTAAGAGTCAACTAATACACAGTAGAGATGATGCAGACATGAAATAGAACAGGTATAGAGCCAGTAAATGGAACAGTGTTGAGTTGGAGGGACATGGCTCTACTTATGGATCCAAATAGCAAGACCACAAAAGACACACACACACACACAAGACCTCCTCCCAGAGCAGACCATCCCTGGTACCTCTGCACGGTCTTGCAGAGTGTCACCTTCTTGGATGGCACAAACCAGAGCAAGGAGAAGAGTCAGGAACAGAACCGGCATCTAGTGTCTCTCGTGGTCCTTCTTCTGCAGAAGGTGAGCATGTCCCGGTGGCTGGAGAAGATGAGAATTGGTGTCACTTTTATAGCATCATTGTGTGCTTGTGAAACACGTCATGAACCAATGGTTGTCCCTCCTAAGGCCTTGTTACACAGAAGTAATCTTCAATATCCTGCTTCACATAGATGAACTTTTATGACATTTTCTATGTTAATCATGCAGTTTGTTTTAGGAGAAAGTTGAATGAATCCGGACATTTGACCTTTACAGTGAGTGAGATATCACAATACACGTCCAATATTTCAGGTCACGAAGATTTATTTTCCTTTGTATCTTGAGATCCAAAATGGGATAAACTGTCCAGGACACACACACCCCACCTTTGTATTGTTTCCTTAACATTGAGGTAATGGTTCAACATTTCTTTTCTAAAAGTAAAAGTGAGCGTATGATTTCATAATGACTTCCTAAGATAACCTTAGAAAGCCTCCTACTTCTCTGAAGTTAGGAGAACATCAACACAGAGTTAGTCACCTCCTCCTGCCCCAGAGCAGACTCTGTCCTGCTTGTTAACTAAGAGCATGATCTGATCTGTGCCTGTTAATGTGCTCTGAAAAGCTATGCCAGCAATGCATTTTCATCTCTACCTTTGAAGACCCCCCTTTATCCATCTTATCTGAAATGTATCATTCATTCACTGACTCGGGAAACTGAGAAAGCAAGACGGTAGTTCTTATAATTCCTAGAATTTTGGAGGAGGAAAAATGTCCTAACTCTAAACACCGAGTTAGTTTCAAGGTCACTCCAACAGTCAAAGAATCTGTTCTTTGGAATTTTTCTCAACCAGAGATCTTAGTTCCCTGACCAGGGATGGAACCAGCAGCCCATGTAGTGGAAGTGTGGCATCTTCGCCCCTGGACCACCAGGGCAGTCCTGATTCAGGGTGTTTCCTGGGGTTTTTGGTTCTTGATGAGCAAATTTGGGCAACCACTTTTATAACCGGGGCATTGCCTGGTGAAAAGAAAGACCAAAGGGCCTGTTAGGAACCCTGAATCCAGAGCCGTGTCCAAAACTCATTAGTCACATACATGGGAGTGTGGGTTTGAAAGAAGGGACAAAGATCACCACTGTCCAGGGGACAAGGAAGAAGGCACTAGAAAGCCCGAGGTCACTGGCCCAGGTGTGTTTAGGAGACTCCTTACACCTTGACTGTGATTTCCCTGAGACCTGTGTTGACAAGGAAAGAGAGACATCAAGGTTCAGGTAGATAAATGATAGTGTTTGTCCCTCAGTGATGTCCGAATCTTTGTAACCCCGTAGACCATAGCCCACCAGACTCCTCTGTCCATATGATTGTCCAGGCAAGAATACTGGAGTGGGTTGTCATTCCCGTTTTCAACGATCTTGAAGAAGGCATCACCCTCTGTCTGCTGCATTGAAGTTGGATTCCTTGCCATCGGAGCCACAGGGAAGCCCAGTTAAACAAACAGGAATGTGTAAGCATGGAGGGAAGACCTCCGTCTCGTTCTCTAGGAATACCCACCTAGAAGCAGGATAACACACAGTAGGAATTCCTCACAAATAGTTACCCGGGTTTTCCATTGCAGCATAGCTTCCAAAGGCACCTCATAAGTCTCACTCAGGGCAGATTTACAATTTTCCACTAAATGTCAGAGAAACACTTTGAGGTGGACACAGCCCAAGCCAAGAATAAACACTCAATGTGAGCAGAGGAGATAACATCTATACTTTATCTCAAGGTTTCCTGCTAGAAATCCTCAGCACTCAACTCTTCCTTTGAGCTTGTATTGCCCTTCAGGCGCCCTTGAAGCTTTCCAGATGGAGAGGAAAAGAGAGATGTGGAAAAAAGAAAAATGACAAACTCGTGACCTTCCTAAGAGTTTGGAAACTTTTAGGTTTTCAGGTTGACGTGACGGGAGGAAATTTCCTACATATTTCAGAGAGGACAGGTCCCATAGAGAAAAGTCCCATTGTCTTTTCACAGGAAAAGTCTTACCACTGTGCACCACCGTTTTTATATTCTCATTCTGGTATTTATCAATCAATCTCTGTTTGCATTGCATCATGTGTGTTCGTTTTACTGAATTATGGACAGTTAATTCTTCAAATCCAGAGAAGGCAATGACAAGTCACTCCAGTCCTCTTGCCTAGAAAATCCCATGGATGGAGGAGCCTGGTGGGCTGCAGTCCGTGGGGTCGCTAAGGGTCGGACACGACGGAGTGACTTCACTTTCACTTTCACACATTGGAGAAGGAAATGGCAACCCACTCCAGTGTTCCTGCCTGGAGAATCCCAGGGACGGGGGAGCCTGGTGGCCTTCCATCTATGGGGTCACACAGAGTCGGACACGATTGAAGTGACTTAGCAGCTTAGCAGCAATTCTTCAAATAGATGGGGAAACAGTGGAAACAGTGGCTGACTTTATTTTGGGGGGCTCCAAAATCACTGCAGATGGTGACTGCTGCCATGAAATTAAAAGATGCTTACTCCTTGGAAGAAAAGCTCTGACCAACCTAGACAACATATTGAAAAGCAGAGACATTGCTTTGCCAACAAAGGTCCATCTAGTCAAGGCTATGGTTTTTCCAGTGGTCATTTATGGATGTGAGAGTTGAACTATAACGAAAGCTGAGGGCCGAAGAATGGATGCTTTAGAACTGTGGTGCTGGAGAAGACTCTTGAGAGTCCCTTGGACTGCAAGGAGATCCAACCAGTCCATCCTAAAGGAAATCATTCAGTCCTGAATTCTCATTGGAAGAACTGATGCTGAAGTTGAAACTCCAATCCTTTGGCCACCTGATGCGAAGAGCTGACTCATTGGAAAAGACCCTGATGCTGGGGAAGATTGAGGGCAGGAGGAGAAGGGGATGACAGAGGATGAGATGGTTGGATGGCATCACCGACTCAATCGACATGAGTTTGGATAAATTCTGGGAGTTGGTGATGGACAGGGAGGCCTGGCGTGCTGCAGTCCATGGGGTCGCAAAGAGTCGGACACGACTGAGGGACTGCACTGAACTGAACTGAATTCCTCTATGGATGTTTCAGACAGTGAGTCACTTGACTTAGTCTTTAATTCAAGAGTGTTATTAGTAATATCAGTTATATAGGTATGGGAGTTTTCCACCCTTCCACCCTATGTAATATTGGGTGAGTCTTAGGAATGTTAGGTTGGAATCAAAAGCCAATGTCAGTGAGCTGTAGCTTCTGGGACGTGAACAGCTCTCATTCCTGTAACTCTTTTAATTCAGTCATTCGTGTGCCTCCTTCATGAGGATTCAGTTCGGCTGTGGTGCTGTTGTCCCTCTGATAGGAAATCCAACTCTGTGTAAAGCCCCAAAGATCTGTTACTTATTTTTATTTTATATTGTACTATATTTCATTTACAGTGTTGTGTTTGTTTTAGGTGTAGAGCAAAGTGATACAGTCATATATATATTTATATAAATATGAATTAACAAAAGCAGTTCCAATCTTTTGATGGTATGCTAATGATTTCTAACATAAATGGCATTATTTGGAGAGAGGGATAACTTAGGTATGGCATTGTTTTTATTTTTTTCTTTTTGCAGCTTGAGGCAGTTGTAAAATAATGTAGCTTGTTACAACTGTGTATTCTATAGTAATATTGAATGGTTTGCCTTGGAAACGAACAGAAATCATTCTGTCGTTTTTAAGATTGCATCCAAGTACTTACTGCATTTCGGACTCTTTTGTTGACCATGATGGCTACTCCATTTCTTCTAAGGAATTCCTGCCCACAGTACTAGATATAATGGTCATCTGAGTTAAATTCACCCATTCCAGTCCATTTTAATTCACTGATTCCTAGAATGTCAATGTTCACTCTTGCCATCTCCTGTTTGACCACTTCCAATTTGCCTTGATTCATGGACCTAACATTCCAGGTTCCTATGCAATATTGCTCTTTGAGCACCGGACCTTGCTTCTATCACCGGTCACATCCACAACTGGGTATTGGTTTTGTTTTTGCTCCATCCCTTCATTCCTTCTAGAGTTATTTCTCCACTGATCTCCACTAGCATACAGGGCACCTCCTGACCTGGGGAATTCCTCATTCAGTATCCCATCATTTTGCCCGTTGATACTGTTCATGGGGTTCTCAAGGCAAGTATACTGAAGTGGTTTGCCATTCCCTTCTCCAGTGGACCACATTCAGCTGTGGTCCATGTGATCAGATCGACTAGTTTCCCTTGATTATGATTTCAATGTGTCTGCCCTCTGATGCCCCCTCGCAATACTTACCGTCTTATTCTGAAGAAGCTGAAGTTGAACGGTTCTATGAAGACCTACAAGACCTTTTAGAACTAACACCCAAAAAACATGTCCTTTTCATTATAGGGGACTGGAATGCAAAAGTAGGAAGTCAAGAAACACCTGGAGTAACAGGCAAATTTGGCCTTGGAGCACAGAATGAAGCAGGGCAAAGGCTAATAGAGTTTTGTCGAGAGAATGCACTGGTCATAGCAAACACCCTCTTCCAACAACACAAGAGAAGACTCTACACATGGACATCACCAGATGGTCAACACCGAAATCAGATTGATTATATTCTTTGCAGCCAAAGATGGAGAAGCTGTATACAGTCAGCAAAAACAAGACCAGGAGCTGACTGTGGCTCAGATCATGAGCTCCTTATTGCCAAATTCAGACTTAAATTGAAGAAAGCAGGGAAAACCTCTAGACCCTTCAGATATGACCTAAATCAAATCCCTTATGATTATACAGTGGAAGTGAGGAAAAGATTTAAGGGACTAGATCTGATAGATAGAGTACCTCATGAACTCTGGACGGAGGTTCATGACATTGTACAGGAGACAGGGACCAAGACTATCCCCATGGAAAAGAAATGCAAAAAAGCCAAATTGCTGTCTGAGAAGGCCTTAAAAATAGCTGTGAAAAAAAGAGAAGAGAAAAGCAAAGGAGAAAAGGAAAGATATAAGCATCTGAATGCAGAGTTTCAAAGAATAACAAGGAGAGATAAGAAAGCCTTCCTCAGTGATCAATGCAAAGAAATAGAGGAAAACAACAGAATGGGAAAGACAACAGATCTCTTCAAGAAAATTAGAGATTCCAAGTGAACATTTCATACAAAGATTGGCTAGATAAAGGACAGAAATGGTATTTACCTAACAGAAGCAGAATATATTAAGAAGAGGTGGCAAGAATATACAGAAGAACTGTACAAAAAAGATCTTCACGACCAAGATAGTCACGATAACGTGATCACTGACCTAGAGCCAGACACCTTGGAATGTGAAGTCAAGTGGGCCTTAGAAAGCAACACTATGAACAAAACTAGTGGAGGTGATGGGATTCCAATTGAGCTACTTCAAATCTTGAAAGATGGTACTATGAAAGTGCTGCACTCAATATGTCAGCAAATTTGGAAAACTCTTCAGTGGCCACAGGATTGGAAAAGATCAGTCTTCATTCCAATCCCAAAGAAAGGCAATGTCAAAGAATGTTCAAACTACCGCACAATTGCACTCATCTCACACGCTAGGAAAGTCATGCTCAAAATTCTCCAAGCCAGGCTTCAGCAATATGTGAACCATAAACTTCATGATGTTCAAGCAAGTTTTAGAAAAGGCAGAGGAACCAGAGATCAAATTGCCAACATCCGCTGGATCATGGAGAAAGCAAGAGAGTTCCAGAAAAACATCAATTTCTGCTTCATTGACTATGCCAAAGCCTTTGACTGTGTGGATCACAAAAAACTGTGGAAAGTTCTGAAAGAGATGGGAGTAACAGACCACCTGACCTACCTCTTAAAAAACCTGTATGCAGGTCAGGAAGCAACAGTCAGAACTCTACATGGAACAACAGACTGGTTCCAAATAGGAAAAGGAGTACGTCAAGGCTGTATATTGTCACCTTGCTTATTTAACTTATATGCAGAGTACATCATGAGGAACGCTGGGTTGGAAGAAGCACAAGCTGGAATCAAGATTGCCGGGAGAAATATCAATAACCTCAGATATGCAGATGACACTACCCTTATGGCAGAAAGTGAAGAGGAACTAAAAGCCTCTTGATGAAAGTGAAAGAGGAGAGTGAAAAGGTTGGCTTGAAGCTCAACATTCAAAAAACAAAGATCATGGCATCTGCTCCCATCCCTTCATGGGAAATAGATGGAAAAACAGTGGAAACAGTGTCAGACTTTATTTTGGGGGGCTCCAAAATCACTGCAGATGCTGATTGCAGCAGTGAAATTAAAAGACGCATACTCCTTGAAAGGATAATTATGATCAATCTTGATAGTATATTAAAATGCAGAGACATTACTTTGCCAACCAAGGTTCGTCTAGTCAAGGCTATGGTTTTCCCCGTGGCCATGTATGGATGTGAGAGTTGGACTGTGAAGAAAGCTGATCGCCGAAGAATTGATGCCTTTGAACTGTGGTGTTTGAGAAGACTCTTGAGAGTCCCTTGTTCTGCAAGGAGATCCAACCAGTCCATTCTAAAGGAGATCAATCCTGGGTGTTCATTGGAAGGACTGATGCTAAAGCTGAAACTCCAATACTTTGGCCACCTCATGCAAAGAGTTGACTCACTGGAAAAGACTCTGATGCTGGGAAAGGTTGGGGGAGGGAGGAGAAGGGGACGACGGAGAATGAGATGGCTGGATGGCATCACCGACTCTGTGGACATGAGTTTGAGTGAACTCCAGGAGTTGGTGATGGACAGGGAGGCCTGGCATGCTGTGATTCATGGGGTCGTGGAGAGTAAGACACGACTGAGCGACTGAACTGAACTGAACTGAACAGAACCGTCCATGTGGGTCACAAAGAGTTGGAGACAACGACTGAACAGCAGTAACATCCATAGTGTATATTGTCTGGATCCCAGTTCCCAATCCATCCCACCCTGCCCTTCTTCCTTGGTATCAGCATGTTTCTTCTCTATGTTTGTATCTTTGTTTCTGCCCTGAAACTCGGTTTATCTGTACCACTTCTGTAGAGTCCATATACTTGTGTTAACAGACAATATTTGTTTTCCTGTTTTTAATTTACTACACTCTGTCAGACGATCTGTAGGTCCAGCCACATCTCTGCAAATGACTATGGAGTGTTCCATAGTGTAAATCCAGTATTTTTGACTTTGAAATCCCATGAACAGAGGAGCGTGTTGGGCTACAGTCCATGGGATCACAAAGAGTCGGATGACTCAGCAAGTAAACACCAGCAAAATTAATGACATCTTTTTCCATCCTCTGTTAATGGACATATTGCTTGCTTCCATGTCCTGGCTATTGTACATGGTGCTACTAAACAGTGGTGTGCATGTACATTTTGGAATTACAGTTTTCTATGGGATTGTAAATTTCAACAAAGCTGTCAGAAGTACCTAATTCTCTCTAAAGGATTAAGTAGCAATTTAGATGGAAATATTTAATATGAAGTAATATGATCCCAAGAGTCGGACACCACTTAGTGACTAAACCATCACCACTACCAACACATATGATCATGTGTCTGTGGATGGCTTTCTCTAAGCTTAGTGATATTTCTCCTTTACTTCTGCAAAAATTTTCTACTAAACCTTCTTGACCTGCAAACATATGGAACATTCTACTCAAATTCTTTAATAGATAAAGGACATTAGAAATTTTCAATTTATCATGTATTCATTTTTGTAACACATCATGCAAGTTATCTGTGTATTTTACCAGGAATATTAATTCCAGAAACATAAATTTGTTTACAGTTCCCTTATATTCTTTATCTTATGAATTTGTGGTAATAATCCATTTTTTAATTAACATAAATACACACAATCACACACATATGTATATGTGTGTATATGTGTTTGTGTATGTATGTTGTACACAGTCACACACATATGTATATATATGTTTATGTGTATATATATATACATAAATTTATATAAATGTATATGATGTTTCAGAATTTTTAATTTGCTCATGCCAGATCTTGCATTTCAACATTTCTTAAGAGATTCACCCTCTCACTCTGTCCGCAGTTGCCTGTCTGTTTATCCATTCATCCAATCCCGTATTTTCAGATGTACTGTGAAGACGAGAGTCGGAACTTCAACTGCATTCAATCTGCAACACAAGTGGGAGAATTTAAACATTGCCCTTGACCTCCATCACTACCAATGAAGCCGTGGAAACATTCATTACTGCAGCCTTTGACACTGGCCAGATGTAGCCCATTTGGAAGCCATGTCTCTGCAGGAACTAAAACATTTATTCTGTTACATGTCACTTAGGTCTAGTGTTCTTTTCACTACTCTTAGACCATGCCTCTGAACTTTGGCCCAACTCTTGGAATAAGTCTATATTTTGAGTATTTGCTAGACTTTGTAGATTGTCATCAGCTCGACCACGACGGGGAGCTGATCGGTGTTGCTCTGCCCATGAGAGCAGGAATGTCCATTCCTTGGAAATACTAGCATCCCCTGG
Source organism: Moschus berezovskii (assembly GCF_049115385.1). NCBI lineage: Eukaryota > Metazoa > Chordata > Mammalia > Artiodactyla > Moschidae > Moschus > Moschus berezovskii. Next base: position 2,843,454 of record NC_142488.1, on the reverse strand, counting down.
TCTTTGAAACATAAGAGGCTGGAGGACCATCTTTAGGTGTTATGAAGATTTGCAGCTTCCTGTCTGAACTGTCAATCATCTTGTTTCTGCAAACATGACACCAACTTCATGATACTGTATTGGCTAAGAATCAGACGCTGCCCAACACTGATTACTAGTGAGCCAGTGGTTAAGAAATATCAATCCTTCAGCTCAATTGCAGAAGTGCTGCTGTTGTCAGAACACTCATTTTCTCTCAGCTGTGGCCCATGGCACCTTACACTTTCTCTCTCTGAAGCTTAGAGAGTGGAACACAAGCTCCTTTCCCTGTGATGAATAGAATGCTTTCTGCTGCTGCTGCTAAGTCACTTCAGTTCTGTCCGACTCTGCGCGACCCCATAGACGGCAGCCCACCAGGCTCCCCCGTCCCTGGGATTCTCCAGGCAAGAATACTGGAGTGGGTTGCCATTTCCTTCTCCAATGCATGAAAGTGAAAAGTGAAAGTGAAGTCACTCAGTCGTGTCCGACTCTTCCCGACCCCATGGACTGCAGCCTACCAGGCTCCTCGGTCCATGGGATTTTCCAGGCAAGAGGACTGGAGTGGGGTGCCATCGCCTTCTCTGGTGATGCTTTCTAGGGACATCTTTCTTGACTAGACTGTCCACTCCTGCTATCGAAAGAGAATCCATAACCCTTTCCTCTGTCCCAGGATGGTTTGGTCCTTTTTATCCTCCTCCTTTGTAACTTCTAGTACATCTCTAGTTAATCTTCATCAGAAATGTCTCTGATGTAACACCAATTCTCTTAAAGTTATATGTTCCAGGATAGTCAAATATAATGTGCATATTTGTGCCTTTTAACATCGAGACCGTTCTGCACAGGTACACATAAGTCAGTTGTGTATTGAATCAATTTATTTAAGCCCTCAAGAATCAAACACCACCAAGTAGGATGTGATTAGTGACCAGGAGGGATGAGATGGGAGAGGGAGGGTGAGTGTGAAGAGAGAAGGATCATGTTCATCAGAAACTAGGAATGTTGTCTTCGTGTTGTTGATTTTGATTCCATGGAGACGTGTCTGGTCTCAGGGACTGTTTCTGTAGGTGAGTGAAACAGAAGCAAAGATTTAGTAGAGTCGATTGTGTGACGGCTGATGGGATGACCCTCAGGCAGTAGGCTGTCCAGGATACAGGGAGCTGGTAGCTGATCCAATGTTACACTCCTGGTGGACCTCAGGAGTCCACATTTCTGTGACATGTGGGCATCCCTGTGGAATTTTACCCAGGATGTACAAACAGGGTGGTACACTGTGCTCCGATTCTGACAGTAGTGATTTCAGAATGCGTGTTCCGGTTCTAAGTTTGAAGCACGTGCCTCTAAGTCCACAAATTTTTTCTTTGGAGTCTACAGTAGTTAATTTTTTAATTTTTAATTTTTATTGCCATATAGTTGATTCCTAACATTTTGGCCACCTCATGCGACGAGTTGACTCACTGGAAAAGACTCTGATGCTGGGAGGGATTGGGGGAGGTGGGAGAAGGGGACGACCGAGAATGAGATGGCTGGATGGCATCACTGACTCTGTGGACATGAGTTTGAGTGAACTCCGGGAGTTGGTGATGGACAGGGAGGCCTGGCGTGCTGTGATTCATGGGGTCGCAAAGGGTCGGACACGACTGAGGGACTGAACTGAACTGAATATTAGGTTAGTTTCAGAGATACAGAAAAGTGAATATACTAGTATAACATGTAGTTGCTACATATATACAGTAATATGTGTGCTTGTTAAGATTTGCTTCCTGTTTAGGATTTTGCAGAGTATTATAGTTCCCTCTGCTGTACTGTTAGATGTTTTTGGCTATCCATCCTTTGTACAATAGTTTGCATCTGCTAGTCCCAAACTCCCCATCCTTCTCTTCCCCAAATCTCTTCCCCTTGGCAACTACAATGTGATGATTTCATTCTTTTTTATGACTGAGTGACACTGCATTGTACCTACGTACTGCATCTTTCTTATCATATTCAACTGGAAGCTAGTTTTCCATTGTTTTTTTTTTTTTCTTTCATTTTTTTTTTTTCCCTCAACAGAAAATTAAAAGCCGCACTTTAGCCTAGATCAGTGTCGTTTTCTGAGGCTTATTTGAGAAAGTTGAAAGATCTCATTTTAAGTAAATCTTCTGAAGGGGAATATGTGATCCACATCCATGTTTCAGACAGTGTGGTTGGAAAGCCTTCACTGGTTCTGTCAGATTCATGTGAGATTAAACACTGGTGTTGTGGAAAATGTGAGCTCCCTTTAATCCTTGTTCTTCTGGAGGAGGGATGTGAGTGGGCATGCATGAGGTCAGTGCTGTCAGGAATGCTAATTAGTCTCCACCAACTTGTGGGGATTCCTGCTTATCTCTGATGACTCTGGTCTGCAAGATTGCTGGAGGATAAGAGCTTCTCTCCCAATGCTGCTCAGGATTAATCAACCAACCAGTCTGCAATTTAATATGGCTCAAGAGAAGAGAAACTGCCTAATCTAAAAGGAAAAGTTCTCCACTGATAAAACATAAGTGGTTGGGCAAAAAATATTTTACCTACAGTGGGTGGCAGGTATGAAATCACCATCTGTCCTTACTGATTTATTTACTGGAATAATGTCATGAAGAGACTATTTTCACTTACACGGGAGTTGAAGTCTGTATCCACACAGAAGACAGTAACCTGGGGAAAGATCAAAAGGACAGGAGAAAAAGATCCACCAATTAATATCATTCCCCAGTATTTGCAAGGCTGTTTGCTTGTTTGTTTGTTTTTAATAAAGGGATTATATAAAATATTATAGAGGGGAGAAATTTTTAATGAATTTATTTGACTCCTTATAGGATATATACTTATCAGGTAAATGATATGTTTAGGGAAAAGTATACGTCCATTACCATTTTTGATGAACTCCTCAATACTTTTCTCTTCAATCCCTTTCGCATTCAGCAGCTCCCGGAGTTTGTCCAAGATGCTCTGGTCAATATTTACTGTAACAGAAAAACACCACAGAGAAAACAGAAATTTTTCACCTTAGATCCCAGGGAAAATTCTGAATATAGAACAAGTTAAGTGTCCAAGTCAAATCTTCACTTGTTATAAAGTAATCTTCAGTTACCATAACCCATGACACAAATGTCTGCTGCCTGTCTTAAGGATTATTCCTTGTCCAACTCTATAACTAGACCCCACACCCACACCCAGCATCAACAGCAGGACCCCAGAGACTCACAGGAGCTCCATGAATCTGGGGCCCCATCCATCACAGTGTGTGGAGTGTATTGTGAAACTGATATAAACTGAGGAAATTGAGAGGAACCTCTTTACACCATGGCCTAAAATTAATTGATTTGTTAAAAAAAAAAAAGCTAGAAACGAACACATTACTACAATTTTCGTCCAAGTAAAAAGAAACTATTTCTACTAAAACTGAGGGGCTTTTTATTATTATTATCTTTTAAAGTCCACCCGTGGGAATTACTTAGAAATGTTTGATAATCTGATCCCCCCTCCACCCCTACAGGTTTTGCTTTCTTGGTAGATTACATTCCAGTGTCCTGAACTCCATGAATGTGAAGACCTAGGTCGTTAGACTACATAACTGATATTGTCACCATATATTAATTTTATGGATAAAAGCACTGACAATGGGAATATCTCATGAGAATGTTGATGTGAAAATGAGGGTATCATACATACTCAATAGTTCAGTGAATGGTATCTCCACGCCTTCTTCATTCACATATATACCGGAGAGTATCAAAGCTCTGTCCGACTCATAAACCACTCTAAGTTCTCTTATCCTGTCATCTGTGAGAACAAGAGGAAAGATACATATATACAAGCCCATCATAATTTATTGTCACTTAGGTGTACCGTGGCAAATTGAGACTATTAGCAATGGAGTATATTGATCAATGTCCCACTCCACGGGTGTGCTGAATTTGACAGTTGCTGTGACAACAAGAAAAGCAATTAAGGCTTCTTTATTCCCACCTTTTCACAAAATTGATATGATTCACTTAAACTGTAGTCACATATGAATCCATTAGGCCATGTAAAACTAGGACTGCTTTTTAAGGGCCGTTGTTAGGAAGTTAGAGATGTAAATCTTAGCCAGCATTCCCATGATTTTGAACAGAAGCTGCTTTAATGGTTGAACTCACAATGATTTCCTTGGATTTAAGTTCATCCACCAGACATTGTATGGAATAAGATATTTGTTTAATTTATTTATTTTTAAATTGAAGGATAATTGCTTTACAGAATTTTGTTGTTTTCTGTCAAACCTCAGCATGAATCAGCCATAGGTATACATATATCCCCTCCCTACTGAACCTCCCTCCCACCTCCCGCCCCATCCCACCCCTCTAGGTTGATTCGGAGCCCCTGTTTGAGTTTCCTGAGCCATACAATAAATTCCCATTTGCTATCTATTTTACATATGGTAATGCAAGTTTCCATGTTACTCTTTCCATACATCTCACCCTCTCTTCCCCTCTCCCCATGTCCATAGGTCTATTTTCTATGTTTGTTTCTCCACTGCTACCCTGCAAATAAATTCTTCAGTACCATCCTTATAGATTCCATATACATGTGTTAGTATGCTTATATTTATGTTTCTCTTTCTGACTTACTTCATTCTGTATAATTGGCTCTAGGTTCATCCACCTCATTAGAACCGACTCAAACATTTTTTTTTTTTTTTGGATGAATGACACTGATGTGCAGACTCAGGATACACCCTTGAGACATTGTTTCATAGGGCTGTTGTAAATTATCTATTAGAACCTTATAAAATATACTGTCTGCTCATGTTGTTCTCATTCAGTGGATGTGTACTTAGTCACTCAATCACGTCTGACTCTCTGGGACTCCATGGACTGTAGCCCACTGGGCTCTTCTGTCTTCATTGAGTAACAGTCACAATTGAATGGAGACCTCTAAGCCCCTCAAGTGTGTCTGAACCCTTATATCATGACAAATTAAAGTGCTTGGAAATCTTAGAGACAGGAGACCGCTCACACCTCTGATTGTTAGTAGGATTAGAATTAAGGTGTGTGAGACTGTGGAAGGAAGTTGTGCCCACATTTCCACCCAAACATAGTCTGACCAATGGAACAGTCATACTTACAGTCAACAGCGTACGTGTTGTCGCCCTGCCTTTCTCCCCTGACATGTATTATTTCCTGTTTTCCATTAGACCTGAAAAACCAAGTATATTCAAGGTGGATGATTAAGATAATGAAAAAATTTGACATATAATGAGGATTTTCTTTGTTTCACCCCAAAGATTAGGTATGCGGTGTCACCTTAGTTCTTGTGGACAATGTGATTTTCTCATTGGTCAAGTCACTATCAAGTGACAAGGATGGCTTGTCTACACATTAAATCTGAGCAGTAGTTCCAAAGATAAACTGCAAATACAGAGTAACTATGCTGAAAGTTAAATAAGCATGGAGAAATCTTGGACTTAGGAAAAAATATAAATAATACACCTTTTTAAAAAACACTTCCTGGAAAAAGAGACATAACCATCATGACTCTCTTTGTGGGTTCTCACAACTCTGACAATGACTCATGAGATAATATGATAAGAAAAATTCACTAAAAAATAATGAAATGTTTAATTTTACCAAAAGACACAATTTTTCCATCACAACAACATGTGAGGATTAAACACTGCAAGACACATGTATGCATGTATATTGTCACACAGACAGGCAAACACACAAGCACTCATGATATGCTTATATGACATAAAGAAATTATATATATATATATATATAGTATATTGTATGTACAAGCTATAAGCTGTATAACAGAAGAATTTGACTGACTTCATATATGTCATGTGTGGAAAAAGGAGTATTTGACACCTATGAAGCATGCACATGAATAGTGAAGCGGAAATAACCCAACAAGAATTGGATTAATTTTTGACAAACACCTTCAAAAACAATGTGCACAAGGAATTGTATTCACAGTCATTGGTCATCATGAAAATGCATGGAAGTTACTCAAAATAACCACAAAGTGGGAACAAAGCCACTTTCTAGTAACTGCGAAATATGGCCCAGGGGCTAAGCCATTAAGAATCTGCCTGCAATCAGGAGCCACAGGACACCATGTTAGAGCCCTCAGTCGGGAAGATGCCCTGGAGGAGGGCATGGATATTCTTGCCTGGAGAATCCCATGGACAGAGGAGCCTGGAGGGCTACAGTTCATGCGGATGCAAAGAGTTGGACACGACTGAAGCAACTGAGCATGGATAGCACATACAAAATTTTATCTATGCAAAAAAAATATCCTTTAGCTTGGCTTGTAAAATGTGACTCCCTGCATATGCAGATCAGAGATAAATTATTTAACATGATGTTGAGTGATGGAAGCCAGGGAAAATGATACAGGGCTCATAGTCTTGTCTGAAGTTCTAGAAGAGGTGAGATTAAGCAGATGCATTGTTACCTGTGGCTCAAGGAATAGATATTTAGTGGTGAGGAAAAGGAGACTTTTGGCAGAGATGGGCGAATTTTTTATCTGGATTACAGAGGTCGTGAAAGAGGTGTGCACCGGTAAAAACACATTGAAACGTGCCCTCCACAAAGGTTCATATAATTACATATAAATACAATGCAGTACCGTTGATTTCACAAAGAGTCAGTTCAGTTCAGTTCAGTCGTTCAGTCGTGTCCGACTCTCCGCGACCCCATGAATCACAGCAGAGTAGCCACATGAAAATTCAATCATAGATTTCAAAAATTCAAAAATTGGCAAAGAGGAAGGTAAGATGGTATTCTATAAGTGTTAGTGAAAACAGACAGGTATATGTCCTTAGAAAGAACATGTGTGTGTGTGAATCTATGAATCTATATGTGTATGAGTGGTTGTAAATGATTATAAATATACTATCAAATACACATATATACAATATGTAATACATGAACACATATATCTTTCAGTTCAGTTCAGTCGCTCAGTATATATCTATTAACCAACCTATACAAGCAGAAACTTCTTAGTTGTTTTGTCACTATGTTTTTATTTCTCAAAATAAATACCAGAGTTTGCATGTTCTCAGTAAACCCTCTGCCATGTAGTGGGCATTCCCTGAGTGGTCCTTGGGGCTGTAAATCTTTAGTAAACTCAGTGGTGATGAAACCTCCCTTGAGGACGCCCCAAGGACAGAGTTCACTGTGTGCTCTCTCCCTGCACTTGGCTTCTGCGCTCATTGGGAACCATCTGTTACAAATTCCACAGGAAGGGTCAAAATCCTTTTGGGGACTGTGGGTTCCATGACACAAGCTTCTTCCCATTTCCGTGTCCCTCTTTCCTTTAATGATTTGATGACAGTGGGGTTTATGGGACCCTTCTGGTTGAGCAAAGTCTCCAGGACATTCCCTGGAGGCTCTCAGCTGCTCCCCCAGCTCAGAGATCCTGCTCAGCCCCACAGCTCAGGGAGTCCTGCTGTCAACATAATCCAGTGAGCTCCCTGTAGACCACATGGGGAGACACACTCTCCCTCAGGCTTGGGGGTTAACATGTGTCTTCCTTTTGGGTTATTTTTACTTACCAGTCATATAAATCGAACTCTATTATGTACCCTTCTTTATAAAACACATGACGACAGAAGTAAACCCTGAATGGTCCTGTCTTACCAGTCCTTTCTGTGTAATCGGAACCAAGATACACAGTTATCCATATTCCTGAAAGCTAACAGGAAAATTTCCATTAGAAATTATCATCCGTGTCTTTTCATTTCACCCAGCAGCATTTCACCTGAGCTTCCCACCCCTTGTGCAAATTAACACACATTATCTACTTGACAGAGCAAAAGTATGATTTAAAAATAATCTAAAATTGAAGTCAGCATAAAAGAAAGAACTGAGATTTTTCTGAGGCAGCTTGAGCTCTGCAGTCAGATGCAAGAACTCCAACAGCTGTTTGGCTGACCCGCCTTGTCTATCACATGACCAGGAAAAATGCATCAGACTCAACTAACATACAGTAGAGATGATCAAGAGACCAGAGAGAAGAGGAATAGAGCTAGAAAATGGAGCAGGGATGAGTTGGAGGGAGATGACTCAGATTATGGATCCACATAACAAGACCACAAAAGAAACACACACACACACACACCCAAGACCTCCTCCCAAAGCAGACCGTCCCTGGTACCTCTGAGACACTTTGCACAGCTTCCTTTTCTTGGGCAAAACAAACCACACCAAGGAGAAGACTCAGGAACAGAACCTTCATCTTGTCTCTCGTGGTCCTTCGTCTGTCAAGCCTGAGGGTGTCCGAGTGGTTGGAGAGGATGGGAGTTGTGCCACTTTTTATAGGATCGTTATGCTAGTGTGATGCATCATGAACCAATGGTTGTTTCTCCTAAGACCAAGGTTACAAAGAAGTCATCTTCAGGATCCTGCTTGACAGGGATGAACTTTTATGACATTTTGTCATTTTAATCATGAGGATTGTTTTAGAAGAAGGTTGAGTGAATCTGGACATTTGACCTTTAGAGTGAGTGAGAAATTACAATGCACATGTATATTTCAGGTCAGGAATATTTATTTTCTTTTACATCTTCAGATCCAAAATGGGATAAACTGTCCAGAAAACATGTCCTCAACTCTGTCTTATTTCTATAACACTGAAGAGAGAATTTTAGAAATATTTTCCTAAACAAAAATTCAATGTGTGGTTTGGTTAACAAAGTTAAATGATTTCCTCTGAGACCCTTTGAAAGCCTCATATTTCTCTGAGGCGGTGATAACATCACCATCAAGTGTTTATCACTTCTTCTGCCCCACATCAGACTCTGACTTTCTTTTAACTAAGTGGACAATACATCACAGGACGCTCAACCTCGTCTGAAGAAGACATGGTACCAGTTCATTTCTGTCACTCCTTTTCCAAACACCCTTTACCCATCTAATCTAGAATGTATCATTTACTTCTTAACTCAGTTATTTCTCAGTCAAATGAGAAAGCAAGACAGTAGTTCTTGTACTTTCTAGAATTTTGAAGGAAAAAGCAAATTTCCTAACTATAAATGTCTAGTTATGTTCAAGGTCTCTTAAATTGTCAAGGAATCTGTTCTTTGCCATTTTTCTCAACCACGAATCTTACTTCCCTGACCAGGGAAGGAAGCAGCAGTCCGTGCAGTGGAAGTGTAGAGTTTTAACAGCAGACAACCACAGTAATCCTGATTCACTGTGTTTCCGGAAAAGGGGGGTGCTCTTTGTGAGGAAATTCGGGCAACCATGTATATAACAGGGGCATTTCTTGGTGAAAAGAAAGAACTAAGAATCCTGAATCCAGGGCCATGTCCAATGGTCATTCGGTCACATGCAGGAGAGTATGGTTGCAAAAGTAGGGGTCCTAGTCAGCACCATCCAGTGGACAAGGAGGAAAGCTCTAGAAGGTAAGGGGCACTGGCCCAGGTGTGTCTAGAAGACAGTCACACCCTGACAGCGATTGTTTGTCCCTGAGGCTTGTGACGACAGGGAAAGGCAGCCACAAGGTTCATTACACAAGTGAAAGTATTTGTTCTTCAACTGTCTCTGACTCTTTGCAACCTCCTGGACTCCAGCACCTCAGGCTCCTCTTTTCAGGGAATTCTCCAGGCAAGAATATTTGAGTGGATTACTATGCCCTCCTCCAGAGGATCTTCCCAACCCAGGGATTGAACCTGGGTCTTCTGCACTGAAGTCACATTCCTTACCGTCTGAGCCACTAGGGAAGCCCAGTGAGACACACAGGATTGTATAAGGGTGGAGGGAAGACCTCCATCTTGTTCTCTAGGGAGTGCCCATCTAGAATAGCGTAACACAGATCCGGGATTCTTCTGACATAGGAACCTCTGTTCTACATTTCAGCATAGCTTCGAAGGGTGCCTATTAGTCTGACTCAGAACAGACTGACCATTTTCCCACTAAATGTCAGAGGAACACTTTGAGGTGCTCAAACTCATGTTCATCGAGTCGGTGATGCCATCCAACCATCTCATCCTCTTTCGTCCCCTTCTCTTCCTGCCTTCCATCATTGCCAGCATCAACCCAAGTAAAACACTGGCCAACACTCAAAGTGAGTGGACGAGGCAACATCTATACTTAATGTCAAGTTTTCCTGCCAGAAATCCTCACCACTTGGAATGTCCTTTGAGTTCATATTGCCATTGAGAACCTCTTGAACCTCCCCAAGTGGAGAGGAAAATAGAGATATTTAAAAAACAGTGTCCTGTCCATGACCTTCTGAATACTTGTGGAAACTTTCAGGCTTCCAGGTTGATGTGGACAGAAGGAAATCTCCTGGAGATGTCAGAGAAGACCAGTCCCATAGAGAAAGGTCCATTGTGTCTCCCCACTGGGCACCTTTGTTTTCATGTTCCCGTAATGGTATTGATCGGTCAGTATCTGTTTTCTTTCTGTCATGCGTGTTATGTGGATCTTTACTGAATGGTGGACAATTAATTCCTTTGTGGGTGCTCCAGTCAGTCAGCCTCTTGACATAGCCCTTAATCAAGGTGTTTTATTATTGAAATCAGTTATATAGGAATTCTGGAGAAGGAAATGGCAATCCACTCCACTATTCTTGCTTGGAAAATCCCACTGTTGGAGGAGCCTGGTAGGCTAGAGTCCATGGGGTCACAAAGTCAGACACGACTGAGCTACTTCATTCTCTCACTCACTCATATAGGAATTAGGGCTTAAAACCCTCCACCCTATGGTAATAATGGGTGACTCTTAGCTAAAGTTATGTTGGAGACAAAGTTCAGTTCAGTTCAGTCGCTCAGTCATGTCCTACTCTTTGTGACCCCATGAATCGCAGCACTCCAGGCCTCCCTGTCCATCACCAACTCCCGGAGTTCACTCAAACTCATGTCCACAGAGTCGGTGATGCCATCCGGCTATCTATTCTCTGTTGTCCCCTTCTCCTCCTGCCCTCAATCCCTCCCAGCATCAGACTCTTTTCCAGTGAGTCAACTCATCGCATGAGGTGGCCAAAGTATTGGAGTTTCAGCTTTAACATCAGTCCTTCCAATGAACAACCAGGACTGATCATTTTATTTATTTATTTAAGTTAGCTACTCTTCTTTCATTTATTTATGTTTTAATTGGAGACTAATCACTTTGCATTATTGTATTGGTTTTGACATATATTGACATGAATCGGCCCCGGGTGCACATGTGTTCCCCAACTTGAACCCCCCTCCCACCTCCCTCCCCATCCCATCCCTCTGGGTCATCCCAGTACACCAGCCATGAGCATCCTATATCATGCATCGAACCTCGACTGGATATTCATTTCACATATGATAATATACGTTTCAATGCCATTCTCACAAATCATCCCACCCTTGCCCTCTCCCACAGAGTCCAAAAGACTGTTCTATACATCTGTGTCTCTTTTGCTGTCTCATATACAGCGTTATCATTATCATCTTTCTAAACTTCATTTATATGCATCAGTATACAGTCTTCGTTCCAATCCCAAAGAAAGGCAATGCCAAAGAATGCTCAAACTGCCACACAGTTGTACTCATCTCACACACTAGTAAAGTCATGCTCAAAATTATCCAAGCCAGGCTTCAGCAATACGTGAACAATAAACTTCCAGATGTTCAAGCAGGTTTTGGAAAAGGCAGAGGAACCAGAGATCAAATTGCCAACATCCGCTGGATCATGGAGAAAGCAAGAGAGTTCAAGAAAAACATCTATTTATCCTTCATTGACTATGCCAAAGCCTTTGACTGTGTGGATCACAATAGACTGTGGAAAATTCTGAAAGAGATGGGAATATCAGACCACCCGACCTGCCTCTTGAGAAACCTGTATGCAGGTCAGGGAGCAACAGTCAGAACTAGACATGGAACAACGGACTGATTTCAAATAGGAAAAGGAGTACGTCAAGGCTATATATTGTCACCCTGCTTATTTAGCTTCTATGCAGAGTACATCATGAGGAACGCTGGGCTGGAAGAAGCACGAGCTGGAATCAAGATTGCCGGGAGAAATATCAATAACCTCAGATATGCAGATGACACCACCCTTATGGCAGAAAGTGAAGAGGAACTCAAAAGCCTCTTGGTGAAAGTGAAAGAGGAGAGTGAAAAGGTTGGCTTGAAGCTCATCATTCAGAAAACGAAGATCATGGTATCTGGTCCCATCACTTCATGGGAAATAGATGGGGAAACAGTGGAAACAGTGACAGACTTTATTTTTTGGGCTCCAAAATCACTGCAGATGCTGATTGCAGCCATGAAATTAAAAGACACTTACTCCTTGGAAGGAAAGTTATGACCAACCTAGATAACATATTAAAAGGCAGAGACATTACTTTGCCAACCAAGGTCCGTCGAGTCAAGGCTATGGTTTTTCCAGTGGTCACGTATGGATGTGAGAGTTGAACTGTGAAGAAAGCTGATTGCTGAAGAATTGATGCTTTTGAACTGTGGTGTTGGAGAAGACTCTTGAGAGTCCCTTGGACTGCAAAGAGTTCCAACTTGTCCTTTCTAGCCACCCAACCAAAAAATGGGCCAAACACAGGCATTTCTTCAAAGAAGATGTACAGATGGCTAACACACACATGAAAAGATGCTCCACATCACTCATAATCAGCGAGATGCAAATCAAAACCACAATGAGGTACCAGTCTGCATGGCTGCTATCCAAAAGTCTATAAGCAATAAATGCTGGAGAGGGTGTGGGGAAAGGGAACCCTCTTACACTGTTGGTGGGAATGCAATCTAGTACAGCCACTATGGAAAACAGTGTGGCGATTCCTCAAAAAACTGGAAATAGAACTGCCATACGACCCAGCAATCGCACTTCTGGGCATACACACCGAAGAAACAAGAATTAAAAGAGAAACATGTACTCCAGTGTTCATCGCAGCACTATTTATAATAGCCAGGACATATAAGCAACCTAGATGTCCATCTGCAGACGAATGGATAAGAAAGCTGTGGTACATATACACAATGAAGTATTATTCAGCAATTAAGAAGAATACATTCAAATCAGTTCTAATGAGGTGGATGAAACTGGAGCGTATTATTCAGAAGTAAGCCAGAAAGAAAAACACCAATACAGTATCAGGTCAGTTCAGTCATTCAGTCGTGTCCGACTCTTTGCGACCCCATGAATCACAGAACGCCAGGCCTCCCTGTCCATCACCAACTCCTGGAGTTCACTCAATCTCACATCCACCGAGTTGGTGATGCCATCCAGCCATCTCATCCTCTGTCGTCCCCTTCTCCTCCTGCCCCCAATCCCTCCCAGCATCAGTCTTTTCCAGTAAGTCAACTCGTCGCATGAGGTGGCCAAAGTATTGGAGTTTCAGCTATAGCAGAAGTCCTTCCAATGAACACCCAGGACTGATCTCCTTCAGAATGGACTGGTTGGATCTCCTTGCAGTCCAAGGGACTCTCAAGAATCTTCTCCAACACCACAGTTCAAAAACATCACTTCTTCAGCGCTCAGCTTTCTTTATAGTCCGGCTCTCTTATCCATACATGGCTATGAGAAAAAAACCACAGCTTTTCATTAGCAAAGTTATCTCTCTGCTTTTTAACATGCTTTCTAGGTTGGTCACTGCTTCCCTTCCAATGAGTAAGAGTATTTTAATTTCATGGCTGCAGTCATCGTCTGCAGTGATGTTGGAGCCCAGGAAAATAAAATCTGCCACTATTTTCATTGGTTTCCCACCTATTTGCCATGAACTGATGGGACCAGATGCCATATAACCTTAGTTTTTTGAATATTGAGTTTTAAGCCAACTTTTAGCTCTCTTCTTTTACTGTCATCAAGAGGTTCTTTAGTTCCCCTTTCAGTTCAGTTCAGTCTCTCAGTCACGTCTGACTTGTTGAGACCCCATGAACCGCAGCACTCCAGGCCTCCCTGTCCATTACCATCTCCCAGAGTTTACTCAAACTCATATCCCTTGATTCAGTGATGCCATCCAACCATCTCATTCTCTGTCATTCCCTTCTCTTCCTGTCTTCAATCCTTCCCAACATCAGGGTCTTTTCAAGTGAGTTAGCTCTTCTCATCAGGTGGCCAAATTATTGGAGTTTCAGCTTCAGCATCAGTTCTTCCAGTGAAAACCCAGTACTGATCTTTAGAATGGACTGGTTGGATCTCCTTGCAGTCCAAGGGACTCTCAAGAGTGTTCTCCAACACCACAGTTCAAAAGCATCAATTCTTCTTTGCTCAGCTTTCTTTATAGTCCAACTTTCACATTCATACCTGACTACTGGAAAAACCATAACCTTGACCAGACAGACCTTAACTTGACTATTTCCTCTTTGCTTTCTGCCATAAAGGTGGTACTATCTGCACATCTGAGGTTATTGATATTTCTCCTGGTGATCTAGATTCCAGTTGTGTTTCATCCAGCCCGACATTTCACATGATGTACTCTGCATATAAGTTAAATAAGCAGGTTGACAATATACAGCCTTGTGTTCTCCTTTCCCATTTCAGAAGCAGTCCACTGTTCTTTGTCCAGTTCTAACTGTTGCTTCTTGACCTGCATACAGGTTTCTCAAGAGGCAGGAAAGGTCACCTGATATTCCCATCTCTTTAAGAATTTTCCACAGTTTATTGTGATCCACACAGTAAAAGGTTGTTCAAATATATATATATAATAATATATATATATATATATATATATACATATATATATTCTCTTGCTTTTCTTATCGTCCAGCAGATGTTGGCAATTTGATTTCTGGCTCCTCTGCCTTTTTAAAACCAACTTGAACATCTGAAAGTCCTCAGTTGGCTTACTGTTGAAGCCTAGGTTGGAGAATTTTGAGCATGACTTTGCTTGTGTGTGAGACCAGTGCGATTGTGTAATACTTTGAACATTTTTTGGCATTACCTTTCTTTGGGATTGGAATGAAAACCGACCTTTTTCAGTCTTGTGGTCCCCACTGAGTTTTCCAAATTTGGTGGTACATTGAATGTTGCACTTTTACAGCATCGTCTTTTCGGATTTTAAATAGCTCAGCTGTAATTCCATCATTTCCGCTAGCTTTGTTCATAGTGATGCTTCCTAAGGCCCACTTGATTTTTTTTTTTTTTTGGTAGTTAATTTATTTTTTATTGGAGGCAAATTATTTTACAATATTATATTGGTTGGTTTTGCCATACATTGATATGAATTTGCCCCGGGTTTACATAAGTTCCCCCTCCTTGATTTTGTAGTCCAGGGTGTCTGGCTCTAGGTGAGTGATCATGCCATTGTGGTTATTGCCAAATAAATCCCTGTATATAAGTCTTTAGATGAACAACAAAGGAAAATGGGAGCTTAGAGTCTGTCTGCATCCTGTTTTGGAAAGGAGTACTTCCATAGAGAAGGTTTTGGGCGGTGCCCTGAGGAAAGTTGGAAGAGTGAGTTTAGTGTGAATCGGTGAGAGGAACACAATACCACTCATGAACAGAAAGTACAAGTGAGTTTTGAAGGGTCCCTTGGTTGCTTGTATCTATCAAAATCCTACAAGCGTGTTCACTTTATTTTTGAAAGAATTATTTTAATGCAGACCGATTTTTAACTCTTTATTGAACTTGTTACAATTTTGCTTCTGTTTTTTGGTTCAGGTTTTTGCCTCTGAGGCATGCATGAAGTTAACTCCCCAGCCAGGGAGTAAACCCACATCCTATGAATGGAAGGCTAATTTCTCATCTCTGGGCCATCAGGGAAATCCCTTGAAGTACTTTCACTGTGATAAGGAATTCCATTTAAAGGAATTGTGAGACAAAAGATACATACAAAAGGCATTAAATGGTTTGTTGATTGTGGTGCTGAAACATTTAGAAATAGATTTAATGGTCTTATAGAAGTATTACTCATACATCGTGGGAAATATAAGAAATTGGATTCATAAATTAGATCTCTATGTATCAGCACAATATGTAAAACCATTAGTTTTGAAATAAACAGAAATATGATACTCTTTATATTTTAGTTCTCATGTAAGTGTAAAATAAAACTGTTGTTCAAGATGTGAGTATGTTATATATAGCATATGTTATATATATATATATATACATATATACATATACATATATAATTGTTATAAAATTTTGTTGGAGCATAGTTACTTTACATTGCTGTGTGGTTTCTGCTTGCAGCATAGTGAATCAGCTATATGTATACATATTGGTCATGTATGGATGTGAGAGTTGGACTGTGAAGAAAGCTGATCACCAAACAATTGATGCTTTTGAACTGTGATGTTGGAGAAGACTCTTGCGAGTCCCTTGGACTGCAAGGAGATCCAACCAGCCCATCCTAAAGGAAATCAGTCCTGGGTGTTCATTGGAAGGAATGGTGCTAAAGCTAAAACTCCAATACTTTGGCCACCTCATGCGATGAGTTGACTCACTGGAAAAGACTCTGATACTGGGAGGGATTGGGGGCAGGAGGAGAAGGGGATGAGAGAGGATGAGATGGCTGGATGGCATCACCGACTCGATGGACATGAGTTTGAGTGAACTCCGGGAGTTGGTGATGGACAGGGAGGCCTGGAGTGCTGCAATTCATGGGGTCATAAAGAGTCAGACACGACTGAGTGACTGAACTGAACTAACTACCAACTAAGCCATGGAAACATTCATTACTGGTGCCTTTGACATTGGCCAGCCATAGCCCATATGAAATCCTTGTCTATGTAGAGCTAAAACATTTATTCTGTTACATGTCACTTAAGTCTAGCTTTATATTCCCAGCTTTTGGACCAAATCTCTGAGCTTTGGCCCAAACTTTGGAATACATTTATTTTCATGGGGATGGTCTTGGTCCCTGTCTCCTGTACAATGTCACGAACCTCCGTCCAGAGTTTATCAGACACTCTATCTACCAGATTAAGTCCCTTAAATCTATTTCTTACTTCCACTGTATAATCTTAAGGGATTTGATTTAGGTCGTATCTGAATGGTCTAGTGGTTTGCCCTACTTTCTTCAATTTAAGTCTGAATTTGGCAATAAGGAGTTCATGATCTGAGCCACAGTCAGCTCCTGGTGTTGTTTTTGCTAACTGTATACAGCTTCTCCATCTTTGCCTGCAAAGAATATAATCAATCTTATTTCAGTGTTGACCATCTGGTGATGTTCATGTGTAGAGTCTTCTCTTGTGTTGTGGGAAGAAGGTGTTTTCTATGACCAGTGCGTTCTCTTGGCAAAATCTATTAGCCTTTGCCCTGCTTCATTCCATGCTCCAAGGCCAAATTTGCCTGTTACTCCAGGTGTTTCTTGACATCCTACTTTTGCATTCCAGTCCCCTATAATGAAAAGGACATCTTTTTTGGGTGTTAGTTCTAAAAGGTCTTGTAGGTTTCCATAGAACCGTTCAACTTCGGCTTCTTCAGCATTACTGGTTGGGTCATAGACTTGGATTACTGTAATATTGAATGGTTTGCTTTGGAAATGAACAGAGATCATTCTGTTGTTTTTGAGATTGCATCCAAGTACTGCATTTCAGATTCTTTTGTTGACCATGATGGCTACTCCATTTCTTCTAATGGATTCCTTCCCACAGTAGTAGATATAATGGTCATCCGAGTTAAATTCACCCATTCCAGTCCATTTTAGTTCACTGATTCCTAGAATGTCGACGTCCACTCTTGTCATCTCCTGTTTGACCACTTCCAATTTGCCTTGATTCATGGACTGCAAGGAGATCCAACCCGTCCATTCTAGAGGAGATCAATTCTGGGTGTTCATTGGAAGGACTGATGCTAAAGCTGAAACTGCAATACTTTGGCCACCTCATGCGATGAGTTGACTCACTGGAAAAGACTCTGATGCTGGGAGGGATTGGGGGTGGGAGGAGAAGGGGACAACAGAGAATGAGATGGCTGGATGGCATCACCGACTCTGTGGACATGAGTTTGAGTGAACTCCGGGAGTTGGTGATGGACAGGGAGGCCTGGCGTGCTGTGATTCATGGGGTCGCAGAGAGTCGGACATGACTGAGCGACTGACTGAACTGAACTGAACTAACTTGGAATACATTCTGTATCTTGAGAACATTCGGTCCTTCAGATTTTAAAGAGCTAGAACGCCATGGGGAGCTGACCATTGCGCTTTGCCCATGACTGTGGGGATGCCCAGTCCTTGGAAATCCTAGCAGTCCCTGCTCTTTGAAGCACAAGAGGCTGAAAATCCATCCTTAGATGCTTTGAACAGTTCCACCTTCCTGTCTAGCTGTCTGTCATCTTGTTCCTCCAAGCACTGCACTGATTCATGATACTATGAGTTGACCAAGGCTCAGCTGCTGCCCAACATTGATTACTTACGATCCAATAGTTAAGAAATTCAGCCCTTCAGCTAAATTGAAAAAGTGCTTGTGCAGTCAGAATACTCCTTTTCCCTCAGTTATAGTTCCTGGCATCTTATACTTTCTCTCTATGAAACTCAGAGAGTGGAACACAAGCTCCCTTCCCTCTGATGAATACGTTGCTTCCAAGGGACATCTTCCTGGAGCAGACTGCCCCCTCCCACTAGAATAAGAGGATCCAGAACCATGTCCCCTGTCCTGTGATGGTTTAGTAATTTTTTATCCATCTCCCCTGGACACCTCTAGGACGTCTCTAGTTAATCTTCAGAACTGTCTCTGACGGAAGCCCTATTCGTTTAAAGCCGTGTGTTCTTGGTAGCTCAATTTAATGTGCATATTCGTGCCTTTTAGAGGAGAGGACTTTTTGCACACATACACCTAGTTGAGTGAGTTAAACCAATTTATTTAAACCCTCAGAAATCAAACACCACCAAGCAGGATGTAATTAGGGACCAGGAGAGATGAGATGGGAAATGGAGTGTGAGTGTGAAGAGAGAAGGATCGTGTTGATCAGGAACCGGGAAAGTCATCTTCGTGTTGTTGATCTTGATTCCATGGAGATGAGAACGTGTCTGGTCTCAGAGACTCCTTCTGTAGGTGAATAAAACAGAAGTAAAGGTTTAGTAGACTTGATTGTGTCACAGATGACAGGGGTGAGCCTCAGTGAGGAGGCTGTCCAAGGTACAGGAGCTGGTAGCTGATCCAGTGTCAGAATCCCAGTGGACTTCACTAACTCACATTTCTATGATGTAGCTGGGGGTCCATGTGGATTTTCCCCCAGGATGTACATATAGGGTATATTTTCCCATTTGAGATCAGTTCTAGGAGGAATGATTTCCAAGTTCATGTCATGCGAACGGTTCATCTAAAGATGGTTTCCAGACTCTGTGATGGGAGTAAGCTCCTTTAATTCCACAAGTTTTGTCTTTGGGGTCATCAAGAATCAATTTTAAAATTTTTTCTTTCATATTGAAATATAGTTAATTCATAGTGATGTAGCGTCACAGGCACAGCAAAGTGAATAGCTTATACATACACATATTGGTATCTGTTCTTTTTCAGATTTTTTTTCCCATGTGGGTATTTACAGAATATCACATGTAACACCCTGTGCTATCCAGTAGGACTTTCTGGTCTGTCCGTCTTGTATAGAATACTTGACATCTGCTAACCCCAAACTCCCAATCCTTCTCTTCTCCAGCCTCTTGCTCCTTGGCAAACACAGGTCCGTTCTGCCTATGGATCTGTTTCTGTTTTGTAAATTATTTCCCTCATTTTATAGTTTAGATTCCACATATAAGTGATAGCATGTGATATTCATCTTTTCTTTATGATTCACTTGACTTAGTATGATAATCTCTAGCTGCATCCATGTTTCTGCAAATGGCATGACTGCATTCTTGGTTATGGCTGAGTCATATTCCATCATGTATATGTAGTATATTTTTCTTACCATATTCATCTGGAAACCAAAGTTTTTACTTGCTTTTTTTCTTTAATTTTTCTCTCAACAGAAATTTAAAAGAAATTTAAAAAATTAGCCCACACCAGTGTCATTTTCAGACAGCTCTGAGGCTAAACTTAGAAAGTTTAAAGATCTACTTTAAGAAAATCACCTTCCAAAGGGGAATATAATTCAAATACATGTTTCAGGGGCGTGTGTGGACAGCCATGAGGTCAGGACTGATGAGAACGCTAATTAGTTTCCACCAGCTTGTGGGGATTCCTGCTTCTCTCTGATGACTCTGGTCTGCAAAATTCTTGCAGGATAAGAGCTACTCTCCAAAGTTCTCAGCATTAATCAGCCAACTAATTTATTATTTAATGTGACTCAAGAGAAGGGGCATTACCTAGTGTAACAGAAAAGCTCTCTACTGATAGAATGTAAATGGTTGGGGTGAAAAAAAATTTTACCTGTAAAATTGTGAAGGTATGAAATCACCATGTGTTCTTACTGATTGATTTACAGGAATAATGTTTGTAATCAATTATTTTCACTTACACAGGAGTTGTTGAAGAATGTATCCACAGGGAGGAAAAACACCTGGGGAAATATCAAAAGGACAGGAAAACAAGATCCACTGAATACTATCATTGCCCAATATTTGCAAGGCTTCTCAATTATTTTTTTTAAGAAAGAAATCTTATAAAAGATTTCTTATGGAGAGTTTGTTAATGAATTGATTTTATTCCTAATGGTATATTTACATATGACGTGATTGATATGTTAATGAAAAAGTATAAATCCATTACCAGTTCCAAATAACTTTGCAATACAGTTCTCGTCAACCGCTTTCAGCTCCTTGAGTATCTTCAAGGCTTCCTCATCAATATTTACTATAACAGAAACCATGACACAGAAATCAGAATTTTGACTCTTAGATCCCACGGAAAATTCTGAACGTAGAATAAGAAGCTGAGTGTCCAAGTCAAATCTTCACTTGATATAAATTAATCATCAAGCAATTATCATCCCCCATGACACAGATGCCTGCTGTCTGTCTTAAGAGTTAATCCTTGTCCAAGTCTAACTAGATCCCGTCAGCATCAAGAGCAGAACCCCAAAGACTCATAGGAGCTCCATGAATTTGGGGCTCCATCCATCAGAGTGCTTAAGAGTGTACTATGAAACTGGTACAAATTGAAGACATTGAGAGAGGCCTCTTTATAGCCATGGCCTGAAATTAATTGAGGTGCTAAAAATAAAACCTAGAAACGAACACAATATTGCAATTTTACTTCAATTAAAAAAGAAACTATTTCTAAAAAGTTTTTAAGTTTGTTGATGTCAACAGGTGGAAATTGTTTAGAGATGTCTGATCTGATTCCCCACCCATCTACAAACGTCTCTTTCTTGGTAGATTATGTTCCAGGGTCCTTACCTCAGTGAACATAAATGCCTAGGTCCTGTAGACTGCACAATGGATATTGTCACTACAACTTGATTTTATGGATAAAAATACTGACAATGGCAATGTTTCACGACAATGTCGATGTGAAAATGTGGGTATCATACGTACCCAGTATTTCAGTGAATCGTATCTCCTGGCCTTCTTCATCCACATATACGAAACATACTATCCGAACGGTGTCAGACAAATCAGTAACTATAATTTCTTTTATCCTCCCATCTGTGAGAGAGAGAAAAGATACATATATGCTGCTGCTGCTGCTGCTAAGTCGCTTCAGTCGTGTCCGACTCTGTGCGACCCCATGGACGGCAGCCGACCAGGCTCCGCTGTCCCTGGGATTCTCCAGGCAAGAACACTGGAGTGGGTTGCCAACTCCACCTTAATTTATTGTCAGACTCAATGTAGAAAACTGAGGATATTAGCAGTGGTACAGCCTGTATTGATGTGTTTCTCACTACATGGGTGGGCTGAATGCTGCAGTTATTAGATAGCAAGGAAAGCAGGAAAGACTTTTTTATTTCCAACTTTTCATACAACTGATCTGATGCACTTCAACTGGTCAAATATGCACCCCTTAGGCCATGTTAGTAATGTTGTTTAGGGCCATTATAGTAGCTTGTAAATACAAATCTTAGCCAGCATCCCCATGGCTTCGAACCACAGCTGCCTTTATGGTTGAACTCAGTGTGATTTCCTTGGGTTCAAGTTCAACCACTGTGCCTTGGATGGGCTAAGACATTTTAAGATTGTTTTCCACGAAGTGAATGACATGGATGTGCAGATTGAAGATAAACTTTGAGATGTCATTTCGCAAGGCTGCTGTAATTAGAACTGTGTGGAATACAGGCCTACATATGTTACTCACTTTGAGTGTGTGTGTGCTTAGCCACTCAGTCGTGTCTGACTCTTTGCGACCCCACGGACTGTAGCCCACCAGGCTCCTCTGTCTCACTGAGTAACATTCCTAAGCAGGAGGAGACGTCCAAGCTGTGTGTTTGAACCATTGTCTCACGACAGAGTAAAGTGCTTGGAAATCTTAGGGACTGGAGCCTGCTCACCCCCTCAGATTGTTAGTAGGAGCAGAATGCAGGTGTGTGGGGTTATTGAAGGACGTTGGGCCAAGATTTGCACCCAAAGATACTCTGACCAGAGAAACACTCATACTTACTCTCAGGAATGTAAGTGCGCTCATCTAGCCTTTTTCCCGTGATATGTATTATTATCCATTCTCCATTCACCCTTAAAAACAGAATATATTCCAGTTAGGTGATTAAAATAATGAAAAAATTTGGCGTGCAATTAGGATTTTCTTTGTTTCTCATCAAAGATGGACTGTGAGCCTTTGAGCAATGTGACCTTCAAAAGAGAAGAAATGTGTTCTCTAAGGTCAACTATGAAGTAGTTGATGACTTGTGTGCACATTAAATCTGAACAGTAGTTCCAGAGATAAAGTGTACATACAAGGTAATTCATGTGGAAAGCTAACAGCCTGGGCAATGATTCATCAGATAATATGATAGGGAAAAATAATCACAAAAAGTTAGAGAAATATGTGCAATCAAAACACATACTCTTCTTCCATCACAACACCATAAGAGAATTCAACGCTTAAAGACACATGTCTGTATGCATGTATATGGGCATGTTCACACACATGAGGAAAGAAGCACAACGCATGTTTCTGTGACATACAGAAATTATATATAATATATGATATGCAAAAGTCAGCTGTGTAACAGAAGACTTTGATATCATACATGTCATATGTGATAAAAAGTGTGTTTGTCACATAGGAAGCAAGCTCATGAAAGAAATATTAAAAAGGAAATAAGCCAAGAATTGGAATAATTTTTGAACAGACAACTTGCAAAGAAGGTCCATAATGAATTGTGTTCACCATCATTAGTCTTAGGAAACTGCATTAAAGTTACTCAGAATAACCACAAAGTGGAAACACCCCATTTTGCAGTACCTGGAAAATATACAAAATTTTACATATGTGAGCAGTATCCCTTCACTTGACTTGAAAAATGTGACTCCCCACACAGGCAGAGACAGAGATTAATCTTTAAAACCTTATGCTTAGTGATAGAAAATGATGCAGGTCTCATAATGTTGTCATCTGAAGTTCTAGAAGAGCAGAGACTAAGGAGATGCATTGTCACCTGTGGCTCAAGGGGTAGACATTTAATGACAAGGAAAGAAGATATTTGGCAGAGACTGAGGAATTTTAGATTTGGACTAAAACGTTCGTGAAAAATGTGCACAGGTGTAAAAAACACAGTAAACTATGCCACGCACAAAGTTGCATTCATTAATTACACATAAATACACTTAGTGCAGTTGATTTCCCAAGGTGCAACAACCTTGGGAACCAATTTTCCCAATTTTTCCCAAACAGAAACCAATTTTCAGTTTGAAAATTCAGAGTTCAAACGTTGTTAAAATGGCAAAGAGGAAGATAATACGGTATTATTAAAAAAAACTACTGAAAACAGACAGCTGTATCACCTGTGATAGGATATGCATGTTTGTGTGTGTGTCTCTGTGTGTTTGTATCTGTATGTGTGGTTGTAATTGAATGTAACTAAATTATCATATATTACATATATAATATATAAACAATTATACATTTATATATCTATAAACCAGTCTCTCTAAGAAGAAATATCTTAGTTGTTATTTCTCAATATCTTTATTCCTCCATATACAAAGCTGGGTTTGCATGTTCTCAGTAAACCATCTGCAGTGTGGTGGACATTCCGTTTGCAGCGTAATGGACCTTCCCTGAGTGGTCCTTGGGGCTGTGAGGCTTTAGTAAACTCAGTGGTGATGAAACCTCCCGTGAGGAAGCCCTGAGGGCAGAGCTCACTGTGTGCCCTCCCCCCTGGCCTCAGCTTCTGGGCTCAGTGGGAACCATCTCTTACAAATTCTGCAGGAAGGGGTCAAGCCCCTGGTGTGGACTGTGGGTTCCAGGACACCATCCTCTTCCCGCTGCCATGTCCCTCTTTCCTTTAATGAGTTGATGCAAGTAGAGCTTCTGGGACCCCTCTCCCTCTAGGCAAAGGTTCCAGGACAGTCCCTGGAGGCTCACAGGGTAACTGCCCCACCCCACCCCCCAGCTCAGAGACCCTGCTCAGCCCCACAGTTCAGGGTGCCATGCTCTCAACATCATCCAGACAGCTCTCTGAAGACGAGAAAGACACCTCCTCCCTCAGGCTCGGGGGTTTACAGGTGTGTTCCCTCTGGAAAGTTACTCAGCATAAATATCGAAGTCTATTGTGCCCTGCTCCTCATCAAACACAAGATGACGCAAGTAAAACCCGGATGACAGTTTCTCTTCGGGCCTCGCTAGGTTCCTGACGACAGTAAACACGGGTATCCATTTTCCTGAACGCTAACAACAAAATTCCTGTTAGACATTTCTGTGCTTGTTTTTAATTTCATCTAGCATCATACTACCCAAGTTTCCCATCCCTTCTGCATATCAGCACACAATATCTCACTTAACTGAACAAAGAAGGATTGATGAAACAATGTAAAACTGAAGTCAGAGAAAAAAGAAGGAATTGAGACATCTCTGAGCTAGCTTAAGCTCTGGTGTCAAATGCAAGAACTTGAATCCAACGGCTGTTTTGCTGCTCCTCTTTCTCTGTTACAAGAACAGGAAAAATTCTTAAGAGTCAAGTAATACACAGTAAAGATGATAGAGATACCAAACAGAACAGGTAGAGAGCCAGTAAATGGAATAATACGGAGTTGGAGGGACATGGCTCCACTTATGAATCCAAATAACAAAACCACAAAAGGTGCACACATACACACACACACACCCCCAAGACCTCCTCCCAGATCAGACCATCCCTTGTACCTGTGAGACACTTTGCACAGCTTCCTCTTCTTGGGCAGCACAAACCAGACCAAGGAGAAGAGTCAGAAAGACAACCTTCATCTTGCGTCTCTCGTGGGCTTTCTTCTGTGTAGGTTGAGGGTGTCCCAGTGGTTGGAGAGGATGCAAATTGTGCCACTTTTTATAGCATCCTTATGTTGGTGTGATGTCATGAACCAATGATTGTCCCTCCTAAGCCCAAAGTTACACAGAAGACATCTTCAATATCCTGCTTCACAGGCATGAACTTTTATGGCATTTTGTCATTTAATCATGAGGATTGCTTCAGGAGAAGGTTGAGTGAATCTGGACATTTGACCTTTCGAGTGAGTGAGAAATCGCAGTACACTTCCAAAATTTCAGGTCACGAAGATTTATTTTCCTTTGTATCTTGAGATTCAAAATGGGATAAACTGTCCAGGACACACACACCCCACTCTTGTATTGTTTCCTTAACATTGAGGTAATGGTTCAACATTTCTTTTCTAAAAGTAAAAGTGAGCGTATGATTTCATAATGACTTCCTAAGATAAACTTAGAAAGCCTCCTACTTCTCTGAAGTTAGGAGAACATCAACACAGAGTTAGTCACCGCCTCCTGCCCCAGAGCAGGCTCTGTCCTGCTTGTTAACTAAGAGCATGATCTGACCTGTGCCTGTTAATGTGCTCTGAAAAGCTATGCCAGCAATGCATTTTCATCTCTACCTTTGAAGACGCCCCTTTATCCATCCTATCTGAAATGTATCATTCGTTCACTGACTCAGGCAACTGAGAAAGCAAGACGGTAGTTCTTGTAATTTATAGAATTTTGGAAGAGGAAAAATTTCCTAACTTTAAATACCTAGTTAGTTTCAAGGTCATTCCAACAGTCAAAGAATCTGTTCTTTGCAATTTTTCTCAACCAGAGATCTTAGTTCCCTGACCAGGGATGGAACCAGCAGCCCATGTAGTGGAAGTGTGGCATCTTCGCCCCTGGACCACCAGGGCAGTCCTGATTCAGGGTGTTTCCTGGGGTTTTTTGTTCTTGATGAGCAAATTTGGGCAACCACTTTTATAACCGGGGCATTGCCTGGTGAAAAGAAAGACCAAAGGGCCTGTTAAGAACCCTGAATCCAGAGCCGTGTCCAAAACTCATTAGTCACATACATGGGAGTGTGGGTTTGAAAGAAGGGACAAAGATCACCACTGTCCAGGGGACAAGGAAGAAGGCACTAGAAAGCCCGAGGTCACTGGCCCAGGTGTGTTTAGGAGACTCCTTACACCTTGACTGTGATTTCCCTGAGACCTGTGTTGACAAGGAAAGAGAGACATCAAGGTTCAGGTAGATAAATGATAGTGTTTGTCCCTCAGTGATGTCCGAATCTTTGTAACCCCGTAGACCATAGCCCACCAGACTCCTCTCTCCATATGATTGTCCAGGCAAGAATACTGGAGTGGGTTGCCATTCCCCTTTTTTTCAAGGATCTTCAAGAGGGATCACCCTCTGTCTCCTGCATTGAAGTCGGACTCCTTGCCATCGGAGCCACAGGGAAGCCCAGTTAAACAAGCAGGAATGTGTAAGCGTGGAGGGAAGACCTCCGTCTCGTTCTCTAGGAATACCCACCTAGAAGCAGGATAACACAGAGTAGGAATTCCTCACAAATAGTTACCTGGGTTTTACATTTCAGCATTGCTTCCAAAGACACCTCATCAGTCTCACTCAGGACAGATTTACAATTTTCCACTAAATGTCAGAGAAACACTTTCAGGTGGACACAGCCCAAGCCAAGGATAAACACTCAATGTGAGCAGAGGAGATAGCATCCATACTTTATCTCAAGGTTTCCTGCTAGAAATCCTCAGCACTCAACTCTTCCTTTGAGCTTGTATTGCCCTTCAGGAGCCCTTGAAGCTTTCCAGATGGAGAGGAAAAGAGAGATGTGGAAAAAAAGAAAAATGACAAACTCATGACCTTCCTAAGAGGTTGGAAACTTTTAGGTTTTCAGGTTGACGTGACGGGAGGAAATTTCCTACATATTTCAGAGAGGACAGGTCCCATAGAGTAAAGTCCCATTGTCTTTTCACAGGAAAAGTCTTACCACTGTGCACCACCGTTTTTATATTCTCATTCTGGTATTTATCAATCAATTTCTCTTTGCATTGCATCATGTGTGTTCATTTTACTGAATTATGGACAGTTAATTCTTCAAATCCAGAGAAGGCAATGACAAGCCACTCCAGTCCTCTTGCCTAGAAAACCCCATGGATGGAGGAGCCTGGTGGGCTGCAGTCCGTGGGGTCGCTAAGGGTCGGACACGACGGAGTGACTTCACTTTCACTTTCACACATTGGAGAAGGAAATGGCAACCCACTCCAGTGTACCTGCCTGGAGAATCCCAGGGACGGGGGAGCCTGGTGGCCTTCCATCTACGGGGTCACACAGAGTTGGACACGATTGAAGTGACTTAGCAGCTTAGCAGCAATTCTTCAAATAGATGGGGAAACAGTGGAAACAGTGGCTGTCTTTATTTTGGGGGGCTCCAAAATCACTGCAGATGGTGACTGCTGCCATGAAATTAAAAGATGCTTACTCCTTGGAAGAAAAGCTCTGACCAACCTAGACAGCATATTGAAAAGCAGAGACATGGCTTTGCCAACAAAGGTCCATCTAGTCAAGGCTATGGTTTTTCCAGTGGTCATTTATGGATGTGAGAGTTGAACTATAATGAAAGCTGAGGGCCGAAGAATGGATGCTTTAGAACTGTGGTGCTGGAGAAGACTCTTGAGAGTCCCTTGGACTGCAAGGAGATCCAACCAGTCCATCCTAAAGGAAATCATTCAGTCCTGAATTCTCATTGGAAGAACTGATGCTGAAGTTGAAACTCCAATCCTTTGGCCACCTGATGCGAAGAGCTGACTCATTGGAAAAGACCCTGATGCTGGGGAAGATTGATGGCAGGAGGAGAAGGGGATGACAGAGGATGAGATGGTTGGATGGCATCTCCGACTCAATCGACATGAGTTTGGGTAAATTCTGGGAGTTGGTGGTGGACAGGGAGGCCTGGCGTGCTGCAGTCCATGGGGTCGCAAAGAGTCGGACACGACTGAGGGACTGCACTGAGCTGAACTGAATTCCTCTATGGATGTTTCAGTCAGGGAGTCACTTGACTTAGTCCTTAATTCAAGAGTGTTATTAGTAATATCAGTTATATAGGTATGGGAGTTTTCCACCCTTCCACCCTATGTAATATTGGGTGAGTCTTAGGAATGTTAGGTTAGAATCAAAAGCCAATGTCAGTGAGCTGTAGCTTCTGGGAAGTGAACAGCTCTCATTCCTGTAACTCTTGTAATTCAGTCATTCGTGTGCCTCCTCCATGAGGATTCAGTTCGGCTGTGGTGCTGTTGTCCCTCTGATAGGAAATCCAACTCTGTGTAAAGCCCCAAAGATCTGTTACTTATTTTTATTTTATATTATACTATATTTCATTTACAGTGTTGTGTTTGTTTTAGGTGTAGAGCAAAGTGATACAGTCATATATATATTTATATAAATATGAATTAACAAAAGCAGTTCCAATCTTTTGATGGGATGCTAATGATTTATAACATAAATGGCATTATTTGGAGAGAGGGATAACTTAGGTATGGCATTGTTTTTATTTTTTTTCTTTTTGCAGCTTGAGGCAGTTGTAAAATAATGTAGCTTTTTACAACTGTGTATTCTATAGTAATATTGAATGGTTTGTCTTGGAAACGAACAGAAATCATTCTGTCGTTTTTAAGATTGCATCCAAGTACTGCATTTCGGACTCTTTTGTTGACCATGATGGCTACTCCATTTCTTCTAAGGGCTTCCTGCCCACAGTAGTAGATATAATGGTCATCTGAGTTAAATTCACCCATTCCAGTCCATTTTAATTCACTGATTCCTAGAATGTCTATGTTCACTCTTGCCATCTCCTGTTTGACCACTTCCAATTTGCCTTGATTCATGGACCTAACATTCCAGGTTCCTATGCAATATTGCTCTTTAAGCACCGGACCTTGCTTCTATCACCGGTCACATCCACAACTGGGTATTGGTTTTGTTTTTGCTCCATCCCTTCCTTCCTTCTAGAGTTATTTCTCCACTGATCTCCAGTAGCATACTGGGCACCTACCGACTTGGGGAATTCCTCATTCAGTATCCTATCATTTTGCCCTTTGATACTGTTCATGGGGTTCTCAAGGCAAGTATACTGAAGTGGTTTGCCATTCCCTTCTCCAGTGGACCACATTCGGCTGTGGTCCATGTGATCAGATCGACTAGTTTCCCTTGATTATGATTTCAATGTGTCTGCCCTCTGATGCCCCCTCGCAATACCTACCGTCTTATTCTGAAGAAGCTGAAGTTGAACGGTTCTATGAAGACCTACAAGACCTTTTAGAACTAACACCCAAAAAACATGTCCTTTTCATTATAGGGGACTGGAATGCAAAAGTAGGAAGTCAAGAAACACCTGGAGTAACAGGCAAATTTGGCCTTGGAGCACAGAATGAAGCAGGGCAAAGGCTAATAGAGTTTTGTCGAGAGAATGCACTGGTCATAGCAAACACCCTCTTCCAACAACACAAGAGAAGACTCTACACGTGGACATCACCAGATGGTCAACACCGAAATAAGATTGATTATATTCTTTGCAGCCAAAGATGGACAGGCTGTATACAGTTAGCAAAAACAAGACCAGGAGCTGACTGTGGCTCAGATCATGAACTCCTTATTGCCAAATTCAGACTTAAATTGAAGAAAGCAGGGAAAACCTCTAGACCCTTCAGATATGACCTAAATCAAATCCCTTATGATTACACAGTGAAAGTGAGAAATAGATTTAAGGGACTAGATCTGATAGATAGAGTGCCTGATGAACTCTGGACGGAGGTTCGTGACATTGTACAGGAGACAGGGACCAAGACCATTCTCATGGAAAAGAAATGCAAAAAAGCAAAATGGCTGTCTGAGGAGGCCTTACAAATAGCTGTGAAAAAAAGAGAAGTGAAAGGCAAAGGAGAAAAGGAAAGATATAAGCATCTGAATGCAGCGTTTCAAAGAATAGCAACGAGAGATAAGAAAGCCTTCCTCAGTGATCAATGCAAAGAAATAGAGGAAAACAACAGAATGGGAAAGACAACAGATCTCTTCAAGAAAATTAGAGATTCCAAGGGAACATTTCATGCAAAGATTGGCTCGATAAAGGAAAGAAATGGTATGGACCTAACAGAAGCAGAATATATTAAGAAGAGGTGGCAAGAATACACAGAAGAACTGTACAAAAAAGATCTTTACGACCAAGATAGTCATGATAACGTGATCACTGACCTAGAGCCAGACATCTTGGAATGTGAAGTCAAGTGGGCCTTAGAAAGCATCACTACGAACAAAGCTAGTGGAGGTGATGGAATTCCAATTGAGCTACTTCAAATCTTGAAAAATGGTGCTATGAAAGTGCTGCACTCAATATGTCAGCAAATTTGGAAAACTCTTCAGTGGCCACAGGATTGGAAAAGATCAGTCTTCATTCCAATCCCAAAGAAAGGCAATGTCAAAGAATGTTCAAACTACCGCACAATTGCACTCATCTCACATGCTAGGAAAGTCATGCTCAAAATTCTCCAAGCCAGGCTTCAGCAATATGTGAACCGTAAACTTCATGATGTTCAAGCAAGTTTTAGAAAAGGCAGAGGCACCAGAGATCAAATTGCCAACATCCGCTGGATCATGGAGAAAGCAAGAGAGTTCCAGAAAAACATCAATTTCTGCTTCATTGACTATGCCAAAGCCTTTGACTGTGTGGATCACAAAAAACTGTGGAAAGTTCTGAAAGAGATGGGAATAACAGACCACCTGACCTACCTCTTAAAAAACCTGTATGCAGGTCAGGAAACAACAGTCAGAACTTTACATGGAACAACAGACTGGTTCCAAATAGGAAAAGGAGTACGTCAAGGCTGTATATTGTCACCTTGCTTATTTAACTTATATGCAGAGTACATCATGAGGAACCCTGGGCTGGAAGAAGCACAAGCTGGAATCAAGATTGCCGGGAGAAATATCAATATCCTCAGATATGCAGATGACACTACCCTTATGGCAGAAAGTGAAGAGGAACTAAAAGCCTCTTGATGAAAGTGAAAGAGGAGAGTGAAAAGGTTGGCTTGAAGCTCAACATTCAAAAAACAAAGATCATGAAGCTCAACATTCAAAAAACAAAGATCATGGCATCTGGTCCCATCCCTTCATGGGAAATAGATGGGGTAACAGTGGAAACAGTGTCAGACTTTATTTTGGGGGGCTCAAAAATCACTGCAGATGCTGATTGCAGCCATGAAATTAAAAGACCCTTACTCCTTGGAAGGATAATTATGATCAATGTTGATAGTATATTAAAATGCAGAGAGATTACTTTGCCAACCAAGGTCCGTCTAGTCAAGGCTATGGTTTTTCCCGTGGTCATGACACATCAAGGGATGTGAGAGTTGGACTGTGAAGAAAGCTGATCGCCGAAGAATTTATGCCTTTGAACTGTGGTGTTTGAGAAGACTGTTGAGAATCCCTCGTTCTGCAAGGAGATCCAACCAGTCCATTCTAAAGGAGATCAATCCTGGGTGTTCATTGGAAGGACTGATGCTAAAGCTGAAACTCCAATACTTTGGCCACCTCATGTGACGAGTTGACTCACTGGAAAAGACTCTGATGCTGGGAGGGACTTTGGACAGGAGGAGACGGAGACGACAGAGAATGAGATGGCTGGATGGCATCACCGACTCTGTGGATATGAGTTTGAGTGAACTCCGGGAGTTGGTGATGGACAGGGAGGCCTGGCGTGCTGTGATTCATGGGGTCACGGAGAGTCGGACACGACTGAGCGACTGAACTGAACTGAACTGAACTGAACAGTCCATGGGGGTCAGAAAGAGTTGGACACAACGACTGAAGAGCAGTATCATCCATAGTGTATATTGTCTGGATCCCAGTTCCCAATCCATCCCACCCTGCCATTCTCCCTTGGTATCAACATGTTTCTCCTCTATGTCTGTGTCTCTGTTTCTGCCCTCGAACTCGGTTTATCTGTACCACTTCTCTAGAGTCCATATACATGTGTTAACAGACGATATTTGTTTCCCTGTTTTTAATTTACTACACTCTGTCAGACGATCTGTAGGTCCAGCCACACCTTTGCAAATGACTATGGAGTGTTCCATAGTGTCAATCCAGTATTTTTGACTTGGAAATCCCGTGAACAGAGGAGTGTGGTGGGCTATAGTCCATGGGATCACAAAGAGTCGGATGACTTAGCAAGTAAACACCAGCAAAAGTAATGACATCTTTTTCCTTCCTCTGTTAATGGACATATTGCTTGCTTCCATGTCCTGGCTATTGTACATGGTGCTACTGAACAGTGGTGTGCATGTACATTTTGGAATTACAGTTTTCTGTGGGATTGTAAATTTCAACAAAGCTGTCAGAAGTACCTAATTCTCTCTAAAGGATTAAGTAGCAATTTAGATGGAAATACTTTAATACGAAGTAATATGATCCCAAGAGTCGGACACCCCTTAGTGACTAAACCATCACCACTACCATCACATATGACCATGTGTCTGTGGATGGCTTTCTCTAAGCTTAGTGATATTTCTCCTTTACTTCTGCAAAAGTTTTCTACTAAACCTTCTTGACCTGCAAACATATGGAACATTCTACTCAATTTCTTTAATAGATAAAGGACATTAGAAATTTTCAATTTATCATGTATTCATTTTTGTAACACATCATGCAAGTTTTCTGTGTATTTTACCAGGAATATTAATTCCAGAAACATAAATTTGTTTATAGTTCCCTTATATTCTTTATCTTATGAATTTGTGGTGATAATCCGTTATTTTAATTAACATAGTTATCACAAATACACACAATCACACACATATGTATATGTGTGTATATGTGTTTGTGTATGCATGTTGTACACGGTCACACATATATGTATATATATGTTTATGTGTGTGTGTATATATATATATATATATATACGTAAATTTATATAAATGTATATGATGTTTCAGAATTTTTAACTTGCTCATGCCAGGTCTTGCATTTCAACATTTCTTAAGAGATTCACCCTCTCACTCTGTCCGCAGTTGCCTCTCTGTTTATCCACTCATCCAATCCCGTATTTCCAGATGTACTGTGAAGACGAGAGTCGGAACTGCAACTGCATTCACTCTGCTACACAAGTGGGAGAATTTAAACATTGCCCTTGACCTCCATCACTACCAATGAAGCCGTGGAAACATTCATTACTGCAGTTTTTGACACTGGCCAGCTGTAGCCCATTTGGAAGCCATGTCTCTGCAGGAACTAAAATATTTATTCTGTTACATGTCACTTAGGTCTAGTGTTCTTTTCACTACTCTTAGACCATACCTCTGAACTTTGGCCCAACTCTTGGAATAAGTCTATATTTTGAGTATTTGCTAGACTTTGTAGATTGTCATAAGCTCGACCACCACGGGGAGCTGATCGGTGTGCTCTGCCCATGAGAGCAGGAATGACCATTTCTTGAAATACTAGCATCCCCTGGTCTTTGAAACATAAGAGGCTGGGGGATCATCTTTAGGTGTTATGAAAATTTGCAGCTTCCTGTCTGAACTGTCAATCATCTTGTTTCTGCAAACACGACACCAAATTCATGATACTGTATTGGCTAAGAATCAGACGCTGCCCAACACTGATTACTAGTGAGCCAGTGGTTAAGAAATATCAGTCCTTCAGCTCAATTGCAGAAGTGCTGCTGTTGTCAGAATACTCATTTTCTCTCAGCTGTGGCCCATGGCACCTTCCACTTTCTCTCTCTGAAGCTTGGAGAGCGGAACACAAGCTCCTTTCCTTTCCCTGTGATGAATAGAATGCTTTCTGCTGCTGCTGCTAAGTCACTTCAGTGCTGTCTGACTCTGCGCGACCCCATAGACGGCAGCCCACCAGGCTCCCCCGTCCCTGGGATTCTCCAGGCAAGAATACTGGAGTGGGTTGCCATTTCTTTCTCCAATGTGTGAAAGTGAAAAGTGAAAGTGAAGTCACTCAGTCGTGTCCGACTCTTCCCGACCCCATGGACTGCAGCCTACCAGGCTCCTTGGTCCATGGGATTTTCCAGGCAAGAGTACTGGAGTGGGGTGCCATCGCCTTCTCTGGTGATGCTTTCTAGGGACAACTTTCTTGACTAGACTGTCCACTCCTGCTATCGAAAGAGAATCCATAACCCTTTCCTCTGTCCCAGGATGGTTTAGTCCTTTTTTTCCTCCTCCTTTGTAACCTCTAGTACATCTCTAGTTAATCTTCATCAGAAATGTCTCTGATGTAACACCTATTCTCTTAAAGTTATATGTTCCAGGATAGTCAAATGTAATATGCATATTTGTGCCTTTTAACATCGAGGCCGTTCTGCACAGGTACACATCAGTCAGTTGTGTATTGAATTAATTTATTTAAGCCCTCAGGAATAAAACACCACCAAGTAGGATGTGATTAGTGACCAGGAGGGATGAGATGGGAGATGGAGGGTGAGTGTGAAGAGAGAAGGATCATGTTCATCAGAAACTAGGAATGTCGTCTTCGTGTTGTTGATCTTGATTCCATGGAGACGTGTCTGGTCTCAGGGACTGTTTCTGTAGGTGAGTGAAACAGAAGCAATAGTTTAGTAGAGTCGACTGTGCGACGGCTGATGGGGTGACCCTCAGGCAGTAGGCTGTCCAGGATACAGGGAGCTGGTAGCTGATCCAATGTTAGACTCCTGGTGGACCTCAGCAGTCCACATTTCTGTGACATGTGGGCATCCCTGTGAGATTTTCCCCAGGATGTACAAACAGGGTGGCATTTCCCACTGTGCTTTGATTCTGAGAGTAGTGATTTCAGAATGCATGTTCCGGTTCTAAGATTGAAGCACGTGCCTCTAAGGCCACAAGTTTTTTCTTTGGAGTCTACAGTAGTTAATTTTTTAAATTTTTATTGCCGTATAGTTGATTCCTAATACTTTGGCCACCTCATGTGATGAGCTGACTCACTGGAAAAGACTCTGATGCTGGGAAGGATTGGGAGCGGGAGGAGAAGGGGATGACAGAGAATGAGGTGGCTGGATGGCATCACCGACTCAATGGACATGAGTTTGAGTGAACTCCGGGAGCTGGTGATGGACAGGGAGGCCTGGCGTGCTGTGATTCATGGGGTCGCGAAGGGTCGGACACGACTGAGGGAATGAACTGAATTGAACTGAATATTGGGGTAGTTTCAGAGATACAGAAAAGTGAATATACTATTATAACATGAAGTTGCTACGTATATACAATAGTATGTTTGCTTCTTCAGATTTGCTTCCTGTTTAGGATTTTGCAGAGTATTACATAGTTCCCTCTGCTGTACTGTTAGATGTTTTTGGCTATCCATCCTTTATACAATAGTTTGCATCTGCTAGTCCCAAACTCCCCATCCTTCTGTTCCCCAAATCTCTTTCCCTTGGCAACCACAATGTCATGATTTCATTCCTTTTTATGACTGAGTGACACTGCATTGTACCTACGTACTGCATCTTTCTTATCATATTCAACTGGAAGCTAGTTTTCCTTTGCTTTTTTTTTTCTTTCATTTTTTTTTCCTCAACAGAAAATTAAAAGCTGCACTTTAGCCTAGATCAGTGTCGTTTTCTGAGGCTTAGTTGAGAAAGTTGAAAGATCTCGTTTTAAGTAAATCTTCTTCTGAAGGGGAATATGTGATCCACATCCATGTTTCAGATAGTGTGGTTGGAAAGCCTTCACTGGTTCTGTCAGATTCACGTGAGATTAAACACTGGTGTTGTAGAAAATGTGAGCTCTCTTTAATTCTTGTTCTTCTGGAGGAGGGATGTGAGTGGGCATGCATGAGGTCAGTGCTGACAGGAACGCTAGTTTCCACCAACTTGTGGGGATCCCTGCTTATCCCTAATGACTCTGGTCTGCAAGATTGCTGGAGGATAAGAGCTTCTCTCCCAATGCTGCTCAGCATTAATCAACCAACCAGTCTGCAATTTAATATAGCTCAAGAGAATAGAAAATGCCTAATCTAAAAGAAAAAGTTCTCTACTGATAAAACATAAGTGGTTGGGCAAAAAATATTTTACCTACAGTGGGTGGCAGGTATGAAATCACCATCTGTCCTTACTGATGGGCTTCCCTGGTGGCTCAGAGGTTAAAGCGTCTGTCTCCAATCTGGGATACACGGGTTCGATCCCTGCTTCGGGAAGATCCCCTGGAGAAGGAAACGGTAACCCACTCCAGTATTCTTGCCTGGAGAATCCCATGGACGGAGAAGCCTGGTAGGCTAAAGTCCACGGGGTCGCATAGAGTCGGACACGACGGAACAGAATGTCATGAAGAGATTATTTTCACTTACACAGGAGTTGAAGTCTGTATCCACACAGAAGACAGTAACCTGGGGAAAGATCAAAAGGACAGGAGAAAAAGATCCACCAATTACTATCATTCTCCAGTATTTGCAAGGCTGTTTGCTTGTTTGTTTTTAATAAAGGGATTATATAAAATATTAGAGGGGAGAAATTTTTAATGAATTTATTTGACTCCTGATAGGATATATACTTATCAGGTAAATGATATGTTTAGGGAAATGTATACGTCCATTACCATTTTTGATGAACTCCTCAATATATTTCTCTTCAATCCCTTTCTCTTTCAGCAGCACCCGGAGTTTGTCCAAGATGCTCTGGTCAATATTTACTGTAACAGAGAAACGCCAAAGAGAAAACAGAATTTTGCCTGTTAGACCCCAGGTGAAATTCTGAATGTAGAAGAAGAAGTTGAACGTCCAAGTCCAATGTTTACTTGTTATAAATTAATCCTCAGTTATCATAACTGGCAACACAAATGTCTGCTGCCTGTCTTAAGGATTATTCCTCGTCCAACTCTATAACTAGACCCCCCCCCACCCCCAGCATCAACAGCTGGATCCCAGAGACTCACAGGAGCTCCATGAATCTGGGGCC
Source organism: Moschus berezovskii (assembly GCF_049115385.1). Lineage (NCBI taxonomy): Eukaryota > Metazoa > Chordata > Mammalia > Artiodactyla > Moschidae > Moschus > Moschus berezovskii. The sequence continues at coordinate 2,806,264 of NC_142488.1, read as the reverse complement.
CCATCCATCACAGTGTGTGGAGTGTATTATGAAACTGATATAAACTGAGGAAATTGAGATGAACCTCTTTATACCATGGCCTAAAATTAATTGACTTGTTTAAAAAAAAAGAAAAGAAAAGCTAGAAATGAATACGGTACTGCAATTTTCGTCCAAGTAAAAAGAAACTATTTCTACTAAAACTGAGGGGCTTTTTATTATTATTATCTTTTAAAGTCCACCAGTGGGAATTACTTAGAAATGTTTGATGATCTGATCCCCTCCTCCACCCCTACAGGCTTCCCTTTCTTGGTAGATTACATTCCAGTGTCCTGAACTCCATGAATGTGAAGACCTAGGTCCTTAGACTGCATAACTGATATTGTCACCATATATTAATTTTATGGATAAAAGTACTGACAATGGGAATATCTCATGAGAATGTTGATGTGAAAATGAGGGTATCATACATACCCAATACTTCAGTGAATCGTGTTTCCACGCCATCTTTAGTCACGTATACACCGGAGAGTATCCAAACTCTGTCAGACTCATAAACCACTCTAAGTTCTCTTATCCTGTCATCTGTGAGAGCGAGAGGAAAGATACATATATACAAGCCTGCCATAATTTATTGTCACTTAGGTTTACTGTGGCAAATTGAGAGTATTAGCAATGGACTATATTGATCAGTGTCCCAGTCCATGGGTGTGCTGAATTTGACAGTTGCTGTGACAACAAGAAAACCTTCTTTATTCCCGCCTTTTCATAAAATTGATATGATTCACTTAAATTGTACTCACATATGAATCCATTAGGCCATGTAAAACTACGAATGCTTTTTAGGGCCGTTGCTAGAAAGTTAGAGATGTAAATCTTAGCCAACATTCCCATGATTTTGAACAGAAGCTTCTTTTTTTTTTTAGGTAGTTTTTTTTTTTACTTTTTTTTTTTTCTTTTTTTATTATTTTTTAATTGGGGGCTAATTATTTTACAATATTATATTGGTTGGTTTCGCCATACATGAATCCACCCCGGGTGTACATGAGATTGAACTCATGATGATTTTCTTGGATTTAAGTGCATCCACCAGACATTGTATGGAATAAGATTTTTTATTTATCTATTTGTTTTTAAATTGAAGAATAATTGCTTTACAGAATTTTGCTGCTTTCTGTCAAACCTCAACCTGAATCAGCCATCGGTGTACATATATCCCCTCCCTTTTGAACCTCCCTCCCATCTCCTGCCTCATCCCACTCCTCTAGATTGATACCGAGCTTGAGTTTCCTGAGCCACACAGCAAATCCTCGTTGGCTATGGATGTTACATATGGTAATGTAAGTTTCCATGTTACTCTTTCCATACATCTCACCCTCTCCTCTCCTCTCCCCATGTCCATAAGTCTATTCTCTATGCTTGTTTCTCCATTGCTGCCCTGCAAATAAATTCTTCAGTATCATCTTTATCGATTCCATATATATGTGTTAGTATGTTATATTTATCTTTTTCTTTCTGACTTACTTCACTCTGTATAACAGGCTCTAGGTTCATTCACCTCATTAGAACTGACTCAAATGCATTTCTTTTTTAAAATGAATGACACTGATGTGCAGACTCAGGATACACCCTTGAGATGTTTCATAGGGCTGTTGTAAATTGCCTATTAGAAACTCATAAAATATATTGCCTGCACATGTTGTTCTCATTGAATGGATGCATACTTAGTCACTCAGTCATGTCTGACTCTTTGCAACTCCATGGACTGTAGCCCACTAGGCTCTTCTCGCCAACTGAGAAACACTCACAATTGAGTGGAGACCTCCAAGTCTCTCAAATATGTTTGAATCCTTGTATCACAACAATGTAAAGTGCTTGGAAATCTTAGGGACTGGAGACAGACATCCCTCTGGTTGTCAACAGGATTAGAATTCAGGTGTGTGAGATTGTGGAAGGAAGTCACACCAAGATTTCTACCCAAACGGTCTGAATAGTGGAACACTCATACTTACTATCAGTGACATATGTGTTGGCATCCCACCTTTTTCCCGTGACATGTATTATTTCTGGTTTTCCATCAGACCTGAAAAACCAAACATATTCAAGATGGATGATTAAGATAACGAAAAAATCTGACATATAATGATGATTTTCTTTGTTTCACCCCTAAGATTAAGTATAAACTGTCACCTTAGTTGTTGTAACAATGTGATGTTCTCATTGGTCAAGTCACTATCAAGTGACAAGGATGGCTTGTCTACACATTAAATCTGAGCAGTAGTTCCAGAGATAAACTGCAAATACAAAGTAACTATGCTGAAAGTCAAATAAGCATGGAGAAATCTAGGGATTAGGAAAAAATATAAATACACCTTTTAAAAAAACACTTCCTGGAAAAAGAGGCAAGCTCTCATGACTCTCTTTGTGGGTTCTCACAACCCTGGCGGTGACTCATTAGATAATATGATAGGAAAAAGTCACTAAAAGATAATGAAATGCTTAATTTTATCAAAACACACACTTTTTCCATCAAAACAACATGTGAGGATTAAACACTGAAACACACATGTATGCCTATATATTGACAAATACACACACACAGGCAAACACACAAGCACACATGATATACTTACATGACTAAAAAATTATGTATATAGTATATTATATGTACAAGTTGTAAGCTGTATAACAGAAGAATTTGACTGAGTTCGTGTATGTCATGTTTGAAAAAAGGAGTATTTGACACATACGAAGCATTCACATGAAAGAAATAGTAAAGCGGAAATAACCCAACAAGAATTGGATTAATTTTTGAAAAACACCTTCGGAAAGAATGTGCACAAAGAATTGTATTCATGGTCATCAGTTATTATGAAAATGTATTGAATTTACTCCAAATAACCACAAAGTGGGAACAAAACCGCTTTACAGTAACTCAGAAATATTGCCCAGGGGCTAAGCCATAAGAATCCGTCTGCGATGCAGAAGCCGCAGAGGACCATGTTAGATTCCTCACACAGGAAGATCCCCTGGAGGAGGCAAGGCAACCCGCTCCAGTATTCTTGCCTGGAGAATCCTATGGACAGAGGAGACTGGTGGGATACAGTCCATGTGGTCACAAAGAGTTGGACATGATTGAAGTGACTGAGCACGCATATCTATGCAAAACACTGACAGTCCGTTGGACTGCAAGAAGATCCAACCAGTCCATTCTAAAGGATATCAGTCCTGGGTGTTCATTGGAAGGACTGATGCTAAAGCTGAAACTCCAATACTTTGGCCACCTCATGCGACGAGTTGACTCACTGGAAAAGACTCTGATGCTGGGAGGGATTGGGGGCAGGAGGAGAAGGGGACAAGAGAGGATGAGATGGCTGGATGGCATCAATGACTCGATGGACATGAGTTTGAGTGAACTCTGGGAGCTGGTGATGGACAGGGAGTCCTGGCGTGCTGTGATTCATGGGGTCACAAAAGAGTTGGACATGACTGAGAGACTGAAATGAACTGAACTGAACTGAAACGAACTGACCTGAAACAATATCCTTTAACTTGGCTGGAAAATTGTGACTCCCTGCATATGCAGATCAGAGATAACTGTTTTAACATGATGCTGAGTGATGGAAGAAGGGGGAAATGACACAGGGCTCATAGTCTTGTCTGAAGTTCTAAATGAGAATATGCACGTGCATGTTACCTGGGGCTCAAGGAGTAGACATTTAATGGTGAGGAAAAGACTTTTGGCAGAAATGGAGTAATTTTATATCTGGATTATGGAGAAAGTGAAAAAGGTGTGCAGCTGTCAAAACACATTGAACTGTGCCCTCCACAAAGGTTCATGTAATTACATACAAATACACCAGTACAGTCGATTTTGCAAAGAGTAGCCACATGAAAATTCAATCATAGGTATCGAAATTTTAAAATTTGCAAAGAGAAGGATAATAATTCTGTAAGTATTAGTGAAAACCAACAGGTATATGTCCTTAGATAGGATATGTATGTGAGTGTGTGTGTCTATGAGTCTACATATGTATGAGTTGTTGTAAATTATTCTTTAAGTATACTATCAAATATATATATATCAATATATAATACATGAACACATATATCTTTATATACCTACAAATCAATCTCTCCAAAACTCTTAGTTGGTTTTTTCTTTTACTGTTTTTATTCCTCTGTACACCATATTATCTTCCTCTTTGCCAATTTTTAAATTTTTGAAATCTATGATTGAATTTCCATGTGGCTACTCTTTGTGAAATCAACTTACATTGCAGCCAAAGATGGAGAAGCTCTATACAGTCAACAAAAACAAGACCAGGAGCTGACTGTGGCTCAGATCATGAACTCCTTATTGTCAAATTCTGACTTAAATTGAAGAAAGTAGAGAAAACCACTAGACCATTCAGGTATGACCTAAATCAAATCCCCAATGATTATACAGTGGAAGTGAGAAATAGATTTAAGGGACTAGATCTGATAGACAGAGTGCCTGATGAACTCTGGACGGAGGTTCGTGACACTGTACAGGAGACAGGGATCAAGACCATCCCCATGGAAAAGAAATGCAAGAAAGCAAAATGGCTGTCTGAGGAGGCTTACAAATAGCTGTGAAAAGAAAGAAGTGAAAAACAAAGGAGAAAAGGAAAGATATTCCCGTTTGAATGCATAGTTCCCAAGAATAGCAAGGAGAGAAAAGAAAGCCTTCCTCAGCGATCAATGCAAAGAAATAGAGGAAAACAACAGAATGGGAAAGACTAGAGATCTCTTCAAGATTATTAGAGATACCAAGGAAATATTTCATGCAAAGATGGGCTTGATAAAGGACAGAAATGGTAGGGACCTAACAGAAGCAGAAGATATTAAGAAGAGGTGGCAAGAGTACACAGAATAACTGTACAAAAAGAGCTTCACTACCAAGATAATCACGATGGAGTGATCACTGACCTAGAGCCAGACATCTTGGAATGTGAAGTCAAGTGGGCCTTAAGAAGCATCACTAAGAAAAAAGCTAGAGGAGGTGATAGAATTCCAGTTAAGCTATTTCAAACCCTAAAAGATGATGCTGTGAAAGTGCTGCACTCAATATGCCAGCAAACTTGGAAAACTCAGCAGTGGCCACAGGACTGGAAAAGGTCAGTTTTCATTCCAATTCCTAAGAAAGGCAATGCCAAAGAATACTCAAACTACCGCACAATTGCACTCATCTCACACGCTACTAAAGAATGCTGAAAATTCTCCAACCCAGGCTTCAACAATACATGAACCATGAACTTCCAGATATTCAAGCTGGTTTTAGAAAAGGCAAAAGAACCAGAGATCAAATGGCCAACATATGCTGGATCATCGAAAAAACAAGAGAGTTCTAGAAAAACATCTATTTCTGCTTTATTGACTACACCAAAGCCTTTGACTGTGTGGATCACAATAAACTGTGGAAAATTCTGAGAGAGATGAAAATACCAGACCACCTGACCTACCTCTTGAGAAACCTGTATGCAGGTCAGGAAGCAACAGTTAGAACTGGACCTGGAACAACACATTGGTTCCAAATAGGAAAAGGAGTCCATCAAGGCTGTATATTGTCACCCTGCTTATTTAACTTATATGCAGAGTACGTCTTGAGAAACGCTGGGCTGGAAGAAGCACAAGCTGGAATAAGGATTGCTGGGAGAAATATCAATAACCTCAGATATGCAGATGACATCACCCTTATGGCAGAAAGTGAAGAAGAACTAAAGAACCTCTTGATGAAAGTGAAAGAGGAAAGTGGAAAAATTGGCTTAAAGCTCAACATTCAGAAAACTAAGATCATGGCATCCATTCCCATCACTTCATGGCAAATAGATGGGGAAACAGTGGAAACAGTGAGGGATTCTATTTGGGTGGTGGGGAACTTCAAAATCACTGTCAATGGTGATTGCAGCCATGAAATCACTTGGAAGGAAAATTAGGACCAACCTAGACAGCATATTAAAAAGCAGAGACATTATTTTGCCAACAAAAGTCTCTCTGGCCAAGGCTATGGTTTTTCCAGTAGTCATGTATGGATGTGAGAGTTGTAATATAAAGAAATCGGATCACTGAAGAATTGATGTTTTTCAACGTTGGTGTTGGAGAAGACTCTTGAGAGTCCCTTGGACTGCAAGGAAATCCACCCAGTCCATCCTAAAGGAGATCAGTCCTGGGTGTTCATTGAAAGGACTATTGTTGAAGCTGAAATGCCAATACTTTGGCCACCTCATGCGAAGAGTTGACTCATTGGAAAAGAACCTAATGCTGGGAAAGATTGAAGGCAGGAGAAGAGGACGACAGAGGATGAGATGGTTGGATGGCATCACCGACTCAATGGACATGAGTTTGAGTAAACTCTGGGAGTTGGTGATGCACAGGGAAACCTGGTGCACTGCAGTGCATGGGGTCGCAAAGAGTCGGACACGACTGAGCGACTGAACCGAACTGATTCCTCTGTATATAAAGCTGAGTTTGCATGTTTTTAGTGAACTGTCTGCAGTGTAACATTCCCTGAGTGGTCCATGGGGCTGTGAGTCTTCAGAAAACTCAGTGGTGATGAAGCCTCTCTTGAGGACACCCCGAGGGCAGAGCTCACTGTGTTCTCTCCCCCTGCACTTGGCTTCTGCGCTCATTGAGAACCGTCTCTTACAAATTCCACATGAAGGGTCAAACCCCTGGTGGGGACTGTGGGTTCCATGACACAAGCATCTTCCCACTGCCATGTCCCTCTTCCCTTTAATGATTTGATGACAGTGGGGTTTATGGGACCCTTCTGGCTGAGCAAAGTCTCCAGGACATTCCCTGGAGGCTCTCAGGGGAACTGCTCCCCCAGCTCAGAGACTCTGCTCAGCCCCACAGCTCAGGGAGTCCTGCTGTCAACATAATCCAGCGAGCTCCCTGTTGACAGGGGAGACGCACCCTCCCTCAGGCTTTGGGGTTTACATGTGTCTTCCTTTTGGTTATTTGTACTTACCAGTCATATAAATCGAACTCTATTATGTCCCTTTCTTTAGAAAACACATGACGACAGAAGTAAACCCTGAATGGTCTTTTCCCACCGGTCTTTTCTGTATAATCGGAACCAAGATACACAGTTATCCATATTCCTGAAAGCTAACAGGAAAATTCCCATTAGAAATTTTCATCCGTGTCTTTTCATTTCACCCAGCAGCATTTCACCTGAGCTTCCCACCCCTTGTGCAAATTAACACACATTATCTAGTTGACAAATCAAAAGTAGGATTTAAGAATAATCTAAAATTGAAGTCAGCATAAAAGAAAGAACTGAGATTTTTCTGAGGTAGCTTGAGCTGTGCAGTCAGATGCAAGAACTCCAACGGCTGTTTGGCTGACCCGCCTTGTCTATTACATGACCAGGAAAAAAGCATCAGACTCAACTAACATAGAGTAGAGATGATCAAGAGACCAGAGAGAATAGGAATAGAGCTAGAAAATGGAGCAGTGATGAGTTGGAGGGAGATGACTCAGATTATGGATCCACATAACAAGACCACAAAAGAAACACACACACACACACACCCAAGACCTTCTCCCAGATCAGACCGTCCCTGGTACCTCTGAGACACTTTGCACAGCTTCCTCTTCTTGGGCAAAACAAACCACACCAAGGAGAAGAGTCAGGAACAGAACCTTCATCTTGTCTCTCGTGGTCCTTCGTCTGTCAAGCCTGAGGGTGTCCGAGTGGTTGGAGAGGATGGGAGTTGTGCCACTTTTTATAGGATCGTTATGCTAGTGTGATGCATCATGAACCAATGGTTGTTTCTCCTAAGACCAAGGTTACAAAGAAGCCATCTTCAGGATCCTGCTTGACAGGGATGAACTTTTATGACATTTTGTCATTTTAATCATGAGGATTGTTTTAGAAGAAGGTTGAGTGAATCTGGACATTTGACCTTTAGAGTGAGTGAGAAATTACAATGCACATGTATATTTCAGGTCAGGAATATTTATTTTCTTTTACATCTTCAGATCCAAAATGGGATAAACTGTCCAGAAAACATGTCCTCAACTCTGTCTTATTTCTATAACACTGAAGAGAGAATTTTAGAAATATTTTCCTAAACAAAAATTCAATGTGTGGTTTGGTTAACAAAGTTAAATGATTTCCTCTGAGACCCTTTGAAAGCCTCATATTTCTCTGAGGCGGTGATAACATCACCACCAAGTGTTTATCACCTCTCCTGCCCCACATCAGACTCTGTCCTTCTTTTAACTAAGAGGACGATACATCATGCGACTCTTAACCTCGTCTGAAGAAGACATGGTACCCGTTCATTTCTGTCACTCCTTTTCCAAACACCCTTTACCCATCTAATCTAGAATGTATCATTTACTTCTTAACTCAGTTATTTCTCAGTCAAATGAGAAAGCAAGAAAGTAGTTCTTGTACTTTCTAGAATTTTGAAGGAAAAAGCAAATTTCCTAACTATAAATGTCTAGTTATGTTCAAGGTCTCTTAAATAGTCAAGGAATCTGTTCTTTGCCATTTTTCTCAACCACGAATCTTACTTCCCTGACCAGGAAAGGAAGCAGCAGTCCGTGCAGTGGAAGTGTAGAGTTTTAACAGCAGACAACCACAGTAATCCTGATTCACTGTGTTTCCGGAGGAGGGGGGTGCTCTTTGTCAGAAAATTCGGGCAACCATGTATATAACAGGGGCATTTCTTGGTGAAAAGAAAGAACTAAGAATCCTGAATCCATGGCCATGTCCAATGGTCATTCGGTCACATGCAGGAGAGTATGGTTGCAAAAGTAGGGGTCCTAGTCAGCACCATCCAGTGGACAAGGAGGAAAGCTCTAGAAGGTAAGGGGCACTGGCCCAGGTGGGTCTAGAAGGCACTCACACCCTGACAGCGATTGTTTGTCCCTGAGGCTTGTGACGACAGGGAAAGGCAGCCACAAGGTTCATTACACAAGTGAAAGTATTTGTTCTTCAACTGTCTCTGACTCTTTGCAACCTCCTGGACTCCAGCACCTCAGGCTCCTCTTTTCAGGGAATTCTCCAGGCAAGAATATTTGAGTGGATTACTATGCCCTCCTCCAGAGGATCTTCCCAACCCAGGGATTGAACCTGGGTCTTCTGCACTGAAGTCACATTCTTTACCGTCTGAGCCACTAGGGAAGCCCAGTGAGACACACAGGATTGTATAAGGGTGGAGGGAAGACCTCCATCTTGTTCTCTAGGGAGTGCCCATCTAGAATAGTGTAACACAGATCCGGGATTCTTCTGACATAGTTGCCTCTGTTCTACATTTCAGCATAGCTTCGAAGGGTGCCCATTAGTCTGACTCAGAGCAGATTGACCATTTTCTCACTAAATGTCAGAGGAACACTTTGAGGTGCTCCAACTCATGTCCATCGAGTCGGTGATGCCATCCAACCATCTCATCCTCTTTCGTCCCCTTCTCTTCCCGCCTTCCATCATTGCCAGCATCAACCCAAGTAAAACACTGGCCAACACTCAAAGTGAGTAGACGAGGCAACATCTATACTTAATGTCAAGTTTTCCTGCCAGAAATCCTCACCACTCGGAACGTCCTTTGAGTTCATATTGCCATTGAGAACCTCTTGAACCTCCCCAAGTGGAGAGGAAAATAGAGATATTAAAAAAAACGTGTCCTGTCCATGACCTTCTGAATACTTGTGGAAACTTTCAGGCTTCCAGGTTGATGTGGACAGAAGGAAATCTCCTGGAGATGTCAGAGAAGACCGGTCCCATAGAGAAGGTCCATTGTGTCTCCCCACTGGGCACCTTTGTTTTCATGTTCCCTTAATGGTATTGATCGGTCAGTATCTGTTTTCTTTCTGTCATGCGTGTTATGTGGATCTTTACTGAATGGTGGACAATTAATTCCTTTGTGGGTGTTTCAGTTAGTCAGCCTCTTGACATAGCCCTTAATCAAGGTGTTTTATTATTGAAATCAGTTATATAGGAATTCTGGAGAAGGAAATGGCAATCCACTCCACTATTCTTGCTTGGAAAATCCCATGGTTGGAGGAGCCTGGTAGGCTAGAGTCCATGGGGTCACAAAGTCAGACACGACTGAGCGACTTCATTCTCTCACTCACTCATATAGGAATTAGGGCTTAAAACCCTCCACCCTATGGTAATAATGGGTGACTCTTAACTAAAGTTATGTTGGAGACAAAGTTCAGTTCAGTTCAGTCATTCAGTCGTGTCCTACTCTTTGTGACCCCATGAATCGCAGCACTCCAGGCCTCCCTGTCCATCACCAACTCCCGGAGTTCACTCAAACTCATGTCCACAGAGTCGGTGATGCCATCCGGCTATCTATTCTCTGTTGTCCCCTTCTCCTCCTGCCCTCAATCCCTCCCAGCATCAGACTCTTTTCCAGTGAGTCAACTCATCGCATGAGGTGGCCAAAGTATTGGAGTTTCAGCTTTAACATCAGTCCTTCCAATGAACAACCAGGACTGATCATTTTATTTATTTATTTAAGTTAGCTACTCTTCTTTCATTTATTTATGTTTTAATTGGAGACTAATCACTTTGCATTATTGTATTGGTTTTGACATATATTGACATGAATCGGCCCCAGGTGCACATGTGTTCCCCAACTTGAACCCCCCTCCCACCTCCCTCCCTATCCCATCCCTCTGGGTCATCCCAGTACACCAGCCGTGAGCATCCTATATCATGCATCGAACCTCGACTGGATATTCATTTCACATATGATAATATACGTTTCAATGCCATTCTCACAAATCATCCCACCCTTGCCCTCTCCCACAGAGTCCAAAAGACTGTTCTATACATCTGTGTCTCTTTTGCTGTCTCATATACAGCGTTATCATTATCATCTTTCTAAATTCCATTTATATGCATCAGTATACAGTCTTCGTTCCAATCCCAAAGAAAGGCAATGCCAAAGAATGCTCAAACTGCCACACAATTGTACTCATCTCACACACTAGTAAAGTCATGCTCAAAATTCTCCAAGCCAGGCTTCAGCAATACGTGAACAATAAACTTCCAGATGTTCAAGCAGGTTTTGGAAAAGGCAGAGGAACCAGAGATCAAATTGCCAACATCCGCTGGATCATGGAGAAAGCAAGAGAGTTCAAGAAAAACATCTATTTATCCTTCATTGACTATGCCAAAGCCTTTGACTGTGTGGATCACAATAGACTGTGGAAAATTCTGAAAGAGATGGGAATATCAGACCACCCGACCTGCCTCTTGAGAAACCTGTATGCAGGTCAGGGAGCAACAGTCAGAACTAGACATGGAACAACGGACTGATTTCAAATAGGAAAAGGAGTACGTCAAGGCTATATATTGTCACCCTGCTTATTTAACTTCTATGCAGAGTACATCATGAGGAACGCTGGGCTGGAAGAAGCACGAGCTGGAATCAAGATTGCAGGGAGAGATATCAATAACCTCAGATATGCAGATGACACCACCCTTATGGCAGAAAGTGAAGAGGAACTCAAAAGCCTCTTGGTGAAAGTGAAAGAGGAGAGTGAAAAGGTTGGCTTGAAGCTCATCATTCAGAAAACGAAGATCATGGTATCTGGTCCCATCACTTCATGGGAAATAGATGGGGAAACAGTGGAAACAGTGACAGACTTTATTTTTTGGGCTCCAAAATCACTGCAGATGCTGATTGCAGCCATGAAATTAAAAGACACTTACTCCTTGGAAGGAAAGTTATGACCAACCTAGATAACATATTAAAAGGCAGAGACATTACTTTGCCAACCAAGGTCCGTCGAGTCAAGGCTATGGTTTTTCCAGTGGTCACGTATGGATGTGAGAGTTGAACTGTGAAGAAAGCTGATTGCTGAAGAATTGATGCTTTTGAACTGTGGTGTTGGAGAAGACTCTTGAGAGTCCCTTGGACTGCAAAGAGTTCCAACTTGTCCTTTCTAGCCACCCAACCAAAAAATGGGCCAAACACAGGCATTTCTTCAAAGAAGATGTACAGATGGCTAACACACACATGAAAAGATGCTCCACATCACTCATAATCAGCGAGATGCAAATCAAAACCACAATGAGGTACCAGTCTGCATGGCTGCTATCCAAAAGTCTATAAGCAATAAATGCTGGAGAGGGTGTGGGGAAAGGGAACCCTCTTACACTGTTGGTGGGAATGCAATCTAGTACAGCCACTATGGAAAACAGTGTGGCGATTCCTCAAAAAACTGGAAATAGAACTGCCATACGACCCAGCAATCGCACTTCTGGGCATACACACCGAAGAAACAAGAATTAAAAGAGAAACATGTACTCCAGTGTTCATCGCAGCACTATTTATAATAGCCAGGACATATAAGCAACCTAGATGTCCATCTGCAGACGAATGGATAAGAAAGCTGTGGTACATATACACAATGAAGTATTATTCAGCAATTAAGAAGAATACATTCAAATCAGTTCTAATGAGGTGGATGAAACTGGAGCGTATTATTCAGAAGTAAGCCAGAAAGAAAAACACCAATACAGTATCAGGTCAGTTCAGTCATTCAGTCGTGTCCGACTCTTTGCGACCCCATGAATCACAGAACGCCAGGCCTCCCTGTCCATCACCAACTCCTGGAGTTCACTCAATCTCACATCCACCGAGTTGGTGATGCCATCCAGCCATCTCATCCTCTGTCGTCCCCTTCTCCTCCTGCCCCCAATCCCTCCCAGCATCAGTCTTTTCCAGTAAGTCAACTCGTCGCATGAGGTGGCCAAAGTATTGGAGTTTCAGCTATAGCAGAAGTCCTTCCAATGAACACCCAGGACTGATCTCCTTCAGAATGGACTGGTTGGATCTCCTTGCAGTCCAAGGGACTCTCAAGAATCTTCTCCAACACCACAGTTCAAAAACATCACTTCTTCAGCGCTCAGCTTTCTTTATAGTCCGGCTCTCTTATCCATACATGGCTATGAGAAAAAAACCACAGCTTTTCATTAGCAAAGTTATCTCTCTGCTTTTTAACATGCTTTCTAGGTTGGTCACTGCTTCCCTTCCAATGAGTAAGAGTATTTTAATTTCATGGCTGCAGTCATCGTCTGCAGTGATGTTGGAGCCCAGGAAAATAAAATCTGCCACTATTTTCATTGGTTTCCCACCTATTTGCCATGAACTGATGGGACCAGATGCCATATAACCTTAGTTTTTTGAATATTGAGTTTTAAGCCAACTTTTAGCTCTCTTCTTTTACTGTCATCAAGAGGTTCTTTAGTTCCCCTTTCAGTTCAGTTCAGTCTCTCAGTCACGTCTGACTTGTTGAGACCCCATGAACCGCAGCACTCCAGGCCTCCCTGTCCATTACCATCTCCCAGAGTTTACTCAAACTCATATCCCTTGATTCAGTGATGCCATCCAACCATCTCATTCTCTGTCATTCCCTTCTCTTCCTGTCTTCAATCCTTCCCAACATCAGGGTCTTTTCAAGTGAGTTAGCTCTTCTCATCAGGTGGCCAAATTATTGGAGTTTCAGCTTCAGCATCAGTTCTTCCAGTGAAAACCCAGTACTGATCTTTAGAATGGACTGGTTGGATCTCCTTGCAGTCCAAGGGACTCTCAAGAGTGTTCTCCAACACCACAGTTCAAAAGCATCAATTCTTCTTTGCTCAGCTTTCTTTATAGTCCAACTTTCACATTCATACCTGACTACTGGAAAAACCATAACCTTGACCAGACAGACCTTAACTTGACTATTTCCTCTTTGCTTTCTGCCATAAAGGTGGTACTATCTGCACATCTGAGGTTATTGATATTTCTCCTGGTGATCTAGATTCCAGTTGTGTTTCATCCAGCCCGACATTTCACATGATGTACTCTGCATATAAGTTAAATAAGCAGGTTGACAATATACAGCCTTGTGTTCTCCTTTCCCATTTCAGAAGCAGTCCACTGTTCTTTGTCCAGTTCTAACTGTTGCTTCTTGACCTGCATACAGGTTTCTCAAGAGGCAGGAAAGGTCACCTGATATTCCCATCTCTTTAAGAATTTTCCACAGTTTATTGTGATCCACACAGTAAAAGGTTGTTCAAATATATATATATAATAATATATATATATATATATATATATACATATATATATTCTCTTGCTTTTCTTATCGTCCAGCAGATGTTGGCAATTTGATTTCTGGCTCCTCTGCCTTTTTAAAACCAACTTGAACATCTGAAAGTCCTCAGTTGGCTTACTGTTGAAGCCTAGGTTGGAGAATTTTGAGCATGACTTTGCTTGTGTGTGAGACCAGTGCGATTGTGTAATACTTTGAACATTTTTTGGCATTACCTTTCTTTGGGATTGGAATGAAAACCGACCTTTTTCAGTCTTGTGGTCCCCACTGAGTTTTCCAAATTTGGTGGTACATTGAATGTTGCACTTTTACAGCATCGTCTTTTCGGATTTTAAATAGCTCAGCTGTAATTCCATCATTTCCGCTAGCTTTGTTCATAGTGATGCTTCCTAAGGCCCACTTGATTTTTTTTTTTTTTTGGTAGTTAATTTATTTTTTATTGGAGGCAAATTATTTTACAATATTATATTGGTTGGTTTTGCCATACATTGATATGAATTTGCCCCGGGTTTACATAAGTTCCCCCTCCTTGATTTTGTAGTCCAGGGTGTCTGGCTCTAGGTGAGTGATCATGCCATTGTGGTTATTGCCAAATAAATCCCTGTATATAAGTCTTTAGATGAACAACAAAGGAAAATGGGAGCTTAGAGTCTGTCTGCATCCTGTTTTGGAAAGGAGTACTTCCATAGAGAAGGTTTTGGGCGGTGCCCTGAGGAAAGTTGGAAGAGTGAGTTTAGTGTGAATCGGTGAGAGGAACACAATACCACTCATGAACAGAAAGTACAAGTGAGTTTTGAAGGGTCCCTTGGTTGCTTGTATCTATCAAAATCCTACAAGCGTGTTCACTTTATTTTTGAAAGAATTATTTTAATGCAGACCGATTTTTAACTCTTTATTGAACTTGTTACAATTTTGCTTCTGTTTTTTGGTTCAGGTTTTTGCCTCTGAGGCATGCATGAAGTTAACTCCCCAGCCAGGGAGTAAACCCACATCCTATGAATGGAAGGCTAATTTCTCATCTCTGGGCCATCAGGGAAATCCCTTGAAGTACTTTCACTGTGATAAGGAATTCCATTTAAAGGAATTGTGAGACAAAAGATACATACAAAAGGCATTAAATGGTTTGTTGATTGTGGTGCTGAAACATTTAGAAATAGATTTAATGGTCTTATAGAAGTATTACTCATACATCGTGGGAAATATAAGAAATTGGATTCATAAATTAGATCTCTATGTATCAGCACAATATGTAAAACCATTAGTTTTGAAATAAACAGAAATATGATACTCTTTATATTTTAGTTCTCATGTAAGTGTAAAATAAAACTGTTGTTCAAGATGTGAGTATGTTATATATAGCATATGTTATATATATATATATATACATATATACATATACATATATAATTGTTATAAAATTTTGTTGGAGCATAGTTACTTTACATTGCTGTGTGGTTTCTGCTTGCAGCATAGTGAATCAGCTATATGTATACATATTGGTCATGTATGGATGTGAGAGTTGGACTGTGAAGAAAGCTGATCACCAAACAATTGATGCTTTTGAACTGTGATGTTGGAGAAGACTCTTGCGAGTCCCTTGGACTGCAAGGAGATCCAACCAGCCCATCCTAAAGGAAATCAGTCCTGGGTGTTCATTGGAAGGAATGGTGCTAAAGCTAAAACTCCAATACTTTGGCCACCTCATGCGATGAGTTGACTCACTGGAAAAGACTCTGATACTGGGAGGGATTGGGGGCAGGAGGAGAAGGGGATGAGAGAGGATGAGATGGCTGGATGGCATCACCGACTCGATGGACATGAGTTTGAGTGAACTCCGGGAGTTGGTGATGGACAGGGAGGCCTGGAGTGCTGCAATTCATGGGGTCATAAAGAGTCAGACACGACTGAGTGACTGAACTGAACTAACTACCAACTAAGCCATGGAAACATTCATTACTGGTGCCTTTGACATTGGCCAGCCATAGCCCATATGAAATCCTTGTCTATGTAGAGCTAAAACATTTATTCTGTTACATGTCACTTAAGTCTAGCTTTATATTCCCAGCTTTTGGACCAAATCTCTGAGCTTTGGCCCAAACTTTGGAATACATTTATTTTCATGGGGATGGTCTTGGTCCCTGTCTCCTGTACAATGTCACGAACCTCCGTCCAGAGTTTATCAGACACTCTATCTACCAGATTAAGTCCCTTAAATCTATTTCTTACTTCCACTGTATAATCTTAAGGGATTTGATTTAGGTCGTATCTGAATGGTCTAGTGGTTTGCCCTACTTTCTTCAATTTAAGTCTGAATTTGGCAATAAGGAGTTCATGATCTGAGCCACAGTCAGCTCCTGGTGTTGTTTTTGCTAACTGTATACAGCTTCTCCATCTTTGCCTGCAAAGAATATAATCAATCTTATTTCAGTGTTGACCATCTGGTGATGTTCATGTGTAGAGTCTTCTCTTGTGTTGTGGGAAGAAGGTGTTTTCTATGACCAGTGCGTTCTCTTGGCAAAATCTATTAGCCTTTGCCCTGCTTCATTCCATGCTCCAAGGCCAAATTTGCCTGTTACTCCAGGTGTTTCTTGACATCCTACTTTTGCATTCCAGTCCCCTATAATGAAAAGGACATCTTTTTTGGGTGTTAGTTCTAAAAGGTCTTGTAGGTTTCCATAGAACCGTTCAACTTCGGCTTCTTCAGCATTACTGGTTGGGTCATAGACTTGGATTACTGTAATATTGAATGGTTTGCTTTGGAAATGAACAGAGATCATTCTGTTGTTTTTGAGATTGCATCCAAGTACTGCATTTCAGATTCTTTTGTTGACCATGATGGCTACTCCATTTCTTCTAATGGATTCCTTCCCACAGTAGTAGATATAATGGTCATCCGAGTTAAATTCACCCATTCCAGTCCATTTTAGTTCACTGATTCCTAGAATGTCGACGTCCACTCTTGTCATCTCCTGTTTGACCACTTCCAATTTGCCTTGATTCATGGACTGCAAGGAGATCCAACCCGTCCATTCTAGAGGAGATCAATTCTGGGTGTTCATTGGAAGGACTGATGCTAAAGCTGAAACTGCAATACTTTGGCCACCTCATGCGATGAGTTGACTCACTGGAAAAGACTCTGATGCTGGGAGGGATTGGGGGTGGGAGGAGAAGGGGACAACAGAGAATGAGATGGCTGGATGGCATCACCGACTCTGTGGACATGAGTTTGAGTGAACTCCGGGAGTTGGTGATGGACAGGGAGGCCTGGCGTGCTGTGATTCATGGGGTCGCAGAGAGTCGGACATGACTGAGCGACTGACTGAACTGAACTGAACTAACTTGGAATACATTCTGTATCTTGAGAACATTCGGTCCTTCAGATTTTAAAGAGCTAGAACGCCATGGGGAGCTGACCATTGCGCTTTGCCCATGACTGTGGGGATGCCCAGTCCTTGGAAATCCTAGCAGTCCCTGCTCTTTGAAGCACAAGAGGCTGAAAATCCATCCTTAGATGCTTTGAACAGTTCCACCTTCCTGTCTAGCTGTCTGTCATCTTGTTCCTCCAAGCACTGCACTGATTCATGATACTATGAGTTGACCAAGGCTCAGCTGCTGCCCAACATTGATTACTTACGATCCAATAGTTAAGAAATTCAGCCCTTCAGCTAAATTGAAAAAGTGCTTGTGCAGTCAGAATACTCCTTTTCCCTCAGTTATAGTTCCTGGCATCTTATACTTTCTCTCTATGAAACTCAGAGAGTGGAACACAAGCTCCCTTCCCTCTGATGAATACGTTGCTTCCAAGGGACATCTTCCTGGAGCAGACTGCCCCCTCCCACTAGAATAAGAGGATCCAGAACCATGTCCCCTGTCCTGTGATGGTTTAGTAATTTTTTATCCATCTCCCCTGGACACCTCTAGGACGTCTCTAGTTAATCTTCAGAACTGTCTCTGACGGAAGCCCTATTCGTTTAAAGCCGTGTGTTCTTGGTAGCTCAATTTAATGTGCATATTCGTGCCTTTTAGAGGAGAGGACTTTTTGCACACATACACCTAGTTGAGTGAGTTAAACCAATTTATTTAAACCCTCAGAAATCAAACACCACCAAGCAGGATGTAATTAGGGACCAGGAGAGATGAGATGGGAAATGGAGTGTGAGTGTGAAGAGAGAAGGATCGTGTTGATCAGGAACCGGGAAAGTCATCTTCGTGTTGTTGATCTTGATTCCATGGAGATGAGAACGTGTCTGGTCTCAGAGACTCCTTCTGTAGGTGAATAAAACAGAAGCAAAGGTTTAGTAGACTTGATTGTGTCACAGATGACAGGGGTGAGCCTCAGTGAGGAGGCTGTCCAAGGTACAGGAGCTGGTAGCTGATCCAGTGTCAGAATCCCAGTGGACTTCACTAACTCACATTTCTATGATGTAGCTGGGGGTCCATGTGGATTTTCCCCCAGGATGTACATATAGGGTATATTTTCCCATTTGAGATCAGTTCTAGGAGGAATGATTTCCAAGTTCATGTCATGCGAACGGTTCATCTAAAGATGGTTTCCAGACTCTGTGATGGGAGTAAGCTCCTTTAATTCCACAAGTTTTGTCTTTGGGGTCATCAAGAATCAATTTTAAAATTTTTTCTTTCATATTGAAATATAGTTAATTCATAGTGATGTAGCGTCACAGGCACAGCAAAGTGAATAGCTTATACATACACATATTGGTATCTGTTCTTTTTCAGATTTTTTTTCCCATGTGGGTATTTACAGAATATCACATGTAACACCCTGTGCTATCCAGTAGGACTTTCTGGTCTGTCCGTCTTGTATAGAATACTTGACATCTGCTAACCCCAAACTCCCAATCCTTCTCTTCTCCAGCCTCTTGCTCCTTGGCAAACACAGGTCCGTTCTGCCTATGGATCTGTTTCTGTTTTGTAAATTATTTCCCTCATTTTATAGTTTAGATTCCACATATAAGTGATAGCATGTGATATTCATCTTTTCTTTATGATTCACTTGACTTAGTATGATAATCTCTAGCTGCATCCATGTTTCTGCAAATGGCATGACTGCATTCTTGGTTATGGCTGAGTCATATTCCATCATGTATATGTAGTATATTTTTCTTACCATATTCATCTGGAAACCAAAGTTTTTACTTGCTTTTTTTCTTTAATTTTTCTCTCAACAGAAATTTAAAAGAAATTTAAAAAATTAGCCCACACCAGTGTCATTTTCAGACAGCTCTGAGGCTAAACTTAGAAAGTTTAAAGATCTACTTTAAGAAAATCACCTTCCAAAGGGGAATATAATTCAAATACATGTTTCAGGGGCGTGTGTGGACAGCCATGAGGTCAGGACTGATGAGAACGCTAATTAGTTTCCACCAGCTTGTGGGGATTCCTGCTTCTCTCTGATGACTCTGGTCTGCAAAATTCTTGCAGGATAAGAGCTACTCTCCAAAGTTCTCAGCATTAATCAGCCAACTAATTTATTATTTAATGTGACTCAAGAGAAGGGGCATTACCTAGTGTAACAGAAAAGCTCTCTACTGATAGAATGTAAATGGTTGGGGTGAAAAAAAATTTTACCTGTAAAATTGTGAAGGTATGAAATCACCATGTGTTCTTACTGATTGATTTACAGGAATAATGTTTGTAATCAATTATTTTCACTTACACAGGAGTTGTTGAAGAATGTATCCACAGGGAGGAAAAACACCTGGGGAAATATCAAAAGGACAGGAAAACAAGATCCACTGAATACTATCATTGCCCAATATTTGCAAGGCTTCTCAATTATTTTTTTTAAGAAAGAAATCTTATAAAAGATTTCTTATGGAGAGTTTGTTAATGAATTGATTTTATTCCTAATGGTATATTTACATATGACGTGATTGATATGTTAATGAAAAAGTATAAATCCATTACCAGTTCCAAATAACTTTGCAATACAGTTCTCGTCAACCGCTTTCAGCTCCTTGAGTATCTTCAAGGCTTCCTCATCAATATTTACTATAACAGAAACCATGACACAGAAATCAGAATTTTGACTCTTAGATCCCACGGAAAATTCTGAACGTAGAATAAGAAGCTGAGTGTCCAAGTCAAATCTTCACTTGATATAAATTAATCATCAAGCAATTATCATCCCCCATGACACAGATGCCTGCTGTCTGTCTTAAGAGTTAATCCTTGTCCAAGTCTAACTAGATCCCGTCAGCATCAAGAGCAGAACCCCAAAGACTCATAGGAGCTCCATGAATTTGGGGCTCCATCCATCAGAGTGCTTAAGAGTGTACTATGAAACTGGTACAAATTGAAGACATTGAGAGAGGCCTCTTTATAGCCATGGCCTGAAATTAATTGAGGTGCTAAAAATAAAACCTAGAAACGAACACAATATTGCAATTTTACTTCAATTAAAAAAGAAACTATTTCTAAAAAGTTTTTAAGTTTGTTGATGTCAACAGGTGGAAATTGTTTAGAGATGTCTGATCTGATTCCCCACCCATCTACAAACGTCTCTTTCTTGGTAGATTATGTTCCAGGGTCCTTACCTCAGTGAACATAAATGCCTAGGTCCTGTAGACTGCACAATGGATATTGTCACTACAACTTGATTTTATGGATAAAAATACTGACAATGGCAATGTTTCACGACAATGTCGATGTGAAAATGTGGGTATCATACGTACCCAGTATTTCAGTGAATCGTATCTCCTGGCCTTCTTCATCCACATATACGAAACATACTATCCGAACGGTGTCAGACAAATCAGTAACTATAATTTCTTTTATCCTCCCATCTGTGAGAGAGAGAAAAGATACATATATGCTGCTGCTGCTGCTGCTAAGTCGCTTCAGTCGTGTCCGACTCTGTGCGACCCCATGGACGGCAGCCGACCAGGCTCCGCTGTCCCTGGGATTCTCCAGGCAAGAACACTGGAGTGGGTTGCCAACTCCACCTTAATTTATTGTCAGACTCAATGTAGAAAACTGAGGATATTAGCAGTGGTACAGCCTGTATTGATGTGTTTCTCACTACATGGGTGGGCTGAATGCTGCAGTTATTAGATAGCAAGGAAAGCAGGAAAGACTTTTTTATTTCCAACTTTTCATACAACTGATCTGATGCACTTCAACTGGTCAAATATGCACCCCTTAGGCCATGTTAGTAATGTTGTTTAGGGCCATTATAGTAGCTTGTAAATACAAATCTTAGCCAGCATCCCCATGGCTTCGAACCACAGCTGCCTTTATGGTTGAACTCAGTGTGATTTCCTTGGGTTCAAGTTCAACCACTGTGCCTTGGATGGGCTAAGACATTTTAAGATTGTTTTCCACGAAGTGAATGACATGGATGTGCAGATTGAAGATAAACTTTGAGATGTCATTTCGCAAGGCTGCTGTAATTAGAACTGTGTGGAATACAGGCCTACATATGTTACTCACTTTGAGTGTGTGTGTGCTTAGCCACTCAGTCGTGTCTGACTCTTTGCGACCCCACGGACTGTAGCCCACCAGGCTCCTCTGTCTCACTGAGTAACATTCCTAAGCAGGAGGAGACGTCCAAGCTGTGTGTTTGAACCATTGTCTCACGACAGAGTAAAGTGCTTGGAAATCTTAGGGACTGGAGCCTGCTCACCCCCTCAGATTGTTAGTAGGAGCAGAATGCAGGTGTGTGGGGTTATTGAAGGACGTTGGGCCAAGATTTGCACCCAAAGATACTCTGACCAGAGAAACACTCATACTTACTCTCAGGAATGTAAGTGCGCTCATCTAGCCTTTTTCCCGTGATATGTATTATTATCCATTCTCCATTCACCCTTAAAAACAGAATATATTCCAGTTAGGTGATTAAAATAATGAAAAAATTTGGCGTGCAATTAGGATTTTCTTTGTTTCTCATCAAAGATGGACTGTGAGCCTTTGAGCAATGTGACCTTCAAAAGAGAAGAAATGTGTTCTCTAAGGTCAACTATGAAGTAGTTGATGACTTGTGTGCACATTAAATCTGAACAGTAGTTCCAGAGATAAAGTGTACATACAAGGTAATTCATGTGGAAAGCTAACAGCCTGGGCAATGATTCATCAGATAATATGATAGGGAAAAATAATCACAAAAAGTTAGAGAAATATGTGCAATCAAAACACATACTCTTCTTCCATCACAACACCATAAGAGAATTCAACGCTTAAAGACACATGTCTGTATGCATGTATATGGGCATGTTCACACACATGAGGAAAGAAGCACAACGCATGTTTCTGTGACATACAGAAATTATATATAATATATGATATGCAAAAGTCAGCTGTGTAACAGAAGACTTTGATATCATACATGTCATATGTGATAAAAAGTGTGTTTGTCACATAGGAAGCAAGCTCATGAAAGAAATATTAAAAAGGAAATAAGCCAAGAATTGGAATAATTTTTGAACAGACAACTTGCAAAGAAGGTCCATAATGAATTGTGTTCACCATCATTAGTCTTAGGAAACTGCATTAAAGTTACTCAGAATAACCACAAAGTGGAAACACCCCATTTTGCAGTACCTGGAAAATATACAAAATTTTACATATGTGAGCAGTATCCCTTCACTTGACTTGAAAAATGTGACTCCCCACACAGGCAGAGACAGAGATTAATCTTTAAAACCTTATGCTTAGTGATAGAAAATGATGCAGGTCTCATAATGTTGTCATCTGAAGTTCTAGAAGAGCAGAGACTAAGGAGATGCATTGTCACCTGTGGCTCAAGGGGTAGACATTTAATGACAAGGAAAGAAGATATTTGGCAGAGACTGAGGAATTTTAGATTTGGACTAAAACGTTCGTGAAAAATGTGCACAGGTGTAAAAAACACAGTAAACTATGCCACGCACAAAGTTGCATTCATTAATTACACATAAATACACTTAGTGCAGTTGATTTCCCAAGGTGCAACAACCTTGGGAACCAATTTTCCCAATTTTTCCCAAACAGAAACCAATTTTCAGTTTGAAAATTCAGAGTTCAAACGTTGTTAAAATGGCAAAGAGGAAGATAATACGGTATTATTAAAAAAAACTACTGAAAACAGACAGCTGTATCACCTGTGATAGGATATGCATGTTTGTGTGTGTGTCTCTGTGTGTTTGTATCTGTATGTGTGGTTGTAATTGAATGTAACTAAATTATCATATATTACATATATAATATATAAACAATTATACATTTATATATCTATAAACCAGTCTCTCTAAGAAGAAATATCTTAGTTGTTATTTCTCAATATCTTTATTCCTCCATATACAAAACTGGGTTTGCATGTTCTCAGTAAACCATCTGCAGTGTGGTGGACATTCCGTTTGCAGCGTAATGGACCTTCCCTGAGTGGTCCTTGGGGCTGTGAGGCTTTAGTAAACTCAGTGGTGATGAAACCTCCCGTGAGGAAGCCCTGAGGGCAGAGCTCACTGTGTGCCCTCCCCCCTGGCCTCAGCTTCTGGGCTCAGTGGGAACCATCTCTTACAAATTCTGCAGGAAGGGGTCAAGCCCCTGGTGTGGACTGTGGGTTCCAGGACACCATCCTCTTCCCGCTGCCATGTCCCTCTTTCCTTTAATGAGTTGATGCAAGTAGAGCTTCTGGGACCCCTCTCCCTCTAGGCAAAGGTTCCAGGACAGTCCCTGGAGGCTCACAGGGTAACTGCCCCACCCCACCCCCCAGCTCAGAGACCCTGCTCAGCCCCACAGTTCAGGGTGCCATGCTCTCAACATCATCCAGACAGCTCTCTGAAGACGAGAAAGACACCTCCTCCCTCAGGCTCGGGGGTTTACAGGTGTGTTCCCTCTGGAAAGTCTTACTTACTCAGCATAAATATCGAAGTCTATTGTGCCCTGCTCCTCATCAAACACAAGATGACGCAAGTAAAACCCGGATGACAGTTTCTCTTCGGGCCTCGCTAGGTTCCTGACGACAGTAAACACGGGTATCCATTTTCCTGAACGCTAACAACAAAATTCCTGTTAGACATTTCTGTGCTTGTTTTTAATTTCATCTAGCATCATACTACCCAAGTTTCCCATCCCTTCTGCATATCAGCACACAATATCTCACTTAACTGAACAAAGAAGGATTGATGAAACAATGTAAAACTGAAGTCAGAGAAAAAAGAAGGAATTGAGACATCTCTGAGCTAGCTTAAGCTCTGGTGTCAAATGCAAGAACTTGAATCCAACGGCTGTTTTGCTGCTCCTCTTTCTCTGTTACAAGAACAGGAAAAATTCTTAAGAGTCAAGTAATACACAGTAAAGATGATAGAGATACCAAACAGAACAGGTAGAGAGCCAGTAAATGGAATAATACGGAGTTGGAGGGACATGGCTCCACTTATGAATCCAAATAACAAAACCACAAAAGGTGCACACATACACACACACACA
Source organism: Moschus berezovskii (assembly GCF_049115385.1). Taxonomy (NCBI): domain Eukaryota; kingdom Metazoa; phylum Chordata; class Mammalia; order Artiodactyla; family Moschidae; genus Moschus; species Moschus berezovskii. Next base: position 2,781,769 of record NC_142488.1, on the reverse strand, counting down.
CCCCCAAGACCTCCTCCCAGATCAGACCATCCCTTGTACCTGTGAGACACTTTGCACAGCTTCCTCTTCTTGGGCAGCACAAACCAGACCAAGGAGAAGAGTCAGAAAGACAACCTTCATCTTGCGTCTCTCGTGGGCTTTCTTCTGTGTAGGTTGAGGGTGTCCCAGTGGTTGGAGAGGATGCAAATTGTGCCACTTTTTATAGCATCCTTATGTTGGTGTGATGTCATGAACCAATGATTGTCCCTCCTAAGCCCAAAGTTACACAGAAGACATCTTCAATATCCTGCTTCACAGGCATGAACTTTTATGGCATTTTGTCATTTAATCATGAGGATTGCTTCAGGAGAAGGTTGAGTGAATCTGGACATTTGACCTTTCGAGTGAGTGAGAAATCGCAGTACACTTCCAAAATTTCAGGTCACGAAGATTTATTTTCCTTTGTATCTTGAGATTCAAAATGGGATAAACTGTCCAGGACACACACACCCCACTCTTGTATTGTTTCCTTAACATTGAGGTAATGGTTCAACATTTCTTTTCTAAAAGTAAAAGTGAGCGTATGATTTCATAATGACTTCCTAAGATAAACTTAGAAAGCCTCCTACTTCTCTGAAGTTAGGAGAACATCAACACAGAGTTAGTCACCGCCTCCTGCCCCAGAGCAGGCTCTGTCCTGCTTGTTAACTAAGAGCATGATCTGACCTGTGCCTGTTAATGTGCTCTGAAAAGCTATGCCAGCAATGCATTTTCATCTCTACCTTTGAAGACGCCCCTTTATCCATCCTATCTGAAATGTATCATTCGTTCACTGACTCAGGCAACTGAGAAAGCAAGACGGTAGTTCTTGTAATTTATAGAATTTTGGAAGAGGAAAAATTTCCTAACTTTAAATACCTAGTTAGTTTCAAGGTCATTCCAACAGTCAAAGAATCTGTTCTTTGCAATTTTTCTCAACCAGAGATCTTAGTTCCCTGACCAGGGATGGAACCAGCAGCCCATGTAGTGGAAGTGTGGCATCTTCGCCCCTGGACCACCAGGGCAGTCCTGATTCAGGGTGTTTCCTGGGGTTTTTTGTTCTTGATGAGCAAATTTGGGCAACCACTTTTATAACCGGGGCATTGCCTGGTGAAAAGAAAGACCAAAGGGCCTGTTAAGAACCCTGAATCCAGAGCCGTGTCCAAAACTCATTAGTCACATACATGGGAGTGTGGGTTTGAAAGAAGGGACAAAGATCACCACTGTCCAGGGGACAAGGAAGAAGGCACTAGAAAGCTCGAGGTCACTGGCCCAGGTGTGTTTAGGAGACTCCTTACACCTTGACTGTGATTTCCCTGAGACCTGTGTTGACAAGGAAAGAGAGACATCAAGGTTCAGGTAGATAAATGATAGTGTTTGTCCCTCAGTGATGTCCGAATCTTTGTAACCCCGTAGACCATAGCCCACCAGACTCCTCTCTCCATATGATTGTCCAGGCAAGAATACTGGAGTGGGTTGCCATTCCCCTTTTTTTCAAGGATCTTCAAGAGGGATCACCCTCTGTCTCCTGCATTGAAGTCGGACTCCTTGCCATCGGAGCCACAGGGAAGCCCAGTTAAACAAGCAGGAATGTGTAAGCGTGGAGGGAAGACCTCCGTCTCGTTCTCTAGGAATACCCACCTAGAAGCAGGATAACACAGAGTAGGAATTCCTCACAAATAGTTACCTGGGTTTTACATTTCAGCATTGCTTCCAAAGACACCTCATCAGTCTCACTCAGGACAGATTTACAATTTTCCACTAAATGTCAGAGAAACACTTTCAGGTGGACACAGCCCAAGCCAAGGATAAACACTCAATGTGAGCAGAGGAGATAGCATCCATACTTTATCTCAAGGTTTCCTGCTAGAAATCCTCAGCACTCAACTCTTCCTTTGAGCTTGTATTGCCCTTCAGGAGCCCTTGAAGCTTTCCAGATGGAGAGGAAAAGAGAGATGTGGAAAAAAAGAAAAATGACAAACTCATGACCTTCCTAAGAGGTTGGAAACTTTTAGGTTTTCAGGTTGACGTGACGGGAGGAAATTTCCTACATATTTCAGAGAGGACAGGTCCCATAGAGTAAAGTCCCATTGTCTTTTCACAGGAAAAGTCTTACCACTGTGCACCACCGTTTTTATATTCTCATTCTGGTATTTATCAATCAATTTCTCTTTGCATTGCATCATGTGTGTTCATTTTACTGAATTATGGACAGTTAATTCTTCAAATCCAGAGAAGGCAATGACAAGCCACTCCAGTCCTCTTGCCTAGAAAACCCCATGGATGGAGGAGCCTGGTGGGCTGCAGTCCGTGGGGTCGCTAAGGGTCGGACACGACGGAGTGACTTCACTTTCACTTTCACACATTGGAGAAGGAAATGGCAACCCACTCCAGTGTACCTGCCTGGAGAATCCCAGGGACGGGGGAGCCTGGTGGCCTTCCATCTACGGGGTCACACAGAGTTGGACACGATTGAAGTGACTTAGCAGCTTAGCAGCAATTCTTCAAATAGATGGGGAAACAGTGGAAACAGTGGCTGTCTTTATTTTGGGGGGCTCCAAAATCACTGCAGATGGTGACTGCTGCCATGAAATTAAAAGATGCTTACTCCTTGGAAGAAAAGCTCTGACCAACCTAGACAGCATATTGAAAAGCAGAGACATGGCTTTGCCAACAAAGGTCCATCTAGTCAAGGCTATGGTTTTTCCAGTGGTCATTTATGGATGTGAGAGTTGAACTATAATGAAAGCTGAGGGCCGAAGAATGGATGCTTTAGAACTGTGGTGCTGGAGAAGACTCTTGAGAGTCCCTTGGACTGCAAGGAGATCCAACCAGTCCATCCTAAAGGAAATCATTCAGTCCTGAATTCTCATTGGAAGAACTGATGCTGAAGTTGAAACTCCAATCCTTTGGCCACCTGATGCGAAGAGCTGACTCATTGGAAAAGACCCTGATGCTGGGGAAGATTGATGGCAGGAGGAGAAGGGGATGACAGAGGATGAGATGGTTGGATGGCATCTCCGACTCAATCGACATGAGTTTGGGTAAATTCTGGGAGTTGGTGGTGGACAGGGAGGCCTGGCGTGCTGCAGTCCATGGGGTCGCAAAGAGTCGGACACGACTGAGGGACTGCACTGAGCTGAACTGAATTCCTCTATGGATGTTTCAGTCAGGGAGTCACTTGACTTAGTCCTTAATTCAAGAGTGTTATTAGTAATATCAGTTATATAGGTATGGGAGTTTTCCACCCTTCCACCCTATGTAATATTGGGTGAGTCTTAGGAATGTTAGGTTAGAATCAAAAGCCAATGTCAGTGAGCTGTAGCTTCTGGGAAGTGAACAGCTCTCATTCCTGTAACTCTTGTAATTCAGTCATTCGTGTGCCTCCTTCATGAGGATTCAGTTCGGCTGTGGTGCTGTTGTCCCTCTGATAGGAAATCCAACTCTGTGTAAAGCCCCAAAGATCTGTTACTTATTTTTATTTTATATTATACTATATTTCATTTACAGTGTTGTGTTTGTTTTAGGTGTAGAGCAAAGTGATACAGTCATATATATATTTATATAAATATGAATTAACAAAAGCAGTTCCAATCTTTTGATGGGATGCTAATGATTTATAACATAAATGGCATTATTTGGAGAGAGGGATAACTTAGGTATGGCATTGTTTTTATTTTTTTTCTTTTTGCAGCTTGAGGCAGTTGTAAAATAATGTAGCTTTTTACAACTGTGTATTCTATAGTAATATTGAATGGTTTGTCTTGGAAACGAACAGAAATCATTCTGTCGTTTTTAAGATTGCATCCAAGTACTGCATTTCGGACTCTTTTGTTGACCATGATGGCTACTCCATTTCTTCTAAGGGCTTCCTGCCCACAGTAGTAGATATAATGGTCATCTGAGTTAAATTCACCCATTCCAGTCCATTTTAATTCACTGATTCCTAGAATGTCTATGTTCACTCTTGCCATCTCCTGTTTGACCACTTCCAATTTGCCTTGATTCATGGACCTAACATTCCAGGTTCCTATGCAATATTGCTCTTTAAGCACCGGACCTTGCTTCTATCACCGGTCACATCCACAACTGGGTATTGGTTTTGTTTTTGCTCCATCCCTTCCTTCCTTCTAGAGTTATTTCTCCACTGATCTCCAGTAGCATACTGGGCACCTACCGACTTGGGGAATTCCTCATTCAGTATCCTATCATTTTGCCCTTTGATACTGTTCATGGGGTTCTCAAGGCAAGTATACTGAAGTGGTTTGCCATTCCCTTCTCCAGTGGACCACATTCGGCTGTGGTCCATGTGATCAGATCGACTAGTTTCCCTTGATTATGATTTCAATGTGTCTGCCCTCTGATGCCCCCTCGCAATACCTACCGTCTTATTCTGAAGAAGCTGAAGTTGAACGGTTCTATGAAGACCTACAAGACCTTTTAGAACTAACACCCAAAAAAATGTCCTTTTCATTATAGGGGACTGGAATGCAAAAGTAGGAAGTCAAGAAACACCTGGAGTAACAGGCAAATTTGGCCTTGGAGCACAGAATGAAGCAGGGCAAAGGCTAATAGAGTTTTGTCGAGAGAATGCACTGGTCATAGCAAACACCCTCTTCCAACAACACAAGAGAAGACTCTACACGTGGACATCACCAGATGGTCAACACCGAAATAAGATTGATTATATTCTTTGCAGCCAAAGATGGACAGGCTGTATACAGTTAGCAAAAACAAGACCAGGAGCTGACTGTGGCTCAGATCATGAACTCCTTATTGCCAAATTCAGACTTAAATTGAAGAAAGCAGGGAAAACGTCTAGACCCTTCAGATATGACCTAAATCAAATCCCTTATGATTACACAGTGAAAGTGAGAAATAGATTTAAGGGACTAGATCTGATAGATAGAGTGCCTGATGAACTCTGGACGGAGGTTCGTGACATTGTACAGGAGACAGGGACCAAGACCATTCTCATGGAAAAGAAATGCAAAAAAGCAAAATGGCTGTCTGAGGAGGCCTTACAAATAGCTGTGAAAAAAAGAGAAGTGAAAGGCAAAGGAGAAAAGGAAAGATATAAGCATCTGAATGCAGCGTTTCAAAGAATAGCAACGAGAGATAAGAAAGCCTTCCTCAGTGATCAATGCAAAGAAATAGAGGAAAACAACAGAATGGGAAAGACAACAGATCTCTTCAAGAAAATTAGAGATTCCAAGGGAACATTTCATGCAAAGATTGGCTCGATAAAGGACAGAAATGGTATGGACCTAACAGAAGCAGAATATATTAAGAAGAGGTGGCAAGAATACACAGAAGAACTGTACAAAAAAGATCTTTACGACCAAGATAGTCACGATAACGTGATCACTGACCTAGAGCCAGACATCTTGGAATGTGAAGTCAAGTGGGCCTTAGAAAGCATCACTACGAACAAAGCTAGTGGAGGTGATGGAATTCCAATTGAGCTACTTCAAATCTTGAAAAATGGTGCTATGAAAGTGCTGCACTCAATATGTCAGCAAATTTGGAAAACTCTTCAGTGGCCACAGGATTGGAAAAGATCAGTCTTCATTCCAATCCCAAAGAAAGGCAATGTCAAAGAATGTTCAAACTACCGCACAATTGCACTCATCTCACATGCTAGGAAAGTCATGCTCAAAATTCTCCAAGCCAGGCTTCAGCAATATGTGAACCGTAAACTTCATGATGTTCAAGCAAGTTTTAGAAAAGGCAGAGGCACCAGAGATCAAATTGCCAACATCCGCTGGATCATGGAGAAAGCAAGAGAGTTCCAGAAAAACATCAATTTCTGCTTCATTGACTATGCCAAAGCCTTTGACTGTGTGGATCACAAAAAACTGTGGAAAGTTCTGAAAGAGATGGGAATAACAGACCACCTGACCTACCTCTTAAAAAACCTGTATGCAGGTCAGGAAACAACAGTCAGAACTTTACATGGAACAACAGACTGGTTCCAAATAGGAAAAGGAGTACGTCAAGGCTGTATATTGTCACCTTGCTTATTTAACTTATATGCAGAGTACATCATGAGGAACCCTGGGCTGGAAGAAGCACAAGCTGGAATCAAGATTGCCGGGAGAAATATCAATATCCTCAGATATGCAGATGACACTACCCTTATGGCAGAAAGTGAAGAGGAACTAAAAGCCTCTTGATGAAAGTGAAAGAGGAGAGTGAAAAGGTTGGCTTGAAGCTCAACATTCAAAAAACAAAGATCATGAAGCTCAACATTCAAAAAACAAAGATCATGGCATCTGGTCCCATCCCTTCATGGGAAATAGATGGGGTAACAGTGGAAACAGTGTCAGACTTTATTTTGGGGGGCTCAAAAATCACTGCAGATGCTGATTGCAGCCATGAAATTAAAAGACCCTTACTCCTTGGAAGGATAATTATGATCAATGTTGATAGTATATTAAAATGCAGAGAGATTACTTTGCCAACCAAGGTCCGTCTAGTCAAGGCTATGGTTTTTCCCGTGGTCATGACACATCAAGGGATGTGAGAGTTGGACTGTGAAGAAAGCTGATCGCCGAAGAATTTATGCCTTTGAACTGTGGTGTTTGAGAAGACTGTTGAGAATCCCTCGTTCTGCAAGGAGATCCAACCAGTCCATTCTAAAGGAGATCAATCCTGGGTGTTCATTGGAAGGACTGATGCTAAAGCTGAAACTCCAATACTTTGGCCACCTCATGTGACGAGTTGACTCACTGGAAAAGACTCTGATGCTGGGAGGGACTTTGGACAGGAGGAGACGGAGACGACAGAGAATGAGATGGCTGGATGGCATCACCGACTCTGTGGATATGAGTTTGAGTGAACTCCGGGAGTTGGTGATGGACAGGGAGGCCTGGCGTGCTGTGATTCATGGGGTCACGGAGAGTCGGACACGACTGAGCGACTGAACTGAACTGAACTGAACTGAACAGTCCATGGGGGTCAGAAAGAGTTGGACACAACGACTGAAGAGCAGTATCATCCATAGTGTATATTGTCTGGATCCCAGTTCCCAATCCATCCCACCCTGCCATTCTCCCTTGGTATCAACATGTTTCTCCTCTATGTCTGTGTCTCTGTTTCTGCCCTCGAACTCGGTTTATCTGTACCACTTCTCTAGAGTCCATATACATGTGTTAACAGACGATATTTGTTTCCCTGTTTTTAATTTACTACACTCTGTCAGACGATCTGTAGGTCCAGCCACACCTTTGCAAATGACTATGGAGTGTTCCATAGTGTCAATCCAGTATTTTTGACTTGGAAATCCCGTGAACAGAGGAGTGTGGTGGGCTATAGTCCATGGGATCACAAAGAGTCGGATGACTTAGCAAGTAAACACCAGCAAAAGTAATGACATCTTTTTCCTTCCTCTGTTAATGGACATATTGCTTGCTTCCATGTCCTGGCTATTGTACATGGTGCTACTGAACAGTGGTGTGCATGTACATTTTGGAATTACAGTTTTCTGTGGGATTGTAAATTTCAACAAAGCTGTCAGAAGTACCTAATTCTCTCTAAAGGATTAAGTAGCAATTTAGATGGAAATACTTTAATACGAAGTAATATGATCCCAAGAGTCGGACACCCCTTAGTGACTAAACCATCACCACTACCATCACATATGACCATGTGTCTGTGGATGGCTTTCTCTAAGCTTAGTGATATTTCTCCTTTACTTCTGCAAAAGTTTTCTACTAAACCTTCTTGACCTGCAAACATATGGAACATTCTACTCAATTTCTTTAATAGATAAAGGACATTAGAAATTTTCAATTTATCATGTATTCATTTTTGTAACACATCATGCAAGTTTTCTGTGTATTTTACCAGGAATATTAATTCCAGAAACATAAATTTGTTTATAGTTCCCTTATATTCTTTATCTTATGAATTTGTGGTGATAATCCGTTATTTTAATTAACATAGTTATCACAAATACACACAATCACACACATATGTATATGTGTGTATATGTGTTTGTGTATGCATGTTGTACACGGTCACACATATATGTATATATATGTTTATGTGTGTGTGTATATATATATATATATATATACGTAAATTTATATAAATGTATATGATGTTTCAGAATTTTTAACTTGCTCATGCCAGGTCTTGCATTTCAACATTTCTTAAGAGATTCACCCTCTCACTCTGTCCGCAGTTGCCTCTCTGTTTATCCACTCATCCAATCCCGTATTTCCAGATGTACTGTGAAGACGAGAGTCGGAACTGCAACTGCATTCACTCTGCTACACAAGTGGGAGAATTTAAACATTGCCCTTGACCTCCATCACTACCAATGAAGCCGTGGAAACATTCATTACTGCAGTTTTTGACACTGGCCAGCTGTAGCCCATTTGGAAGCCATGTCTCTGCAGGAACTAAAATATTTATTCTGTTACATGTCACTTAGGTCTAGTGTTCTTTTCACTACTCTTAGACCATACCTCTGAACTTTGGCCCAACTCTTGGAATAAGTCTATATTTTGAGTATTTGCTAGACTTTGTAGATTGTCATAAGCTCGACCACCACGGGGAGCTGATCGGTGTGCTCTGCCCATGAGAGCAGGAATGACCATTTCTTGAAATACTAGCATCCCCTGGTCTTTGAAACATAAGAGGCTGGGGGATCATCTTTAGGTGTTATGAAAATTTGCAGCTTCCTGTCTGAACTGTCAATCATCTTGTTTCTGCAAACACGACACCAAATTCATGATACTGTATTGGCTAAGAATCAGACGCTGCCCAACACTGATTACTAGTGAGCCAGTGGTTAAGAAATATCAGTCCTTCAGCTCAATTGCAGAAGTGCTGCTGTTGTCAGAATACTCATTTTCTCTCAGCTGTGGCCCATGGCACCTTCCACTTTCTCTCTCTGAAGCTTGGAGAGCGGAACACAAGCTCCTTTCCTTTCCCTGTGATGAATAGAATGCTTTCTGCTGCTGCTGCTAAGTCACTTCAGTGCTGTCTGACTCTGCGCGACCCCATAGACGGCAGCCCACCAGGCTCCCCCGTCCCTGGGATTCTCCAGGCAAGAATACTGGAGTGGGTTGCCATTTCTTTCTCCAATGTGTGAAAGTGAAAAGTGAAAGTGAAGTCACTCAGTCGTGTCCGACTCTTCCCGACCCCATGGACTGCAGCCTACCAGGCTCCTTGGTCCATGGGATTTTCCAGGCAAGAGTACTGGAGTGGGGTGCCATCGCCTTCTCTGGTGATGCTTTCTAGGGACAACTTTCTTGACTAGACTGTCCACTCCTGCTATCGAAAGAGAATCCATAACCCTTTCCTCTGTCCCAGGATGGTTTAGTCCTTTTTTTCCTCCTCCTTTGTAACCTCTAGTACATCTCTAGTTAATCTTCATCAGAAATGTCTCTGATGTAACACCTATTCTCTTAAAGTTATATGTTCCAGGATAGTCAAATGTAATATGCATATTTGTGCCTTTTAACATCGAGGCCGTTCTGCACAGGTACACATCAGTCAGTTGTGTATTGAATTAATTTATTTAAGCCCTCAGGAATAAAACACCACCAAGTAGGATGTGATTAGTGACCAGGAGGGATGAGATGGGAGATGGAGGGTGAGTGTGAAGAGAGAAGGATCATGTTCATCAGAAACTAGGAATGTCGTCTTCGTGTTGTTGATCTTGATTCCATGGAGACGTGTCTGGTCTCAGGGACTGTTTCTGTAGGTGAGTGAAACAGAAGCAATAGTTTAGTAGAGTCGACTGTGCGACGGCTGATGGGGTGACCCTCAGGCAGTAGGCTGTCCAGGATACAGGGAGCTGGTAGCTGATCCAATGTTAGACTCCTGGTGGACCTCAGCAGTCCACATTTCTGTGACATGTGGGCATCCCTGTGAGATTTTCCCCAGGATGTACAAACAGGGTGGCATTTCCCACTGTGCTTTGATTCTGAGAGTAGTGATTTCAGAATGCATGTTCCGGTTCTAAGATTGAAGCACGTGCCTCTAAGGCCACAAGTTTTTTCTTTGGAGTCTACAGTAGTTAATTTTTTAAATTTTTATTGCCGTATAGTTGATTCCTAATACTTTGGCCACCTCATGTGATGAGCTGACTCACTGGAAAAGACTCTGATGCTGGGAAGGATTGGGAGCGGGAGGAGAAGGGGATGACAGAGAATGAGGTGGCTGGATGGCATCACCGACTCAATGGACATGAGTTTGAGTGAACTCCGGGAGCTGGTGATGGACAGGGAGGCCTGGCGTGCTGTGATTCATGGGGTCGCGAAGGGTCGGACACGACTGAGGGAATGAACTGAATTGAACTGAATATTGGGGTAGTTTCAGAGATACAGAAAAGTGAATATACTATTATAACATGAAGTTGCTACGTATATACAATAGTATGTTTGCTTCTTCAGATTTGCTTCCTGTTTAGGATTTTGCAGAGTATTACATAGTTCCCTCTGCTGTACTGTTAGATGTTTTTGGCTATCCATCCTTTATACAATAGTTTGCATCTGCTAGTCCCAAACTCCCCATCCTTCTGTTCCCCAAATCTCTTTCCCTTGGCAACCACAATGTCATGATTTCATTCCTTTTTATGACTGAGTGACACTGCATTGTACCTACGTACTGCATCTTTCTTATCATATTCAACTGGAAGCTAGTTTTCCTTTGCTTTTTTTTTTCTTTCATTTTTTTTTCCTCAACAGAAAATTAAAAGCTGCACTTTAGCCTAGATCAGTGTCGTTTTCTGAGGCTTAGTTGAGAAAGTTGAAAGATCTCGTTTTAAGTAAATCTTCTTCTGAAGGGGAATATGTGATCCACATCCATGTTTCAGATAGTGTGGTTGGAAAGCCTTCACTGGTTCTGTCAGATTCACGTGAGATTAAACACTGGTGTTGTAGAAAATGTGAGCTCTCTTTAATTCTTGTTCTTCTGGAGGAGGGATGTGAGTGGGCATGCATGAGGTCAGTGCTGACAGGAACGCTAGTTTCCACCAACTTGTGGGGATCCCTGCTTATCCCTAATGACTCTGGTCTGCAAGATTGCTGGAGGATAAGAGCTTCTCTCCCAATGCTGCTCAGCATTAATCAACCAACCAGTCTGCAATTTAATATAGCTCAAGAGAATAGAAAATGCCTAATCTAAAAGAAAAAGTTCTCTACTGATAAAACATAAGTGGTTGGGCAAAAAATATTTTACCTACAGTGGGTGGCAGGTATGAAATCACCATCTGTCCTTACTGATGGGCTTCCCTGGTGGCTCAGAGGTTAAAGCGTCTGTCTCCAATCTGGGATACACGGGTTCGATCCCTGCTTCGGGAAGATCCCCTGGAGAAGGAAACGGTAACCCACTCCAGTATTCTTGCCTGGAGAATCCCATGGACGGAGAAGCCTGGTAGGCTAAAGTCCACGGGGTCGCATAGAGTCGGACACGACGGAACAGAATGTCATGAAGAGATTATTTTCACTTACACAGGAGTTGAAGTCTGTATCCACACAGAAGACAGTAACCTGGGGAAAGATCAAAAGGACAGGAGAAAAAGATCCACCAATTACTATCATTCTCCAGTATTTGCAAGGCTGTTTGCTTGTTTGTTTTTAATAAAGGGATTATATAAAATATTAGAGGGGAGAAATTTTTAATGAATTTATTTGACTCCTGATAGGATATATACTTATCAGGTAAATGATATGTTTAGGGAAATGTATACTTCCATTACCATTTTTGATGAACTCCTCAATATATTTCTCTTCAATCCCTTTCTCTTTCAGCAGCGCCCGGAGTTTGTCCAAGATGCTCTGGTCAATATTTACTGTAACAGAGAAACGCCAAAGAGAAAACAGAATTTTGCCTGTTAGACCCCAGGTGAAATTCTGAATGTAGAAGAAGAAGTTGAACGTCCAAGTCCAATGTTTACTTGTTATAAATTAATCCTCAGTTATCATAACTGGCAACACAAATGTCTGCTGCCTGTCTTAAGGATTATTCCTCGTCCAACTCTATAACTAGACCCCCCCCCACCCCCAAGATCAACAGCTGGATCCCAGAGACTCACAGGAGCTCCATGAATCTGGGGCCCCATCCATCACAGTGTGTGGAGTGTATTATGAAACTGATATAAACTGAGGAAATTGAGATGAACCTCTTTATACCATGGCCTAAAATTAATTGACTTGTTTAAAAAAAAAGAAAAGAAAAGCTAGAAATGAATACGGTACTGCAATTTTCGTCCAAGTAAAAAGAAACTATTTCTACTAAAACTGAGGGGCTTTTTATTATTATTATCTTTTAAAGTCCACCAGTGGGAATTACTTAGAAATGTTTGATGATCTGATCCCCTCCTCCACCCCTACAGGCTTCCCTTTCTTGGTAGATTACATTCCAGTGTCCTGAACTCCATGAATGTGAAGACCTAGGTCCTTAGACTGCATAACTGATATTGTCACCATATATTAATTTTATGGATAAAAGTACTGACAATGGGAATATCTCATGAGAATGTTGATGTGAAAATGAGGGTATCATACATACCCAATACTTCAGTGAATCGTGTTTCCACGCCATCTTTAGTCACGTATACACCGGAGAGTATCCAAACTCTGTCAGACTCATAAACCACTCTAAGTTCTCTTATCCTGTCATCTGTGAGAGCGAGAGGAAAGATACATATATACAAGCCTGCCATAATTTATTGTCACTTAGGTTTACTGTGGCAAATTGAGAGTATTAGCAATGGACTATATTGATCAGTGTCCCAGTCCATGGGTGTGCTGAATTTGACAGTTGCTGTGACAACAAGAAAACCTTCTTTATTCCCGCCTTTTCATAAAATTGATATGATTCACTTAAATTGTACTCACATATGAATCCATTAGGCCATGTAAAACTACGAATGCTTTTTAGGGCCGTTGCTAGAAAGTTAGAGATGTAAATCTTAGCCAACATTCCCATGATTTTGAACAGAAGCTTCTTTTTTTTTTTAGGTAGTTTTTTTTTTTTTTTACTTTTTTTTTTTTCTTTTTTTATTATTTTTTAATTGGGGGCTAATTATTTTACAATATTATATTGGTTGGTTTCGCCATACATGAATCCACCCCGGGTGTACATGAGATTGAACTCATGATGATTTTCTTGGATTTAAGTGCATCCACCAGACATTGTATGGAATAAGATTTTTTATTTATCTATTTGTTTTTAAATTGAAGAATAATTGCTTTACAGAATTTTGCTGCTTTCTGTCAAACCTCAACCTGAATCAGCCATCGGTGTACATATATCCCCTCCCTTTTGAACCTCCCTCCCATCTCCTGCCTCATCCCACTCCTCTAGATTGATACCGAGCTTGAGTTTCCTGAGCCACACAGCAAATCCTCGTTGGCTATGGATGTTACATATGGTAATGTAAGTTTCCATGTTACTCTTTCCATACATCTCACCCTCTCCTCTCCTCTCCCCATGTCCATAAGTCTATTCTCTATGCTTGTTTCTCCATTGCTGCCCTGCAAATAAATTCTTCAGTATCATCTTTATCGATTCCATATATATGTGTTAGTATGTTATATTTATCTTTTTCTTTCTGACTTACTTCACTCTGTATAACAGGCTCTAGGTTCATTCACCTCATTAGAACTGACTCAAATGCATTTCTTTTTTAAAATGAATGACACTGATGTGCAGACTCAGGATACACCCTTGAGATGTTTCATAGGGCTGTTGTAAATTGCCTATTAGAAACTCATAAAATATATTGTCTGCACATGTTGTTCTCATTGAATGGATGCATACTTAGTCACTCAGTCATGTCTGACTCTTTGCAACTCCATGGACTGTAGCCCACTAGGCTCTTCTCGCCAACTGAGAAACACTCACAATTGAGTGGAGACCTCCAAGTCTCTCAAATATGTTTGAATCCTTGTATCACAACAATGTAAAGTGCTTGGAAATCTTAGGGACTGGAGACAGACATCCCTCTGGTTGTCAACAGGATTAGAATTCAGGTGTGTGAGATTGTGGAAGGAAGTCACACCAAGATTTCTACCCAAACGGTCTGAATAGTGGAACACTCATACTTACTATCAGTGACATATGTGTTGGCATCCCACCTTTTTCCCGTGACATGTATTATTTCTGGTTTTCCATCAGACCTGAAAAACCAAACATATTCAAGATGGATGATTAAGATAACGAAAAAATCTGACATATAATGATGATTTTCTTTGTTTCACCCCTAAGATTAAGTATAAACTGTCACCTTAGTTGTTGTAACAATGTGATGTTCTCATTGGTCAAGTCACTATCAAGTGACAAGGATGGCTTGTCTACACATTAAATCTGAGCAGTAGTTCCAGAGATAAACTGCAAATACAAAGTAACTATGCTGAAAGTCAAATAAGCATGGAGAAATCTAGGGATTAGGAAAAAATATAAATACACCTTTTAAAAAAACACTTCCTGGAAAAAGAGGCAAGCTCTCATGACTCTCTTTGTGGGTTCTCACAACCCTGGCGGTGACTCATTAGATAATATGATAGGAAAAAGTCACTAAAAGATAATGAAATGCTTAATTTTATCAAAACACACACTTTTTCCATCAAAACAACATGTGAGGATTAAACACTGAAACACACATGTATGCCTATATATTGACAAATACACACACACAGGCAAACACACAAGCACACATGATATACTTACATGACTAAAAAATTATGTATATAGTATATTATATGTACAAGTTGTAAGCTGTATAACAGAAGAATTTGACTGAGTTCGTGTATGTCATGTTTGAAAAAAGGAGTATTTGACACATACGAAGCATTCACATGAAAGAAATAGTAAAGCGGAAATAACCCAACAAGAATTGGATTAATTTTTGAAAAACACCTTCGGAAAGAATGTGCACAAAGAATTGTATTCATGGTCATCAGTTATTATGAAAATGTATTGAATTTACTCCAAATAACCACAAAGTGGGAACAAAACCGCTTTACAGTAACTCAGAAATATTGCCCAGGGGCTAAGCCATAAGAATCCGTCTGCGATGCAGAAGCCGCAGAGGACCATGTTAGATTCCTCACACAGGAAGATCCCCTGGAGGAGGCAAGGCAACCCGCTCCAGTATTCTTGCCTGGAGAATCCTATGGACAGAGGAGACTGGTGGGATACAGTCCATGTGGTCACAAAGAGTTGGACATGATTGAAGTGACTGAGCACGCATATCTATGCAAAACACTGACAGTCCGTTGGACTGCAAGAAGATCCAACCAGTCCATTCTAAAGGATATCAGTCCTGGGTGTTCATTGGAAGGACTGATGCTAAAGCTGAAACTCCAATACTTTGGCCACCTCATGCGACGAGTTGACTCACTGGAAAAGACTCTGATGCTGGGAGGGATTGGGGGCAGGAGGAGAAGGGGACAAGAGAGGATGAGATGGCTGGATGGCATCAATGACTCGATGGACATGAGTTTGAGTGAACTCTGGGAGCTGGTGATGGACAGGGAGTCCTGGCGTGCTGTGATTCATGGGGTCACAAAAGAGTTGGACATGACTGAGAGACTGAAATGAACTGAACTGAACTGAAACGAACTGACCTGAAACAATATCCTTTAACTTGGCTGGAAAATTGTGACTCCCTGCATATGCAGATCAGAGATAACTGTTTTAACATGATGCTGAGTGATGGAAGAAGGGGGAAATGACACAGGGCTCATAGTCTTGTCTGAAGTTCTAAATGAGAATATGCACGTGCATGTTACCTGGGGCTCAAGGAGTAGACATTTAATGGTGAGGAAAAGACTTTTGGCAGAAATGGAGTAATTTTATATCTGGATTATGGAGAAAGTGAAAAAGGTGTGCAGCTGTCAAAACACATTGAACTGTGCCCTCCACAAAGGTTCATGTAATTACATACAAATACACCAGTACAGTCGATTTTGCAAAGAGTAGCCACATGAAAATTCAATCATAGGTATCGAAATTTTAAAATTTGCAAAGAGAAGGATAATAATTCTGTAAGTATTAGTGAAAACCAACAGGTATATGTCCTTAGATAGGATATGTATGTGAGTGTGTGTGTCTATGAGTCTACATATGTATGAGTTGTTGTAAATTATTCTTTAAGTATACTATCAAATATATATATATCAATATATAATACATGAACACATATATCTTTATATACCTACAAATCAATCTCTCCAAAACTCTTAGTTGGTTTTTTCTTTTACTGTTTTTATTCCTCTGTACACCATATTATCTTCCTCTTTGCCAATTTTTAAATTTTTGAAATCTATGATTGAATTTCCATGTGGCTACTCTTTGTGAAATCAACTTACATTGCAGCCAAAGATGGAGAAGCTCTATACAGTCAACAAAAACAAGACCAGGAGCTGACTGTGGCTCAGATCATGAACTCCTTATTGTCAAATTCTGACTTAAATTGAAGAAAGTAGAGAAAACCACTAGACCATTCAGGTATGACCTAAATCAAATCCCCAATGATTATACAGTGGAAGTGAGAAATAGATTTAAGGGACTAGATCTGATAGACAGAGTGCCTGATGAACTCTGGACGGAGGTTCGTGACACTGTACAGGAGACAGGGATCAAGACCATCCCCATGGAAAAGAAATGCAAGAAAGCAAAATGGCTGTCTGAGGAGGCTTACAAATAGCTGTGAAAAGAAAGAAGTGAAAAACAAAGGAGAAAAGGAAAGATATTCCCGTTTGAATGCATAGTTCCCAAGAATAGCAAGGAGAGAAAAGAAAGCCTTCCTCAGCGATCAATGCAAAGAAATAGAGGAAAACAACAGAATGGGAAAGACTAGAGATCTCTTCAAGATTATTAGAGATACCAAGGAAATATTTCATGCAAAGATGGGCTTGATAAAGGACAGAAATGGTAGGGACCTAACAGAAGCAGAAGATATTAAGAAGAGGTGGCAAGAGTACACAGAATAACTGTACAAAAAGAGCTTCACTACCAAGATAATCACGATGGAGTGATCACTGACCTAGAGCCAGACATCTTGGAATGTGAAGTCAAGTGGGCCTTAAGAAGCATCACTAAGAAAAAAGCTAGAGGAGGTGATAGAATTCCAGTTAAGCTATTTCAAACCCTAAAAGATGATGCTGTGAAAGTGCTGCACTCAATATGCCAGCAAACTTGGAAAACTCAGCAGTGGCCACAGGACTGGAAAAGGTCAGTTTTCATTCCAATTCCTAAGAAAGGCAATGCCAAAGAATACTCAAACTACCGCACAATTGCACTCATCTCACACGCTACTAAAGAATGCTGAAAATTCTCCAACCCAGGCTTCAACAATACATGAACCATGAACTTCCAGATATTCAAGCTGGTTTTAGAAAAGGCAAAAGAACCAGAGATCAAATGGCCAACATATGCTGGATCATCGAAAAAACAAGAGAGTTCTAGAAAAACATCTATTTCTGCTTTATTGACTACACCAAAGCCTTTGACTGTGTGGATCACAATAAACTGTGGAAAATTCTGAGAGAGATGAAAATACCAGACCACCTGACCTACCTCTTGAGAAACCTGTATGCAGGTCAGGAAGCAACAGTTAGAACTGGACCTGGAACAACACATTGGTTCCAAATAGGAAAAGGAGTCCATCAAGGCTGTATATTGTCACCCTGCTTATTTAACTTATATGCAGAGTACGTCTTGAGAAACGCTGGGCTGGAAGAAGCACAAGCTGGAATAAGGATTGCTGGGAGAAATATCAATAACCTCAGATATGCAGATGACATCACCCTTATGGCAGAAAGTGAAGAAGAACTAAAGAACCTCTTGATGAAAGTGAAAGAGGAAAGTGGAAAAATTGGCTTAAAGCTCAACATTCAGAAAACTAAGATCATGGCATCCATTCCCATCACTTCATGGCAAATAGATGGGGAAACAGTGGAAACAGTGAGGGATTCTATTTGGGTGGTGGGGAACTTCAAAATCACTGTCAATGGTGATTGCAGCCATGAAATCACTTGGAAGGAAAATTAGGACCAACCTAGACAGCATATTAAAAAGCAGAGACATTATTTTGCCAACAAAAGTCTCTCTGGCCAAGGCTATGGTTTTTCCAGTAGTCATGTATGGATGTGAGAGTTGTAATATAAAGAAATCGGATCACTGAAGAATTGATGTTTTTCAACGTTGGTGTTGGAGAAGACTCTTGAGAGTCCCTTGGACTGCAAGGAAATCCACCCAGTCCATCCTAAAGGAGATCAGTCCTGGGTGTTCATTGAAAGGACTATTGTTGAAGCTGAAATGCCAATACTTTGGCCACCTCATGCGAAGAGTTGACTCATTGGAAAAGAACCTAATGCTGGGAAAGATTGAAGGCAGGAGAAGAGGACGACAGAGGATGAGATGGTTGGATGGCATCACCGACTCAATGGACATGAGTTTGAGTAAACTCTGGGAGTTGGTGATGCACAGGGAAACCTGGTGCACTGCAGTGCATGGGGTCGCAAAGAGTCGGACACGACTGAGCGACTGAACCGAACTGATTCCTCTGTATATAAAGCTGAGTTTGCATGTTTTTAGTGAACTGTCTGCAGTGTAACATTCCCTGAGTGGTCCATGGGGCTGTGAGTCTTCAGAAAACTCAGTGGTGATGAAGCCTCTCTTGAGGACACCCCGAGGGCAGAGCTCACTGTGTTCTCTCCCCCTGCACTTGGCTTCTGCGCTCATTGAGAACCGTCTCTTACAAATTCCACATGAAGGGTCAAACCCCTGGTGGGGACTGTGGGTTCCATGACACAAGCATCTTCCCACTGCCATGTCCCTCTTCCCTTTAATGATTTGATGACAGTGGGGTTTATGGGACCCTTCTGGCTGAGCAAAGTCTCCAGGACATTCCCTGGAGGCTCTCAGGGGAACTGCTCCCCCAGCTCAGAGACTCTGCTCAGCCCCACAGCTCAGGGAGTCCTGCTGTCAACATAATCCAGCGAGCTCCCTGTTGACAGGGGAGACGCACCCTCCCTCAGGCTTTGGGGTTTACATGTGTCTTCCTTTTGGTTATTTGTACTTACCAGTCATATAAATCGAACTCTATTATGTCCCTTTCTTTAGAAAACACATGACGACAGAAGTAAACCCTGAATGGTCTTTTCCCACCGGTCTTTTCTGTATAATCGGAACCAAGATACACAGTTATCCATATTCCTGAAAGCTAACAGGAAAATTCCCATTAGAAATTTTCATCCGTGTCTTTTCATTTCACCCAGCAGCATTTCACCTGAGCTTCCCACCCCTTGTGCAAATTAACACACATTATCTAGTTGACAAATCAAAAGTAGGATTTAAGAATAATCTAAAATTGAAGTCAGCATAAAAGAAAGAACTGAGATTTTTCTGAGGTAGCTTGAGCTGTGCAGTCAGATGCAAGAACTCCAACGGCTGTTTGGCTGACCCGCCTTGTCTATTACATGACCAGGAAAAAAGCATCAGACTCAACTAACATAGAGTAGAGATGATCAAGAGACCAGAGAGAATAGGAATAGAGCTAGAAAATGGAGCAGTGATGAGTTGGAGGGAGATGACTCAGATTATGGATCCACATAACAAGACCACAAAAGAAACACACACACACACACACCCAAGACCTTCTCCCAGATCAGACCGTCCCTGGTACCTCTGAGACACTTTGCACAGCTTCCTCTTCTTGGGCAAAACAAACCACACCAAGGAGAAGAGTCAGGAACAGAACCTTCATCTTGTCTCTCGTGGTCCTTCGTCTGTCAAGCCTGAGGGTGTCCGAGTGGTTGGAGAGGATGGGAGTTGTGCCACTTTTTATAGGATCGTTATGCTAGTGTGATGCATCATGAACCAATGGTTGTTTCTCCTAAGACCAAGGTTACAAAGAAGTCATCTTCAGGATCCTGCTTGACAGGGATGAACTTTTATGACATTTTGTCATTTTAATCATGAGGATTGTTTTAGAAGAAGGTTGAGTGAATCTGGACATTTGACCTTTAGAGTGAGTGAGAAATTACAATGCACATGTATATTTCAGGTCAGGAATATTTATTTTCTTTTACATCTTCAGATCCAAAATGGGATAAACTGTCCAGAAAACATGTCCTCAACTCTGTCTTATTTCTATAACACTGAAGAGAGAATTTTAGAAATATTTTCCTAAACAAAAATTCAATGTGTGGTTTGGTTAACAAAGTTAAATGATTTCCTCTGAGACCCTTTGAAAGCCTCATATTTCTCTGAGGCGGTGATAACATCACCACCAAGTGTTTATCACCTCTCCTGCCCCACATCAGACTCTGTCCTTCTTTTAACTAAGAGGACGATACATCATGCGACTCTTAACCTCGTCTGAAGAAGACATGGTACCCGTTCATTTCTGTCACTCCTTTTCCAAACACCCTTTACCCATCTAATCTAGAATGTATCATTTACTTCTTAACTCAGTTATTTCTCAGTCAAATGAGAAAGCAAGAAAGTAGTTCTTGTACTTTCTAGAATTTTGAAGGAAAAAGCAAATTTCCTAACTATAAATGTCTAGTTATGTTCAAGGTCTCTTAAATAGTCAAGGAATCTGTTCTTTGCCATTTTTCTCAACCACGAATCTTACTTCCCTGACCAGGAAAGGAAGCAGCAGTCCGTGCAGTGGAAGTGTAGAGTTTTAACAGCAGACAACCACAGTAATCCTGATTCACTGTGTTTCCGGAGGAGGGGGGTGCTCTTTGTCAGAAAATTCGGGCAACCATGTATATAACAGGGGCATTTCTTGGTGAAAAGAAAGAACTAAGAATCCTGAATCCATGGCCATGTCCAATGGTCATTCGGTCACATGCAGGAGAGTATGGTTGCAAAAGTAGGGGTCCTAGTCAGCACCATCCAGTGGACAAGGAGGAAAGCTCTAGAAGGTAAGGGGCACTGGCCCAGGTGGGTCTAGAAGGCACTCACACCCTGACAGCGATTGTTTGTCCCTGAGGCTTGTGACGACAGGGAAAGGCAGCCACAAGGTTCATTACACAAGTGAAAGTATTTGTTCTTCAACTGTCTCTGACTCTTTGCAACCTCCTGGACTCCAGCACCTCAGGCTCCTCTTTTCAGGGAATTCTCCAGGCAAGAATATTTGAGTGGATTACTATGCCCTCCTCCAGAGGATCTTCCCAACCCAGGGATTGAACCTGGGTCTTCTGCACTGAAGTCACATTCTTTACCGTCTGAGCCACTAGGGAAGCCCAGTGAGACACACAGGATTGTATAAGGGTGGAGGGAAGACCTCCATCTTGTTCTCTAGGGAGTGCCCATCTAGAATAGTGTAACACAGATCCGGGATTCTTCTGACATAGTTGCCTCTGTTCTACATTTCAGCATAGCTTCGAAGGGTGCCCATTAGTCTGACTCAGAGCAGATTGACCATTTTCTCACTAAATGTCAGAGGAACACTTTGAGGTGCTCCAACTCATGTCCATCGAGTCGGTGATGCCATCCAACCATCTCATCCTCTTTCGTCCCCTTCTCTTCCCGCCTTCCATCATTGCCAGCATCAACCCAAGTAAAACACTGGCCAACACTCAAAGTGAGTAGACGAGGCAACATCTATACTTAATGTCAAGTTTTCCTGCCAGAAATCCTCACCACTCGGAACGTCCTTTGAGTTCATATTGCCATTGAGAACCTCTTGAACCTCCCCAAGTGGAGAGGAAAATAGAGATATTAAAAAAAACGTGTCCTGTCCATGACCTTCTGAATACTTGTGGAAACTTTCAGGCTTCCAGGTTGATGTGGACAGAAGGAAATCTCCTGGAGATGTCAGAGAAGACCGGTCCCATAGAGAAGGTCCATTGTGTCTCCCCACTGGGCACCTTTGTTTTCATGTTCCCTTAATGGTATTGATCGGTCAGTATCTGTTTTCTTTCTGTCATGCGTGTTATGTGGATCTTTACTGAATGGTGGACAATTAATTCCTTTGTGGGTGTTTCAGTTAGTCAGCCTCTTGACATAGCCCTTAATCAAGGTGTTTTATTATTGAAATCAGTTATATAGGAATTCTGGAGAAGGAAATGGCAATCCACTCCACTATTCTTGCTTGGAAAATCCCATGGTTGGAGGAGCCTGGTAGGCTAGAGTCCATGGGGTCACAAAGTCAGACACGACTGAGCGACTTCATTCTCTCACTCACTCATATAGGAATTAGGGCTTAAAACCCTCCACCCTATGGTAATAATGGGTGACTCTTAACTAAAGTTATGTTGGAGACAAAGTTCAGTTCAGTTCAGTCATTCAGTCGTGTCCTACTCTTTGTGACCCCATGAATCGCAGCACTCCAGGCCTCCCTGTCCATCACCAACTCCCGGAGTTCACTCAAACTCATGTCCACAGAGTCGGTGATGCCATCCGGCTATCTATTCTCTGTTGTCCCCTTCTCCTCCTGCCCTCAATCCCTCCCAGCATCAGACTCTTTTCCAGTGAGTCAACTCATCGCATGAGGTGGCCAAAGTATTGGAGTTTCAGCTTTAACATCAGTCCTTCCAATGAACAACCAGGACTGATCATTTTATTTATTTATTTAAGTTAGCTACTCTTCTTTCATTTATTTATGTTTTAATTGGAGACTAATCACTTTGCATTATTGTATTGGTTTTGACATATATTGACATGAATCGGCCCCAGGTGCACATGTGTTCCCCAACTTGAACCCCCCTCCCACCTCCCTCCCTATCCCATCCCTCTGGGTCATCCCAGTACACCAGCCGTGAGCATCCTATATCATGCATCGAACCTCGACTGGATATTCATTTCACATATGATAATATACGTTTCAATGCCATTCTCACAAATCATCCCACCCTTGCCCTCTCCCACAGAGTCCAAAAGACTGTTCTATACATCTGTGTCTCTTTTGCTGTCTCATATACAGCGTTATCATTATCATCTTTCTAAATTCCATTTATATGCATCAGTATACAGTCTTCGTTCCAATCCCAAAGAAAGGCAATGCCAAAGAATGCTCAAACTGCCACACAATTGTACTCATCTCACACACTAGTAAAGTCATGCTCAAAATTCTCCAAGCCAGGCTTCAGCAATACGTGAACAATAAACTTCCAGATGTTCAAGCAGGTTTTGGAAAAGGCAGAGGAACCAGAGATCAAATTGCCAACATCCGCTGGATCATGGAGAAAGCAAGAGAGTTCAAGAAAAACATCTATTTATCCTTCATTGACTATGCCAAAGCCTTTGACTGTGTGGATCACAATAGACTGTGGAAAATTCTGAAAGAGATGGGAATATCAGACCACCCGACCTGCCTCTTGAGAAACCTGTATGCAGGTCAGGGAGCAACAGTCAGAACTAGACATGGAACAACGGACTGATTTCAAATAGGAAAAGGAGTACGTCAAGGCTATATATTGTCACCCTGCTTATTTAACTTCTATGCAGAGTACATCATGAGGAACGCTGGGCTGGAAGAAGCACGAGCTGGAATCAAGATTGCAGGGAGAGATATCAATAACCTCAGATATGCAGATGACACCACCCTTATGGCAGAAAGTGAAGAGGAACTCAAAAGCCTCTTGGTGAAAGTGAAAGAGGAGAGTGAAAAGGTTGGCTTGAAGCTCATCATTCAGAAAACGAAGATCATGGTATCTGGTCCCATCACTTCATGGGAAATAGATGGGGAAACAGTGGAAACAGTGACAGACTTTATTTTTTGGGCTCCAAAATCACTGCAGATGCTGATTGCAGCCATGAAATTAAAAGACACTTACTCCTTGGAAGGAAAGTTATGACCAACCTAGATAACATATTAAAAGGCAGAGACATTACTTTGCCAACCAAGGTCCGTCGAGTCAAGGCTATGGTTTTTCCAGTGGTCACGTATGGATGTGAGAGTTGAACTGTGAAGAAAGCTGATTGCTGAAGAATTGATGCTTTTGAACTGTGGTGTTGGAGAAGACTCTTGAGAGTCCCTTGGACTGCAAAGAGTTCCAACTTGTCCTTTCTAGCCACCCAACCAAAAAATGGGCCAAACACAGGCATTTCTTCAAAGAAGATGTACAGATGGCTAACACACACATGAAAAGATGCTCCACATCACTCATAATCAGCGAGATGCAAATCAAAACCACAATGAGGTACCAGTCTGCATGGCTGCTATCCAAAAGTCTATAAGCAATAAATGCTGGAGAGGGTGTGGGGAAAGGGAACCCTCTTACACTGTTGGTGGGAATGCAATCTAGTACAGCCACTATGGAAAACAGTGTGGCGATTCCTCAAAAAACTGGAAATAGAACTGCCATACGACCCAGCAATCGCACTTCTGGGCATACACACCGAAGAAACAAGAATTAAAAGAGAAACATGTACTCCAGTGTTCATCGCAGCACTATTTATAATAGCCAGGACATATAAGCAACCTAGATGTCCATCTGCAGACGAATGGATAAGAAAGCTGTGGTACATATACACAATGAAGTATTATTCAGCAATTAAGAAGAATACATTCAAATCAGTTCTAATGAGGTGGATGAAACTGGAGCGTATTATTCAGAAGTAAGCCAGAAAGAAAAACACCAATACAGTATCAGGTCAGTTCAGTCATTCAGTCGTGTCCGACTCTTTGCGACCCCATGAATCACAGAACGCCAGGCCTCCCTGTCCATCACCAACTCCTGGAGTTCACTCAATCTCACATCCACCGAGTTGGTGATGCCATCCAGCCATCTCATCCTCTGTCGTCCCCTTCTCCTCCTGCCCCCAATCCCTCCCAGCATCAGTCTTTTCCAGTAAGTCAACTCGTCGCATGAGGTGGCCAAAGTATTGGAGTTTCAGCTATAGCAGAAGTCCTTCCAATGAACACCCAGGACTGATCTCCTTCAGAATGGACTGGTTGGATCTCCTTGCAGTCCAAGGGACTCTCAAGAATCTTCTCCAACACCACAGTTCAAAAACATCACTTCTTCAGCGCTCAGCTTTCTTTATAGTCCGGCTCTCTTATCCATACATGGCTATGAGAAAAAAACCACAGCTTTTCATTAGCAAAGTTATCTCTCTGCTTTTTAACATGCTTTCTAGGTTGGTCACTGCTTCCCTTCCAATGAGTAAGAGTATTTTAATTTCATGGCTGCAGTCATCGTCTGCAGTGATGTTGGAGCCCAGGAAAATAAAATCTGCCACTATTTTCATTGGTTTCCCACCTATTTGCCATGAACTGATGGGACCAGATGCCATATAACCTTAGTTTTTTGAATATTGAGTTTTAAGCCAACTTTTAGCTCTCTTCTTTTACTGTCATCAAGAGGTTCTTTAGTTCCCCTTTCAGTTCAGTTCAGTCTCTCAGTCACGTCTGACTTGTTGAGACCCCATGAACCGCAGCACTCCAGGCCTCCCTGTCCATTACCATCTCCCAGAGTTTACTCAAACTCATATCCCTTGATTCAGTGATGCCATCCAACCATCTCATTCTCTGTCATTCCCTTCTCTTCCTGTCTTCAATCCTTCCCAACATCAGGGTCTTTTCAAGTGAGTTAGCTCTTCTCATCAGGTGGCCAAATTATTGGAGTTTCAGCTTCAGCATCAGTTCTTCCAGTGAAAACCCAGTACTGATCTTTAGAATGGACTGGTTGGATCTCCTTGCAGTCCAAGGGACTCTCAAGAGTGTTCTCCAACACCACAGTTCAAAAGCATCAATTCTTCTTTGCTCAGCTTTCTTTATAGTCCAACTTTCACATTCATACCTGACTACTGGAAAAACCATAACCTTGACCAGACAGACCTTAACTTGACTATTTCCTCTTTGCTTTCTGCCATAAAGGTGGTACTATCTGCACATCTGAGGTTATTGATATTTCTCCTGGTGATCTAGATTCCAGTTGTGTTTCATCCAGCCCGACATTTCACATGATGTACTCTGCATATAAGTTAAATAAGCAGGTTGACAATATACAGCCTTGTGTTCTCCTTTCCCATTTCAGAAGCAGTCCACTGTTCTTTGTCCAGTTCTAACTGTTGCTTCTTGACCTGCATACAGGTTTCTCAAGAGGCAGGAAAGGTCACCTGATATTCCCATCTGTTTAAGAATTTTCCACAGTTTATTGTGATCCACACAGTAAAAGGTTGTTCAAATATATATATATAATAATATATATATATATATATATATATACATATATATATTCTCTTGCTTTTCTTATCGTCCAGCAGATGTTGGCAATTTGATTTCTGGCTCCTCTGCCTTTTTAAAACCAACTTGAACATCTGAAAGTCCTCAGTTGGCTTACTGTTGAAGCCTAGGTTGGAGAATTTTGAGCATGACTTTGCTTGTGTGTGAGACCAGTGCGATTGTGTAATACTTTGAACATTTTTTGGCATTACCTTTCTTTGGGATTGGAATGAAAACCGACCTTTTTCAGTCTTGTGGTCCCCACTGAGTTTTCCAAATTTGGTGGTACATTGAATGTTGCACTTTTACAGCATCGTCTTTTCGGATTTTAAATAGCTCAGCTGTAATTCCATCATTTCCGCTAGCTTTGTTCATAGTGATGCTTCCTAAGGCCCACTTGATTTTTTTTTTTTTTTGGTAGTTAATTTATTTTTTATTGGAGGCAAATTATTTTACAATATTATATTGGTTGGTTTTGCCATACATTGATATGAATTTGCCCCGGGTTTACATAAGTTCCCCCTCCTTGATTTTGTAGTCCAGGGTGTCTGGCTCTAGGTGAGTGATCATGCCATTGTGGTTATTGCCAAATAAATCCCTGTATATAAGTCTTTAGATGAACAACAAAGGAAAATGGGAGCTTAGAGTCTGTCTGCATCCTGTTTTGGAAAGGAGTACTTCCATAGAGAAGGTTTTGGGCGGTGCCCTGAGGAAAGTTGGAAGAGTGAGTTTAGTGTGAATCGGTGAGAGGAACACAATACCACTCATGAACAGAAAGTACAAGTGAGTTTTGAAGGGTCCCTTGGTTGCTTGTATCTATCAAAATCCTACAAGCGTGTTCACTTTATTTTTGAAAGAATTATTTTAATGCAGACCGATTTTTAACTCTTTATTGAACTTGTTACAATTTTGCTTCTGTTTTTTGGTTCAGGTTTTTGCCTCTGAGGCATGCATGAAGTTAACTCCCCAGCCAGGGAGTAAACCCACATCCTATGAATGGAAGGCTAATTTCTCATCTCTGGGCCATCAGGGAAATCCCTTGAAGTACTTTCACTGTGATAAGGAATTCCATTTAAAGGAATTGTGAGACAAAAGATACATACAAAAGGCATTAAATGGTTTGTTGATTGTGGTGCTGAAACATTTAGAAATAGATTTAATGGTCTTATAGAAGTATTACTCATACATCGTGGGAAATATAAGAAATTGGATTCATAAATTAGATCTCTATGTATCAGCACAATATGTAAAACCATTAGTTTTGAAATAAACAGAAATATGATACTCTTTATATTTTAGTTCTCATGTAAGTGTAAAATAAAACTGTTGTTCAAGATGTGAGTATGTTATATATAGCATATGTTATATATATATATATATACATATATACATATACATATATAATTGTTATAAAATTTTGTTGGAGCATAGTTACTTTACATTGCTGTGTGGTTTCTGCTTGCAGCATAGTGAATCAGCTATATGTATACATATTGGTCATGTATGGATGTGAGAGTTGGACTGTGAAGAAAGCTGATCACCAAACAATTGATGCTTTTGAACTGTGATGTTGGAGAAGACTCTTGCGAGTCCCTTGGACTGCAAGGAGATCCAACCAGCCCATCCTAAAGGAAATCAGTCCTGGGTGTTCATTGGAAGGAATGGTGCTAAAGCTAAAACTCCAATACTTTGGCCACCTCATGCGATGAGTTGACTCACTGGAAAAGACTCTGATACTGGGAGGGATTGGGGGCAGGAGGAGAAGGGGATGAGAGAGGATGAGATGGCTGGATGGCATCACCGACTCGATGGACATGAGTTTGAGTGAACTCCGGGAGTTGGTGATGGACAGGGAGGCCTGGAGTGCTGCAATTCATGGGGTCATAAAGAGTCAGACACGACTGAGTGACTGAACTGAACTAACTACCAACTAAGCCATGGAAACATTCATTACTGGTGCCTTTGACATTGGCCAGCCATAGCCCATATGAAATCCTTGTCTATGTAGAGCTAAAACATTTATTCTGTTACATGTCACTTAAGTCTAGCTTTATATTCCCAGCTTTTGGACCAAATCTCTGAGCTTTGGCCCAAACTTTGGAATACATTTATTTTCATGGGGATGGTCTTGGTCCCTGTCTCCTGTACAATGTCACGAACCTCCGTCCAGAGTTTATCAGACACTCTATCTACCAGATTAAGTCCCTTAAATCTATTTCTTACTTCCACTGTATAATCTTAAGGGATTTGATTTAGGTCGTATCTGAATGGTCTAGTGGTTTGCCCTACTTTCTTCAATTTAAGTCTGAATTTGGCAATAAGGAGTTCATGATCTGAGCCACAGTCAGCTCCTGGTGTTGTTTTTGCTAACTGTATACAGCTTCTCCATCTTTGCCTGCAAAGAATATAATCAATCTTATTTCAGTGTTGACCATCTGGTGATGTTCATGTGTAGAGTCTTCTCTTGTGTTGTGGGAAGAAGGTGTTTTCTATGACCAGTGCGTTCTCTTGGCAAAATCTATTAGCCTTTGCCCTGCTTCATTCCATGCTCCAAGGCCAAATTTGCCTGTTACTCCAGGTGTTTCTTGACATCCTACTTTTGCATTCCAGTCCCCTATAATGAAAAGGACATCTTTTTTGGGTGTTAGTTCTAAAAGGTCTTGTAGGTTTCCATAGAACCGTTCAACTTCGGCTTCTTCAGCATTACTGGTTGGGTCATAGACTTGGATTACTGTAATATTGAATGGTTTGCTTTGGAAATGAACAGAGATCATTCTGTTGTTTTTGAGATTGCATCCAAGTACTGCATTTCAGATTCTTTTGTTGACCATGATGGCTACTCCATTTCTTCTAATGGATTCCTTCCCACAGTAGTAGATATAATGGTCATCCGAGTTAAATTCACCCATTCCAGTCCATTTTAGTTCACTGATTCCTAGAATGTCGACGTCCACTCTTGTCATCTCCTGTTTGACCACTTCCAATTTGCCTTGATTCATGGACTGCAAGGAGATCCAACCCGTCCATTCTAGAGGAGATCAATTCTGGGTGTTCATTGGAAGGACTGATGCTAAAGCTGAAACTGCAATACTTTGGCCACCTCATGCGATGAGTTGACTCACTGGAAAAGACTCTGATGCTGGGAGGGATTGGGGGTGGGAGGAGAAGGGGACAACAGAGAATGAGATGGCTGGATGGCATCACCGACTCTGTGGACATGAGTTTGAGTGAACTCCGGGAGTTGGTGATGGACAGGGAGGCCTGGCGTGCTGTGATTCATGGGGTCGCAGAGAGTCGGACATGACTGAGCGACTGACTGAACTGAACTGAACTAACTTGGAATACATTCTGTATCTTGAGAACATTCGGTCCTTCAGATTTTAAAGAGCTAGAACGCCATGGGGAGCTGACCATTGCGCTTTGCCCATGACTGTGGGGATGCCCAGTCCTTGGAAATCCTAGCAGTCCCTGCTCTTTGAAGCACAAGAGGCTGAAAATCCATCCTTAGATGCTTTGAACAGTTCCACCTTCCTGTCTAGCTGTCTGTCATCTTGTTCCTCCAAGCACTGCACTGATTCATGATACTATGAGTTGACCAAGGCTCAGCTGCTGCCCAACATTGATTACTTACGATCCAATAGTTAAGAAATTCAGCCCTTCAGCTAAATTGAAAAAGTGCTTGTGCAGTCAGAATACTCCTTTTCCCTCAGTTATAGTTCCTGGCATCTTATACTTTCTCTCTATGAAACTCAGAGAGTGGAACACAAGCTCCCTTCCCTCTGATGAATACGTTGCTTCCAAGGGACATCTTCCTGGAGCAGACTGCCCCCTCCCACTAGAATAAGAGGATCCAGAACCATGTCCCCTGTCCTGTGATGGTTTAGTAATTTTTTATCCATCTCCCCTGGACACCTCTAGGACGTCTCTAGTTAATCTTCAGAACTGTCTCTGACGGAAGCCCTATTCGTTTAAAGCCGTGTGTTCTTGGTAGCTCAATTTAATGTGCATATTCGTGCCTTTTAGAGGAGAGGACTTTTTGCACACATACACCTAGTTGAGTGAGTTAAACCAATTTATTTAAACCCTCAGAAATCAAACACCACCAAGCAGGATGTAATTAGGGACCAGGAGAGATGAGATGGGAAATGGAGTGTGAGTGTGAAGAGAGAAGGATCGTGTTGATCAGGAACCGGGAAAGTCATCTTCGTGTTGTTGATCTTGATTCCATGGAGATGAGAACGTGTCTGGTCTCAGAGACTCCTTCTGTAGGTGAATAAAACAGAAGCAAAGGTTTAGTAGACTTGATTGTGTCACAGATGACAGGGGTGAGCCTCAGTGAGGAGGCTGTCCAAGGTACAGGAGCTGGTAGCTGATCCAGTGTCAGAATCCCAGTGGACTTCACTAACTCACATTTCTATGATGTAGCTGGGGGTCCATGTGGATTTTCCCCCAGGATGTACATATAGGGTATATTTTCCCATTTGAGATCAGTTCTAGGAGGAATGATTTCCAAGTTCATGTCATGCGAACGGTTCATCTAAAGATGGTTTCCAGACTCTGTGATGGGAGTAAGCTCCTTTAATTCCACAAGTTTTGTCTTTGGGGTCATCAAGAATCAATTTTAAAATTTTTTCTTTCATATTGAAATATAGTTAATTCATAGTGATGTAGCGTCACAGGCACAGCAAAGTGAATAGCTTATACATACACATATTGGTATCTGTTCTTTTTCAGATTTTTTTTCCCATGTGGGTATTTACAGAATATCACATGTAACACCCTGTGCTATCCAGTAGGACTTTCTGGTCTGTCCGTCTTGTATAGAATACTTGACATCTGCTAACCCCAAACTCCCAATCCTTCTCTTCTCCAGCCTCTTGCTCCTTGGCAAACACAGGTCCGTTCTGCCTATGGATCTGTTTCTGTTTTGTAAATTATTTCCCTCATTTTATAGTTTAGATTCCACATATAAGTGATAGCATGTGATATTCATCTTTTCTTTATGATTCACTTGACTTAGTATGATAATCTCTAGCTGCATCCATGTTTCTGCAAATGGCATGACTGCATTCTTGGTTATGGCTGAGTCATATTCCATCATGTATATGTAGTATATTTTTCTTACCATATTCATCTGGAAACCAAAGTTTTTACTTGCTTTTTTTCTTTAATTTTTCTCTCAACAGAAATTTAAAAGAAATTTAAAAAATTAGCCCACACCAGTGTCATTTTCAGACAGCTCTGAGGCTAAACTTAGAAAGTTTAAAGATCTACTTTAAGAAAATCACCTTCCAAAGGGGAATATAATTCAAATACATGTTTCAGGGGCGTGTGTGGACAGCCATGAGGTCAGGACTGATGAGAACGCTAATTAGTTTCCACCAGCTTGTGGGGATTCCTGCTTCTCTCTGATGACTCTGGTCTGCAAAATTCTTGCAGGATAAGAGCTACTCTCCAAAGTTCTCAGCATTAATCAGCCAACTAATTTATTATTTAATGTGACTCAAGAGAAGGGGCATTACCTAGTGTAACAGAAAAGCTCTCTACTGATAGAATGTAAATGGTTGGGGTGAAAAAAAATTTTACCTGTAAAATTGTGAAGGTATGAAATCACCATGTGTTCTTACTGATTGATTTACAGGAATAATGTTTGTAATCAATTATTTTCACTTACACAGGAGTTGTTGAAGAATGTATCCACAGGGAGGAAAAACACCTGGGGAAATATCAAAAGGACAGGAAAACAAGATCCACTGAATACTATCATTGCCCAATATTTGCAAGGCTTCTCAATTATTTTTTTTAAGAAAGAAATCTTATAAAAGATTTCTTATGGAGAGTTTGTTAATGAATTGATTTTATTCCTAATGGTATATTTACATATGACGTGATTGATATGTTAATGAAAAAGTATAAATCCATTACCAGTTCCAAATAACTTTGCAATACAGTTCTCGTCAACCGCTTTCAGCTCCTTGAGTATCTTCAAGGCTTCCTCATCAATATTTACTATAACAGAAACCATGACACAGAAATCAGAATTTTGACTCTTAGATCCCACGGAAAATTCTGAACGTAGAATAAGAAGCTGAGTGTCCAAGTCAAATCTTCACTTGATATAAATTAATCATCAAGCAATTATCATCCCCCATGACACAGATGCCTGCTGTCTGTCTTAAGAGTTAATCCTTGTCCAAGTCTAACTAGATCCCGTCAGCATCAAGAGCAGAACCCCAAAGACTCATAGGAGCTCCATGAATTTGGGGCTCCATCCATCAGAGTGCTTAAGAGTGTACTATGAAACTGGTACAAATTGAAGACATTGAGAGAGGCCTCTTTATAGCCATGGCCTGAAATTAATTGAGGTGCTAAAAATAAAACCTAGAAACGAACACAATATTGCAATTTTACTTCAATTAAAAAAGAAACTATTTCTAAAAAGTTTTTAAGTTTGTTGATGTCAACAGGTGGAAATTGTTTAGAGATGTCTGATCTGATTCCCCACCCATCTACAAACGTCTCTTTCTTGGTAGATTATGTTCCAGGGTCCTTACCTCAGTGAACATAAATGCCTAGGTCCTGTAGACTGCACAATGGATATTGTCACTACAACTTGATTTTATGGATAAAAATACTGACAATGGCAATGTTTCACGACAATGTCGATGTGAAAATGTGGGTATCATACGTACCCAGTATTTCAGTGAATCGTATCTCCTGGCCTTCTTCATCCACATATACGAAACATACTATCCGAACGGTGTCAGACAAATCAGTAACTATAATTTCTTTTATCCTCCCATCTGTGAGAGAGAGAAAAGATACATATATGCTGCTGCTGCTGCTGCTAAGTCGCTTCAGTCGTGTCCGACTCTGTGCGACCCCATGGACGGCAGCCGACCAGGCTCCGCTGTCCCTGGGATTCTCCAGGCAAGAACACTGGAGTGGGTTGCCAACTCCACCTTAATTTATTGTCAGACTCAATGTAGAAAACTGAGGATATTAGCAGTGGTACAGCCTGTATTGATGTGTTTCTCACTACATGGGTGGGCTGAATGCTGCAGTTATTAGATAGCAAGGAAAGCAGGAAAGACTTTTTTATTTCCAACTTTTCATACAACTGATCTGATGCACTTCAACTGGTCAAATATGCACCCCTTAGGCCATGTTAGTAATGTTGTTTAGGGCCATTATAGTAGCTTGTAAATACAAATCTTAGCCAGCATCCCCATGGCTTCGAACCACAGCTGCCTTTATGGTTGAACTCAGTGTGATTTCCTTGGGTTCAAGTTCAACCACTGTGCCTTGGATGGGCTAAGACATTTTAAGATTGTTTTCCACGAAGTGAATGACATGGATGTGCAGATTGAAGATAAACTTTGAGATGTCATTTCGCAAGGCTGCTGTAATTAGAACTGTGTGGAATACAGGCCTACATATGTTACTCACTTTGAGTGTGTGTGTGCTTAGCCACTCAGTCGTGTCTGACTCTTTGCGACCCCACGGACTGTAGCCCACCAGGCTCCTCTGTCTCACTGAGTAACATTCCTAAGCAGGAGGAGACGTCCAAGCTGTGTGTTTGAACCATTGTCTCACGACAGAGTAAAGTGCTTGGAAATCTTAGGGACTGGAGCCTGCTCACCCCCTCAGATTGTTAGTAGGAGCAGAATGCAGGTGTGTGGGGTTATTGAAGGACGTTGGGCCAAGATTTGCACCCAAAGATACTCTGACCAGAGAAACACTCATACTTACTCTCAGGAATGTAAGTGCGCTCATCTAGCCTTTTTCCCGTGATATGTATTATTATCCATTCTCCATTCACCCTTAAAAACAGAATATATTCCAGTTAGGTGATTAAAATAATGAAAAAATTTGGCGTGCAATTAGGATTTTCTTTGTTTCTCATCAAAGATGGACTGTGAGCCTTTGAGCAATGTGACCTTCAAAAGAGAAGAAATGTGTTCTCTAAGGTCAACTATGAAGTAGTTGATGACTTGTGTGCACATTAAATCTGAACAGTAGTTCCAGAGATAAAGTGTACATACAAGGTAATTCATGTGGAAAGCTAACAGCCTGGGCAATGATTCATCAGATAATATGATAGGGAAAAATAATCACAAAAAGTTAGAGAAATATGTGCAATCAAAACACATACTCTTCTTCCATCACAACACCATAAGAGAATTCAACGCTTAAAGACACATGTCTGTATGCATGTATATGGGCATGTTCACACACATGAGGAAAGAAGCACAACGCATGTTTCTGTGACATACAGAAATTATATATAATATATGATATGCAAAAGTCAGCTGTGTAACAGAAGACTTTGATATCATACATGTCATATGTGATAAAAAGTGTGTTTGTCACATAGGAAGCAAGCTCATGAAAGAAATATTAAAAAGGAAATAAGCCAAGAATTGGAATAATTTTTGAACAGACAACTTGCAAAGAAGGTCCATAATGAATTGTGTTCACCATCATTAGTCTTAGGAAACTGCATTAAAGTTACTCAGAATAACCACAAAGTGGAAACACCCCATTTTGCAGTACCTGGAAAATATACAAAATTTTACATATGTGAGCAGTATCCCTTCACTTGACTTGAAAAATGTGACTCCCCACACAGGCAGAGACAGAGATTAATCTTTAAAACCTTATGCTTAGTGATAGAAAATGATGCAGGTCTCATAATGTTGTCATCTGAAGTTCTAGAAGAGCAGAGACTAAGGAGATGCATTGTCACCTGTGGCTCAAGGGGTAGACATTTAATGACAAGGAAAGAAGATATTTGGCAGAGACTGAGGAATTTTAGATTTGGACTAAAACGTTCGTGAAAAATGTGCACAGGTGTAAAAAACACAGTAAACTATGCCACGCACAAAGTTGCATTCATTAATTACACATAAATACACTTAGTGCAGTTGATTTCCCAAGGTGCAACAACCTTGGGAACCAATTTTCCCAATTTTTCCCAAACAGAAACCAATTTTCAGTTTGAAAATTCAGAGTTCAAACGTTGTTAAAATGGCAAAGAGGAAGATAATACGGTATTATTAAAAAAAACTACTGAAAACAGACAGCTGTATCACCTGTGATAGGATATGCATGTTTGTGTGTGTGTCTCTGTGTGTTTGTATCTGTATGTGTGGTTGTAATTGAATGTAACTAAATTATCATATATTACATATATAATATATAAACAATTATACATTTATATATCTATAAACCAGTCTCTCTAAGAAGAAATATCTTAGTTGTTATTTCTCAATATCTTTATTCCTCCATATACAAAACTGGGTTT
Organism: Moschus berezovskii; assembly: GCF_049115385.1. Classification (NCBI taxonomy): domain Eukaryota; kingdom Metazoa; phylum Chordata; class Mammalia; order Artiodactyla; family Moschidae; genus Moschus; species Moschus berezovskii. The sequence goes on along the minus strand of NC_142488.1, from coordinate 2,746,292 downwards.
GCATGTTCTCAGTAAACCATCTGCAGTGTGGTGGACATTCCGTTTGCAGCGTAATGGACCTTCCCTGAGTGGTCCTTGGGGCTGTGAGGCTTTAGTAAACTCAGTGGTGATGAAACCTCCCGTGAGGAAGCCCTGAGGGCAGAGCTCACTGTGTGCCCTCCCCCCTGGCCTCAGCTTCTGGGCTCAGTGGGAACCATCTCTTACAAATTCTGCAGGAAGGGGTCAAGCCCCTGGTGTGGACTGTGGGTTCCAGGACACCATCCTCTTCCCGCTGCCATGTCCCTCTTTCCTTTAATGAGTTGATGCAAGTAGAGCTTCTGGGACCCCTCTCCCTCTAGGCAAAGGTTCCAGGACAGTCCCTGGAGGCTCACAGGGTAACTGCCCCACCCCACCCCCCAGCTCAGAGACCCTGCTCAGCCCCACAGTTCAGGGTGCCATGCTCTCAACATCATCCAGACAGCTCTCTGAAGACGAGAAAGACACCTCCTCCCTCAGGCTCGGGGGTTTACAGGTGTGTTCCCTCTGGAAAGTCTTACTTACTCAGCATAAATATCGAAGTCTATTGTGCCCTGCTCCTCATCAAACACAAGATGACGCAAGTAAAACCCGGATGACAGTTTCTCTTCGGGCCTCGCTAGGTTCCTGACGACAGTAAACACGGGTATCCATTTTCCTGAACGCTAACAACAAAATTCCTGTTAGACATTTCTGTGCTTGTTTTTAATTTCATCTAGCATCATACTACCCAAGTTTCCCATCCCTTCTGCATATCAGCACACAATATCTCACTTAACTGAACAAAGAAGGATTGATGAAACAATGTAAAACTGAAGTCAGAGAAAAAAGAAGGAATTGAGACATCTCTGAGCTAGCTTAAGCTCTGGTGTCAAATGCAAGAACTTGAATCCAACGGCTGTTTTGCTGCTCCTCTTTCTCTGTTACAAGAACAGGAAAAATTCTTAAGAGTCAAGTAATACACAGTAAAGATGATAGAGATACCAAACAGAACAGGTAGAGAGCCAGTAAATGGAATAATACGGAGTTGGAGGGACATGGCTCCACTTATGAATCCAAATAACAAAACCACAAAAGGTGCACACATACACACACACACACCCCCAAGACCTCCTCCCAGATCAGACCATCCCTTGTACCTGTGAGACACTTTGCACAGCTTCCTCTTCTTGGGCAGCACAAACCAGACCAAGGAGAAGAGTCAGAAAGACAACCTTCATCTTGCGTCTCTCGTGGGCTTTCTTCTGTGTAGGTTGAGGGTGTCCCAGTGGTTGGAGAGGATGCAAATTGTGCCACTTTTTATAGCATCCTTATGTTGGTGTGATGTCATGAACCAATGATTGTCCCTCCTAAGCCCAAAGTTACACAGAAGACATCTTCAATATCCTGCTTCACAGGCATGAACTTTTATGGCATTTTGTCATTTAATCATGAGGATTGCTTCAGGAGAAGGTTGAGTGAATCTGGACATTTGACCTTTCGAGTGAGTGAGAAATCGCAGTACACTTCCAAAATTTCAGGTCACGAAGATTTATTTTCCTTTGTATCTTGAGATTCAAAATGGGATAAACTGTCCAGGACACACACACCCCACTCTTGTATTGTTTCCTTAACATTGAGGTAATGGTTCAACATTTCTTTTCTAAAAGTAAAAGTGAGCGTATGATTTCATAATGACTTCCTAAGATAAACTTAGAAAGCCTCCTACTTCTCTGAAGTTAGGAGAACATCAACACAGAGTTAGTCACCGCCTCCTGCCCCAGAGCAGGCTCTGTCCTGCTTGTTAACTAAGAGCATGATCTGACCTGTGCCTGTTAATGTGCTCTGAAAAGCTATGCCAGCAATGCATTTTCATCTCTACCTTTGAAGACGCCCCTTTATCCATCCTATCTGAAATGTATCATTCGTTCACTGACTCAGGCAACTGAGAAAGCAAGACGGTAGTTCTTGTAATTTATAGAATTTTGGAAGAGGAAAAATTTCCTAACTTTAAATACCTAGTTAGTTTCAAGGTCATTCCAACAGTCAAAGAATCTGTTCTTTGCAATTTTTCTCAACCAGAGATCTTAGTTCCCTGACCAGGGATGGAACCAGCAGCCCATGTAGTGGAAGTGTGGCATCTTCGCCCCTGGACCACCAGGGCAGTCCTGATTCAGGGTGTTTCCTGGGGTTTTTTGTTCTTGATGAGCAAATTTGGGCAACCACTTTTATAACCGGGGCATTGCCTGGTGAAAAGAAAGACCAAAGGGCCTGTTAAGAACCCTGAATCCAGAGCCGTGTCCAAAACTCATTAGTCACATACATGGGAGTGTGGGTTTGAAAGAAGGGACAAAGATCACCACTGTCCAGGGGACAAGGAAGAAGGCACTAGAAAGCTCGAGGTCACTGGCCCAGGTGTGTTTAGGAGACTCCTTACACCTTGACTGTGATTTCCCTGAGACCTGTGTTGACAAGGAAAGAGAGACATCAAGGTTCAGGTAGATAAATGATAGTGTTTGTCCCTCAGTGATGTCCGAATCTTTGTAACCCCGTAGACCATAGCCCACCAGACTCCTCTCTCCATATGATTGTCCAGGCAAGAATACTGGAGTGGGTTGCCATTCCCCTTTTTTTCAAGGATCTTCAAGAGGGATCACCCTCTGTCTCCTGCATTGAAGTCGGACTCCTTGCCATCGGAGCCACAGGGAAGCCCAGTTAAACAAGCAGGAATGTGTAAGCGTGGAGGGAAGACCTCCGTCTCGTTCTCTAGGAATACCCACCTAGAAGCAGGATAACACAGAGTAGGAATTCCTCACAAATAGTTACCTGGGTTTTACATTTCAGCATTGCTTCCAAAGACACCTCATCAGTCTCACTCAGGACAGATTTACAATTTTCCACTAAATGTCAGAGAAACACTTTCAGGTGGACACAGCCCAAGCCAAGGATAAACACTCAATGTGAGCAGAGGAGATAGCATCCATACTTTATCTCAAGGTTTCCTGCTAGAAATCCTCAGCACTCAACTCTTCCTTTGAGCTTGTATTGCCCTTCAGGAGCCCTTGAAGCTTTCCAGATGGAGAGGAAAAGAGAGATGTGGAAAAAAAGAAAAATGACAAACTCATGACCTTCCTAAGAGGTTGGAAACTTTTAGGTTTTCAGGTTGACGTGACGGGAGGAAATTTCCTACATATTTCAGAGAGGACAGGTCCCATAGAGTAAAGTCCCATTGTCTTTTCACAGGAAAAGTCTTACCACTGTGCACCACCGTTTTTATATTCTCATTCTGGTATTTATCAATCAATTTCTCTTTGCATTGCATCATGTGTGTTCATTTTACTGAATTATGGACAGTTAATTCTTCAAATCCAGAGAAGGCAATGACAAGCCACTCCAGTCCTCTTGCCTAGAAAACCCCATGGATGGAGGAGCCTGGTGGGCTGCAGTCCGTGGGGTCGCTAAGGGTCGGACACGACGGAGTGACTTCACTTTCACTTTCACACATTGGAGAAGGAAATGGCAACCCACTCCAGTGTACCTGCCTGGAGAATCCCAGGGACGGGGGAGCCTGGTGGCCTTCCATCTACGGGGTCACACAGAGTTGGACACGATTGAAGTGACTTAGCAGCTTAGCAGCAATTCTTCAAATAGATGGGGAAACAGTGGAAACAGTGGCTGTCTTTATTTTGGGGGGCTCCAAAATCACTGCAGATGGTGACTGCTGCCATGAAATTAAAAGATGCTTACTCCTTGGAAGAAAAGCTCTGACCAACCTAGACAGCATATTGAAAAGCAGAGACATGGCTTTGCCAACAAAGGTCCATCTAGTCAAGGCTATGGTTTTTCCAGTGGTCATTTATGGATGTGAGAGTTGAACTATAATGAAAGCTGAGGGCCGAAGAATGGATGCTTTAGAACTGTGGTGCTGGAGAAGACTCTTGAGAGTCCCTTGGACTGCAAGGAGATCCAACCAGTCCATCCTAAAGGAAATCATTCAGTCCTGAATTCTCATTGGAAGAACTGATGCTGAAGTTGAAACTCCAATCCTTTGGCCACCTGATGCGAAGAGCTGACTCATTGGAAAAGACCCTGATGCTGGGGAAGATTGATGGCAGGAGGAGAAGGGGATGACAGAGGATGAGATGGTTGGATGGCATCTCCGACTCAATCGACATGAGTTTGGGTAAATTCTGGGAGTTGGTGGTGGACAGGGAGGCCTGGCGTGCTGCAGTCCATGGGGTCGCAAAGAGTCGGACACGACTGAGGGACTGCACTGAGCTGAACTGAATTCCTCTATGGATGTTTCAGTCAGGGAGTCACTTGACTTAGTCCTTAATTCAAGAGTGTTATTAGTAATATCAGTTATATAGGTATGGGAGTTTTCCACCCTTCCACCCTATGTAATATTGGGTGAGTCTTAGGAATGTTAGGTTAGAATCAAAAGCCAATGTCAGTGAGCTGTAGCTTCTGGGAAGTGAACAGCTCTCATTCCTGTAACTCTTGTAATTCAGTCATTCGTGTGCCTCCTTCATGAGGATTCAGTTCGGCTGTGGTGCTGTTGTCCCTCTGATAGGAAATCCAACTCTGTGTAAAGCCCCAAAGATCTGTTACTTATTTTTATTTTATATTATACTATATTTCATTTACAGTGTTGTGTTTGTTTTAGGTGTAGAGCAAAGTGATACAGTCATATATATATTTATATAAATATGAATTAACAAAAGCAGTTCCAATCTTTTGATGGGATGCTAATGATTTATAACATAAATGGCATTATTTGGAGAGAGGGATAACTTAGGTATGGCATTGTTTTTATTTTTTTTCTTTTTGCAGCTTGAGGCAGTTGTAAAATAATGTAGCTTTTTACAACTGTGTATTCTATAGTAATATTGAATGGTTTGTCTTGGAAACGAACAGAAATCATTCTGTCGTTTTTAAGATTGCATCCAAGTACTGCATTTCGGACTCTTTTGTTGACCATGATGGCTACTCCATTTCTTCTAAGGGCTTCCTGCCCACAGTAGTAGATATAATGGTCATCTGAGTTAAATTCACCCATTCCAGTCCATTTTAATTCACTGATTCCTAGAATGTCTATGTTCACTCTTGCCATCTCCTGTTTGACCACTTCCAATTTGCCTTGATTCATGGACCTAACATTCCAGGTTCCTATGCAATATTGCTCTTTAAGCACCGGACCTTGCTTCTATCACCGGTCACATCCACAACTGGGTATTGGTTTTGTTTTTGCTCCATCCCTTCCTTCCTTCTAGAGTTATTTCTCCACTGATCTCCAGTAGCATACTGGGCACCTACCGACTTGGGGAATTCCTCATTCAGTATCCTATCATTTTGCCCTTTGATACTGTTCATGGGGTTCTCAAGGCAAGTATACTGAAGTGGTTTGCCATTCCCTTCTCCAGTGGACCACATTCGGCTGTGGTCCATGTGATCAGATCGACTAGTTTCCCTTGATTATGATTTCAATGTGTCTGCCCTCTGATGCCCCCTCGCAATACCTACCGTCTTATTCTGAAGAAGCTGAAGTTGAACGGTTCTATGAAGACCTACAAGACCTTTTAGAACTAACACCCAAAAAAATGTCCTTTTCATTATAGGGGACTGGAATGCAAAAGTAGGAAGTCAAGAAACACCTGGAGTAACAGGCAAATTTGGCCTTGGAGCACAGAATGAAGCAGGGCAAAGGCTAATAGAGTTTTGTCGAGAGAATGCACTGGTCATAGCAAACACCCTCTTCCAACAACACAAGAGAAGACTCTACACGTGGACATCACCAGATGGTCAACACCGAAATAAGATTGATTATATTCTTTGCAGCCAAAGATGGACAGGCTGTATACAGTTAGCAAAAACAAGACCAGGAGCTGACTGTGGCTCAGATCATGAACTCCTTATTGCCAAATTCAGACTTAAATTGAAGAAAGCAGGGAAAACGTCTAGACCCTTCAGATATGACCTAAATCAAATCCCTTATGATTACACAGTGAAAGTGAGAAATAGATTTAAGGGACTAGATCTGATAGATAGAGTGCCTGATGAACTCTGGACGGAGGTTCGTGACATTGTACAGGAGACAGGGACCAAGACCATTCTCATGGAAAAGAAATGCAAAAAAGCAAAATGGCTGTCTGAGGAGGCCTTACAAATAGCTGTGAAAAAAAGAGAAGTGAAAGGCAAAGGAGAAAAGGAAAGATATAAGCATCTGAATGCAGCGTTTCAAAGAATAGCAACGAGAGATAAGAAAGCCTTCCTCAGTGATCAATGCAAAGAAATAGAGGAAAACAACAGAATGGGAAAGACAACAGATCTCTTCAAGAAAATTAGAGATTCCAAGGGAACATTTCATGCAAAGATTGGCTCGATAAAGGACAGAAATGGTATGGACCTAACAGAAGCAGAATATATTAAGAAGAGGTGGCAAGAATACACAGAAGAACTGTACAAAAAAGATCTTTACGACCAAGATAGTCACGATAACGTGATCACTGACCTAGAGCCAGACATCTTGGAATGTGAAGTCAAGTGGGCCTTAGAAAGCATCACTACGAACAAAGCTAGTGGAGGTGATGGAATTCCAATTGAGCTACTTCAAATCTTGAAAAATGGTGCTATGAAAGTGCTGCACTCAATATGTCAGCAAATTTGGAAAACTCTTCAGTGGCCACAGGATTGGAAAAGATCAGTCTTCATTCCAATCCCAAAGAAAGGCAATGTCAAAGAATGTTCAAACTACCGCACAATTGCACTCATCTCACATGCTAGGAAAGTCATGCTCAAAATTCTCCAAGCCAGGCTTCAGCAATATGTGAACCGTAAACTTCATGATGTTCAAGCAAGTTTTAGAAAAGGCAGAGGCACCAGAGATCAAATTGCCAACATCCGCTGGATCATGGAGAAAGCAAGAGAGTTCCAGAAAAACATCAATTTCTGCTTCATTGACTATGCCAAAGCCTTTGACTGTGTGGATCACAAAAAACTGTGGAAAGTTCTGAAAGAGATGGGAATAACAGACCACCTGACCTACCTCTTAAAAAACCTGTATGCAGGTCAGGAAACAACAGTCAGAACTTTACATGGAACAACAGACTGGTTCCAAATAGGAAAAGGAGTACGTCAA